>NW_022111374.1:322781-329049 GCF_000313985.2 Echinops telfairi
AGCTGTATGGAGAAGGCGGGGCTGTGCTCTGCAGGTGGGGGCTGTTCTTCCAGGGCAGACGTCCTCCGTGTGGATCACTGCCCTGAGCCGGGAAGGAAGCCAAACGCCATCTCACTGGACACTGCTTCCTCTCCTCCGTGCCCCATTGCAGATCTCCGGTGTGGTGCAGGGAGAGAGTCCAGCCCTGACAGCTGGAGCCCCAGGGTCTTCAGCTGGCCAGCGTCTCACCCCCAGGGAAGGATCTCCACAGGGAAGCCTGGTGTGTGCACCAAACCTTCATCTGCTCCCGCACTGCCCGGTGCTCTCTGCTTCCAGACCCAGCGCTCTTCCCGGAGTGGCTTCTTGGCCTTAGAGACAGCGTTCCCTTAGACCTGCAGCAGCTGCGGACAGAAATGGTAAGTCGTGTGAAGAACTGGGGTCTTCTTACCCTGGCTGAAGCTGGAAATGAGTGGTTGGGGGACCAGGTGTGTGCTGTGGGCTGTGGCTTCTCCGTGAATAAAGATCGTGGCCGAGGAGACCACGGGTCTAAGACCTGGGAGGCATTCTGAGGCCCTGCTCCACTCATACTGGTCCCTTCTAGTGTCACATCTGGCTGGCCGGCCTTTCTCATGTTACTCTCAGAGCTGGCCCCGTGAGGTATGGACACCCCACCCTGGGTGCTCTGTGTTGAATGTCAGTCTCCTGCCCAGGGCCTGAGGGCGGAGCAGCTCTGGGTGTGGAGGCTGAGAGCAGCTCCTCCAGAGCAGTCCCTGTCCCATCTCTTAACACTTAGCTTGAGTTTCTCCAGCACAGGAGATTCTCTGACGAGCAGTTCTGAAGCTTCAGCTCCATCTCTCACAGCAGGCTACAGCTCACAGGAGGGAGGGACTTTGCAGGGCAGGGCCCTGACTGGTTTTGAGCCCTGGGTGGTCTGGGTGGTCCCCTGATGCCACCAAAGGTCTGAAGTTGCAAAGTAAGTGCAGCTTCATCAGGTGTGAAGTCTCCAGTCCCTTTTGCTAATTAATTGATTGATTGAGTCTCCTCCAGGACAGAATGCTTGTGCTCTGATGCTTTCAGTGTGAGCAGAGCCTGGCTCCCAGGCTAAGTCTTGGGCTCCCACCTATGGCTGGAGTTGGTATTTTATCCCTGTAATTGTGACTGTGCCCCATCATCTTGAATTAGCATCTAAAATGAAAGAGCTTGATTTTGGCAGAGAAGTCCAACATGTGAAATGTGTGTATTTAAGTTCTCGAGTTGTTAGTTTGCACTGGAAGAAAATTTATAGATGATTTCTTCTGATAATTTTAAAGTTTTGTGTCTACATAATTCCTAGAACAATAGAATTGAACGAGATGGGAATATTCCACTTTTTGAAGCCCGCTTGTGTAAGCTTCTCAAATAGATGTTGATTTTAACTGACTTAATGTAAAGCTTACTGAAATTTGGAGAAGGCCCGTAGAGATTCCCATGTAAATATGTAAAAATGAGGGTAAGCCAAAAAGTATTGATAGAAAGCTTTGTTGGATCAGATTTGTGAAATTCAAAACTATGATTTTTCAACATATCGTCTATGTAGGTAGTATTTCTGTCTAATCCTTTTCCAAAGAGATCTGTAGTGTTCAATTACACCCCCTTAAAACAGCAATTTTTGCTGCCTAACAGGACTCAAACCTCTTTCCTGAATATCCCTTAAGTTGCGGAAGAAAAAGGAGTCTGCAGGGGGAAGAGCAGGGTTGTGCAGTCAGAAGGAGGCGGGTTTCAAACCAGAGTCTTCATGGTACAGCTCTGACGGCCCTGAAGGAGTGGTCAGGCACTGAGTCATCATTGGCAACTGTCTTGGCTGTAAACTCATCCGTCCAGTTTTGAATTTTTTACAACATAAGCCCCCATAATTGTCCTGCATTCTTAGAGAAACTCTGCCAAGCTTACCCCTTTCGGATCCCAGAAACCAGGTGCCATCACCCTTTGGGCAGATGCGTTTCTTGAATTTAACCGGACTCGCCCTTCACTGAGGAGCCACTGTTTGGGTTGGACTTTTGTTCAGGAAGTGCTTTCACACACACACACACACACACACACACACACACACACAAGAAGTGCTTTCACTTACCCAAGACCAGCAGGTGACCGAGAGGACTCGTCTGCCCAGGACTGATGGCAGAAACACATACAAGGGTGTTTGGTGTGGAATAAATCTGTCACGTGTGATCTTGAACCCTAGTCACAGTACTTCCGATCGACTTCAGAAAGTTCATGGAAACGTTCCGTTGTCTGTTAGTGACTTTTCTTCCTGGGGCTTCTATACCCCCCTCCTCTGTGTGCACCTGATGGAATGCGCCCTCACTGACTGCTGAGCCATCCGCCCTTGGAGTAGTGAGTGCTCTGACTGTTGCTGTGACAGGTTTAAACCGCATTGAGATTGGCCTCCCATGTTGTAGCTTTTGTGACTTTCTGTCTTTGGAATAAGCAGATTGTCTACTTTTGAGCAGTTCTACGAGTTTAGAAGAACTGCGTGGAACGGACATTGTTCACGTAGACCCCACTTCTTCCTGCCCTGGAACTCGGCCTTCCCTGTTACAGGGTCCTCTGCTTGCGGGCTACTTGCACGACAGTTGATCACCAGGGTGGATCCAGCATTACTGACAGAAACGTGTACATTAGGGGACACGCTGTGTGCTAGGACTTGAAGCACAAACAGTCTCGTGTATCCACTGTCTCGATCTACAGATCTCAGTGTGCTCCAAGCCCCTTGGCCACATAGCAGCCCTGGCGGCAGCATGGCCGTGCCGTGTCATGGTCCACAGCTGGAAAGCACCAGCTTCTCCGTGGTAGAAAGTAGGAGTTGTATGAGCCCCTCTATCCTGAAATCTGGCAGCCAGTGGTTTTGTGATGGTCTAGACCAGGGGTCCTCAAACTTTTTTTTAACAGGGGGCCAGTTCGCTGTCCCTCAGACCATTGGAGGGCCAGACTATAGTTTTAAAAAAAAAAAAACTGAAGAAATTCCTATGCACACTGCATATATCTTATTTTGAAGTAAAAAAACAAACGGGGCAAAAACACCCGGCGGGCCGGGTACATCCTTGGTGGACTGCATGTGGCCCATGGGCCGTAGTTTGAGGAGCCCTGGTTGTACACTCTTTCCTTCCCCTGAATGGTGTACGGTGGGAGTGTGTGACAGTTTTATTGCCCCCCCACCATGAATCTCATCATCATACAATTCAACACTTCAGTCACGCCAAGAAGAGTTGTACATTCATCACCACAATCGATTTTTAGAACTCTTCCTCCCGTGGTTAAGTCACTTAAAAAAAAAATTAAATAACCATTGTATTAAGCGCTCATACAACTTACCACAATCTGTACATACGTCATTTGTGTCCAGCACATGAGTCCATATGTTGACTTCATCATTCTCACAACACCCGCTTTCCACTTGAGCCCTTGATGTCAGCCTATTCCCCCTCTCCCTGATAATTTATAAATTATTATTTTATTATATCTTACCCCATCCAACGTCTCCCTCACCCAATTCTCCACTGTCCGTCCCCCAGGGAGGAGGCCACATGTAGACCTTGTCCTCTGTTCCCCCTTTCTCCCTCTCCTTCCCTCCACCCTCCCGCCATCGCCACTCTGTCCAGTGGTCCTGGGGGGATCATCTGTCCTGGGTTCACTGTACTCCCAGTTCCTATCTGTGGGTTGAGTCACTTTTAAAATGAGTTGTGTCATCACCATCCGTGGTAGTGCGCCCCCCTCCCCCAGCCCACGCTTTTCCACAGGGACGGCTGGGCTGTCACTTAGCAACCTCCGTGTCTCGCTGTGTGTTTTCATGACGTTGAGCTGCTAGTTTCTCGGCATTGCTGAGCCATCGCTCAGCCTCTCGATGCACCGCACATGCTGATCTCTTCACCGGGGAAGGACCTCTTGGCTGTCTTCCTGTGGGCAGTCTTGAATAAAGCTGATAGGAATATCTGTGCGCCATTTCTGTGTGGCTGTCGCTCTTCAGCCCTCATGAGTAAATTCCAGGAAACACAATCGCTGGCCACACGCTCAGGGTATGTTCAGTTGCAAAGAACCTGCCCACTTGGTTGATCATTGCGCATCCCCTCGGTGGTGACTGCTAACGTAAAGACATGTCATTGGAACAACCAGACCAGACCAAACCAAACAAACTCACTGGCCCCGAGGCGGCCCTGACTCACAGCGAACCCCGTTGGACAAGGCAAAGCGAACTGTGTGGGTGTCCCAGGCTGCACATCTTCACAGGCCCAGGTAGTGCAGGGTCGAGCTGTGGGCTCGTCTCTTCTGGGGTGTAGTCTTTGTGGACGCAGTCTCAGCTCCTTACTTACAGTGATGGTTGGGGAGCTGTGGGGAAAGACGAGGCTTTCTGGTCCCTGCAGTGTAGCAGAGAGGCCTGAGGAAGTAGTGGCTATGTACTGCGTTTCCCAGGAGAGAGATGAGGCCGTCGACGGTAAGGATTGACCGTCTCAGAAACCCCTGGGGTAGTTCTGCCCAGTCCTGTAGGGCTGCCTTGAATCCTAATCGACTCTGTGGGCCGTGAGAGTAGTTTAGTTTGGTTGTTTAGGAGTTCAGCCATTGCAGTCACTATATAACGATGCCTTTCTGTAATCGGCAGTTACCTCCAGACCTGACAGTGCGCACATTTTCGTGCACGTTTGTCTGTAGTCTGCTCATTTTAAACCTGGTTGTTTTTGCTTGCTGATTGTTGAATTTTAAGAATTCTGCGTATGTTTTGAACAAGAGAAGCCAACCTGCTTTTGGTTGACTCCGTCCTGACTACGGTGGCCCAGGTAGTGCAGAGTCGAGCTGTGGGCTCCTCTCTTCTGGGGTGTGGTCTTTGTGGACGCAGTCTCAGCTCCTTACTTTCAGTGATGGTTGGGGAGCTGTGGGGAAAGACAAGGCTTTTTCGTCCTATGAAGATGTGCAGCCCGGGACACCCACACAGTTCGCTTTGCCTTGTCCAACGGGGGTTCACTGTGAGGGCCGCCTCGGGGGCAGTGAGTTTGGTTTGGTCTGGTCTGGTCGTTCCAACGACATGTCTTTACGTTAGCAGTCAGGTACACGCCGTTTACCTCAACAGGGCGCTCCGTGTTGACCACCAACCCTGCCCGTCACATAGCCACTCTCCACCCCTTCCGCACCCCCCTGGTTTCAGTGTTTCTAACCAGTCAAATGACCTGTGTTGCATTAATGTTTTCTAGTTGCTAGTGCCCATAGCAATGACTACAGAGAAACGCACAGACACAATTCACGATTAAAGGGTTTATTAAGGATGTTAAAGAGTTGTAACTCCAGTGAGAAATGCTCAAGAGTAGTTATTTATCAGGACATGCTACAAAGTTTCAGGCCTGCTAATATTTACTCGAAGGCCCATCCCACACTGCTGTAACCCTCCGAAGGCATCAGCTCCACCTCCGTTGTGTCAGCAAACCCAGCTCCCTGCATTCAGAGGCTCCTCTCTCCAGCAAGCCTCAGCTCAAAGGCACTGAGCTCCACTTCTGTGGGTCAGCGATTCGAACTACCCCCCAATGAAGTGCCCAGAGGCACCCCAGTCTGCAAGCCAGTCTCCTGCACAAAAACACCATCTTTAACTCACTCTGTGGGTTGCAAGTCCATCACTTTGTTCCGTCCTCTGGCTCCTGGTTCTGCCGCTGCTCCTCTGATGGTCCAGCCGTCATCTGGATCCAGGAGTTCACTGTGTTGGGATCTCAGGGTCCAGAGGATGAGCGAGCTCCACTCTTGGCTCTTGCTGGCAATGAGAATCCTCCTCCTCCCTTCTCTCCTCCTCCTCCCTGTCTCCTCCTTCTCCTCCCTCTCCTCTCCCTCTCTTCCTCCTCCTCCCTCTCTCCTCCTCCTCCTCCCTCTCTCCTCCTCCCTGTCTCCTCTCTCTTTCTCCTCCCTTTCTCCTCTCCTCCCTCTGTCTCCTCTTCTCTCCCCCCCCCTTCATTTTATACATGGCTGGATGCCAGTCCAGGGAGTCTTGTTGGCAGTTACTCACAGGTGAATCCTGCCAGTATCTTCTCCCACCTTCACAACAGACTCATGCAGGGAAAGGTCCTTTCGTGGGAGATAGAGACTTCGGCTAGAGGAGACACAGTAAATGATTCACAGCCCCTGCACAACCTACGATCCCCTGCATTTGCATTTATGCTGTTGTCTTAGAGCTTTATAGTTTTGCATGGGCATGGACGGTTTTTGATTCATTTTGAGTTCCTATCAGTGATAAGAGACCTCTGTCTATCTCCCTTGGAGGTGTCAGATTTTCAGAATA
>NW_022111374.1:329149-338444 GCF_000313985.2 Echinops telfairi
TCCTCCTCCTCCCTCTCTCCTCCTCCTCCTCCCTCTCTCCTCCTCCCTGTCTCCTCTCTCTTTCTCCTCCCTTTCTCCTCTCCTCCCTCTGTCTCCTCTTCTCTCCCCCCCCCTTCATTTTATACATGGCTGGATGCCAGTCCAGGGAGTCTTGTTGGCAGTTACTCACAGGTGAATCCTGCCAGTATCTTCTCCCACCTTCACAACAGACTCATGCAGGGAAAGGTCCTTTCGTGGGAGATAGAGACTTCGGCTAGAGGAGACACAGTAAATGATTCACAGCCCCTGCACAACCTACGATCCCCTGCATTTGCATTTATGCTGTTGTCTTAGAGCTTTATAGTTTTGCATGGGCATGGACGGTTTTTGATTCATTTTGAGTTCCTATCAGTGATAAGAGACCTCTGTCTATCTCCCTTGGAGGTGTCAGATTTTCAGAATAGCGTTGTGAGTCAGCTGCCCTGTGGACATTGACTTGCCTTTGGTCCTTAGTCACCGATTCTGTCTGTCTGACAGGTAGGCTTTCCTTCTGTTTGCTTGAATGTCTGATTTTGGCCGGTGCCTCACTGTCTTGGTTCCGGTATCTTCAGAAGGAGCCTTAACGTCCCCAGACGGTCAGTCGAATAAGATGACTGTCCCTCAGCATGGTGGCTCGTCTGACCCTTGGCTCTGCTGAGTCCCTGCTGTCATTTGGGTTCATTTGTCTCTCCCGCCTGTTCCTAACTGAGAAATGTCGACGTTCGTCCCCAACCACGGTCGATTTCCTGATGTTACTCTTTGTGTTTCCACAGGTGTTTGACTCACGTGTTTGGCGTCTGTAGTTAGGCACACACATGTGGCGATCAATGTATCATCTTAGCAACATGATCCTTTTTAAGTCATTTTACTGGAGGCTCTTACAGCTCTTACCAGAATGTATACATACATCTGTTGTGTCAAGCACGCTTGTACATGTGTTGACATCATCCTTTTTCAAAACATTTTCTTTCTACTTGAGCCTTTTGTATCCACTCGGTTCCCCCTCCCACTCCCTCCCTCATGATCCCTTGATAATGTATACATTGCTGTTTTCTCATGTCGTAAACAGACTGCTGTCTCCCTTCACCCAGTTTGCTGCTGTCTGCCCCCCTAGGAGGGGGTTATATGTCGAAGCAACATGATGCTTTTATCTTGTGATATTTCTCTCTGTTCTGTGATAAGATCACTGGTTCTGGAACTTGCATTGTCTGAAAATACCGTTTTATATGCACTCATCCTTGAATTTCTTCCCCCCACCCAGGGCTTCTTCCACGCATAGTCATTTGCATTTTGTGAGGCTTCTCCCATAGGACTCGGCCCTCAGGACACACTCGGGCCTCTGGCTCCTAGGAGCTGCCGAGAGAAAGTGACTTTTCTGGGTGTCCCGGGTGACGCAGGTCCATCAGGCCTTTAGCCCAGCTCACAGCTCACAGCTGCTGTCTCAGCCTCCACAGGGGCGTGAGCGTGGGGATCGTGGAGTCTCTGGTACTCTCAGTCTGCATCTTGTGTTTACCCTCCTGAGGGGCTGTCTCTCTGCTGGGGTCACAGCCCGTCAGCGTCCACAGGGGCTGGTCATAGGGTGGGATGGATGTGCTCACTCCAGTCGTTTCTGTGAGCTGTTGGATCAGCTCTGCTTCGCAGTGCCCTGACGGCACAGGACGGAGCTGCCCGCCCGGCTCCCAGGGCTGCTGTGTGTGGACACCGACCGCTCTGGCTTTCTCCTGAGGGAGGGGCTCACGGGGTTCATTTGTTTTCCTTTCCATCGTTGTCTTTTCCTCCCGGTTCTGGCTTCAACAGGCCTCATGTCGGATTCCGTGTGCCCCCCTTGGAGCAGCATCACACCTCCTTTCCCCGTTAGTCGTCGCTGTAACATTTGTCAGGTGCCTTTCTCATTAGCCTTGTCTACTTCCCAGGGACGGGTTAAATCAGGTCTGAGACGGGCCAGTGTTCTGTGGCACCCTGTGCCCGTGTGCGAGCCCCATGGATGTGGTGTCCAGTGTGGACCAGAGGGCAGCCGGGAAGAGGACAGTGATGATGCCCCGGTCATCTGGGGGGCCTGTGTCTGTGGGTTTCTCCAGCTCACCCCTCACTCACTGGTGAGAGCTGAACCCTAGATCGGGCTGAAAGTGGGTGGGTGTCCCACCACTCCAGGCCGGCTCGCATCACAGTAAAGCCATGGCAGTCGAGTGGAGAGGGATGCTTGGTGACCTTGTAAAGCAGAGAACTCCCCAAGGTGTCTAACAGTGTACACCTTTATGGGAGCAGGCAGCTTCTTTTGTCTGCAGAGCAGCTGGTGGGTTTGAACAGCTGACCTTGCGGTTAGCAGCCCTTTGCTTTACCCTCTGTGTTAGTCCGGGTGGACGAGAGAAACAAATCCAGGGAGACACTTATCTGTTTATAAGAAAGAACTTTATGTACAAGAGCGATTGAATATTGAAGAAACATCCCAGCCCAGTCCAGATCAAGTCCTTAAGTCCAGTATTAGCCCATATGTCCAATACCAGTTTATAAAGTCCTATCCAGACTCACACAACACAGGCAATGACGCTGAATGCAGGAAGATCTCAGGCCAGTGGGTGGGAAGTCTGGCGGATCCAGTGGTGGTGGAAGCATCTCAGTGCTGGCAGGGGTCTCCACGTGGTTCCTTCAGCTCCCAGGGCAGGGGCTCTGTCACCATAGCGCCATGTGTCTTCCAGTAGAGCATCTTGCAGGGAGTGAGCAGGAGGGAGAACAGGATTTCCCAGAATCCTCAGGAGAAGGCCGTGCCCACACAGAAGCCTCATTGGCTATATCCTGGCTAGACTCCACCCCTACACTCTTAATCCTCAAATGGACACCAGAGGATGTAACTACCACACCCACTGTGCCACCGGAGCGCCTCGCTGGTCAGTTCGACTCTGGTGAAATAGGGTCCCTCGAGGGCAGGTCTTTTGAGAGAGCAGAACTTTCTTGGGAGTTTCCAGAACGGCCACTTCTCCCTTCCCAGTGGGAGAGAAGCGCAAGGAGATGGTTCCCAAATGCTTACTCTGAGTCTTCCTGCTCGTAAACCTCACAGCCCTCTTTGGTTGTGGTTCTCAGGACTGGTGATTTCAGGGGGTTGGGGCTCTGGGACAGGCTTCCATCAGTGGGGAAGTGGACGTGGTTGGTGCTAGGATGATGCAGGTGGTGTCCCCTGCAGTAGACCCGGGCAGAAGGCAGACCCTTGTGCGCGGTCCCTGCTGACTCTCCGCTCCCTCCGATTCTTTGCCTGTGACCCTCCTGCTTGTCGACGAGGACGATAAGGGACCTTGCTGATCTGGAATGTGTGTGATGCCTTAGGACTCACTGTTTGCCGAGGATGTGGCCGTGGTCTTCAGCCAGGAGGAGTGGGCTCTGCTGGACCTTGCCCAGAAGAAGCTCTACAGGGAAGTGATGATGGAGACTTTGAGGAACCTGGCCTCCGTGGGTAAGAAGGCGCATGTCTTAAAAAGCATCACTCTAGAGGGAAGGAGAGCATTTTCCTCATCAACATTCCCCGTCCCCCCAAAAAGTGTGTGGCTGGTGGAATGAGAACACATTTTCATTTTTTTCAATCGTTTTATTAGGAGAACACATTTTTAATAAGAAAGACGTGGAGCTCAAATTCCCAGGTTTTTCCTTGAAAATGCAGCTCTGTGTTCAAGGGAGTTTTTCTACCTGTTTTGATAAAACACTCTGAGGCTTTTAACACGTTGTAAGTGTAAGCATTGGCTTCCGGGTCAGTGAGACAGTCAGAAATAGGTGTTTGGGCACCTGGGAGAAAGTTTCCCTGTGGTGAGTTTGACATGTTATTTTGTTGCAGATAAACTCCCGTTTGCTCATCCTCAGGACCCAGAGAGCCAAGTGTAGGTTCAATGTCAACTAGTTCCCTGTTCTTTACTGATTTCCCCGCCTGATGCACGTTTCTCCACGAGCGCCGGCCCAGTCGTCCCCGTTTGTTTTCTCAGAGAAGCGCGAGGGAGATCTTTGGGTCTTGGAGAAAGACCCTGGTGAGCTTTGCGTCAGGAAGCACCAGGACGCAGTCTGTCTTTCAGGACGTTCTTGAAGGGGGAGACTTGCAGTGGTTTGCTTTAGCCGTGTCCAGAAGATCTATTTGGTGTGGAAGGTGCCACCTCACAGATAAACCTGGTCGTGCTTTTGTCAAGAGGATTTTAAGAATCCTCTTGCAGCTGGTTGCAGGGAGACCCTCTTCCTCTTTCTGTTTTTATCTCCAGCCTTAAGGATCCGGGGATAGCACTCACTAGGAAGTTGGGTTGCGCATGTATTGTGTACAGTACCTTTCCGCTTAGCTCTCCTCCCTGTCCCTTTAAGAAGCCCCGGAGGCTCTGTTGGGTAAGCCTGGGACTGCTGAATGTAAGGTCAGCAGTTCAAACCCACCAGCTGCTCGGCAGAACAGAGGTGAGGCAGTCTCCATCTGCCCATACTTAGTGCTCACCAGAGTGGCCTGCGCTGCCCCTGGGGGAAACTGGAACAATCCAGGGTGCTGCAGAGGCAGATACCTCCATTTATCCCTGCATTACGGGCTGCGGTACAACGTTTTCTATTGCCACAGTGGCATTGAGTAATGCCTTTTGTTTCTTCTGGAAGGAGGGCAGGAGGCCAGGTAGTTTGGGATCCTATGATTTATAACCTTGAAACTCCGAAGGGGGAGTTGTCCTCTGTCCTCTCAGGTCACTGTGAGCTGGTTTAGACTCGATGGCAGTGGGGATGGCCCCTGTCGATGGAACCGGCCCTTTCATTCATTTGTCATGGAAGGATTTTCCTGGGACTTTTCTTTTTCTCCATTAGCCAAGTGCTGGTACAGTGTGCCGCCGTGGCGAGTACTGTGTGCCGTGGCGAATACTGTGTGCCGTGGCGAAGGGTTTAGTGTCCGCCACAGCCCTCGTCCTTCACAGCCCCTTTCCTTTCTGTTTCATGTCGCGAACCTCACCCTGAACGCCTGGGCAGTCTCTCAGAACGTCAGTGACGAGAGGACGGGGCAGCTCACCCGGAACAACACCTGGTTCTCCATGTTGGTGGGAAGCTCGGACTCAAACGACAGCCCAGATGACAGCCCAAACCAAGGACGATATTTCGGGTGAGTGACCGTCAAAGGAGGACCCAAGATTGAGTGAATGAATGAATGAAAAGGTGAAATAATTAAAAAAAAAGATTCCAGAGAAAGGCCTGGGCTGTCATGATGCACACTTAGGAGGGAGCTTGAGGAAGCTTGTGGGGAAGTTCTTACATCATCTCTTCATTCAATTTTTCCATGAACTTTTGGACCCCACAGTCATAGTTACTGGGACTTTGAGCAGGTTCAGCGCGGGTCAGTGACGGTTCAGATGAGTGTAGCCCAGTCAGTGAGGTGGAGCCGGGTCTTGTGACCTGTCGCATGTTGCTCAGACGAACAAACACACCCAGCGATGTCCCGCTCAGCAATGGATCCAGACTGGGCCCCTTGGAATGTGTGTCGCGCTTCACAGTCCTCCCGGTAATCTAATCCTCCATGTTCAGTTCCTGAAACTTCAAAGACCTCGGCAGGGGACGGGCTTACTGGCAAGACTGTGATGATGGACACCTGGGAAACTATGGGGCACAGCTGTTTGTTCCCCAATCAGGTCAAAATCCAGCAGCAGATTGGGATCTGATTCAAACTGTATGTTTCAAACTATAAGTTAAGTTGTCAACTGCCAGACCATGAACCACGTGTTCAAAGCCCTGATAGATGCTGCTGTGTGTGTGCACACATACAGGTTTACTTGTACATTTGTATTATTATAACCACAGTTGTAAGATTAGGTGTTCGGCAAATTGTCCCAATACAAAGGAGCTGCAGAAAGTTCAAAGGAACAATGGATTGTAAGATGGTAGAGTTTCCCGTGAATGGTTTTAAGTCCATTCTTAATGATACTTTATATATTTATGATATAACACTGTAAGAATTGTAAGCCAGATAAATAGTATTTGATGCATAGTTTAGTTGTACACAGTTACCCCAAAACCTTGTGTTTTAGGAAACCGGTGCTAGTGCAGTGGTGGTATATTGTGAGACGCTGTCCCCTGTGAACAGGATGCAAACCAGGGACAGGGCAGTGGTGGTATATTGTGATTTGCTGTCGCTGTGAACAGGATGAAAAAGAGGCAAACCACCATGCACAGTCACTGTGTTTGGTGCTGGTGAACTGGGAACGAATGGATTTCCAACCGCCTGCCGCTTATTTTTAACAGAAATCACACAGTAGAGAACCTCCTGGAGCATCGTGATGGCAATCAGTATTGGAAAACCCCGAGCTGGATTCCACATCTCAGTGAAACACGAGATCCTGCAGATCTTGACGGCCGTGAGTCTGGGAAAGACTTCAGGGACCCCTCGTCCCGCAGTCGTCTCATGAGACCCCACAGTGGACGGCACACCTGCCCAGACCAGGAAGGTGGAGAAGGAGGCCGTTGTCAGCCTCACCCAGCCACTCCTGGGAGAACTGTTAAAAGGAAGAAGTCGCATAAGTGTAAGGTATGGGGGGAGGATTTCCTTTGCATCTCGGCCCTTAGGAACCCTGTGACGGCACTCACTGAGGAGAAGTGCTTCATCTGTAACAAGTGCGGACAGGATTTCTGTACTTTCTCCTCCTTCTGGACCCACTTAAGTGACCATCAGTGTGATTGTAAAAAATGCTCTAAAGCCCGTAGCCCTTTGTCCATTTTGCGTAAAAAGGTGCATAAGAGAAATGAGCCTTATGAGTGTAGAGAGTGTGGAAAAACCTTTAATTATTTCTCAGCCCTCAGTTCGCATCACAGGATCCACACGTTAGAGAAACCTTACGAATGTAAAGTCTGCGGGAAAGCCTTCAGCTTCTCCTCCTCTTTCACCACACACATACGCACCCACAGCGGAGAGAGGCCGTACGAGTGTCAGGAATGCGGGAAAACCTTCATCCAGGCAGCGCACCTCACGACACACAAGCGCACCCACAGCGGGGAGAGGCCGTATGGGTGTGAGGACTGTGGAAAGGCCTTCAGACAGCCCTCAAACCTCAACACCCACCGGCGGACACACAGCGGAGAGAGGCCGTACGAGTGTCAGGACTGCGGGAAAGTGTTCAGCTGCTCCTCGTCCCTCACGAGACATAAGCGGACCCACAGAAGAGGGAGGCCGTACGTGTGTAAGCAGTGTGGGAAAGCCTTTGCTCAGCTTGCCCACCTCACCTCCCATATACAGTCCCATCAGGAAGAGACGCTCTCCGAGCGTAAAGACTGAGGACGCCCTTGACGGGTCCCTTACTCCGGGCTTACCACACACAATACTCAAAAGGCCTCCGGGGTGTCAACAATGTGGGAAATTGTTCAGTTATTCACCAGCCCTCATCACACATGAAATAACTCAAAACAGACACAAACCTTATGAATCTAACGAATGCAGGAAAATCTTTAGTCATGCCTCAGCCCTCACTAAACATATAGTAACTCACCGGGCAGAGGCCTTATGAAAACCTTTATGCCATGTTCCTTCAACCTTCCCAGACACACAGAGTCCCACAGTGGAGAAAGGCCTGGTGATTGTACAGAATGTGGGTGAGCCTTCAGTCGTGCCTCATCTCTAATTTAGCCCCAAAGAATTCACAGCTGAGTACGCCCTTGTCAATGTAAGCAGCGTGGGACACCCTTTGGTTAATCCTCACCCCTGACTGTGCACACAGCTCAAGTGCAGATAAACCATGTCAGTAAGGAACCTGGAAGAGCCTTCTGTTGTTTCTCAGGCCTCACTGGGCATAAGAACTAAGAGGCCTTCTACTTGTAAGGGTTGTGGGAAAGGCTCTAGTCATCCTTCAATCCTTACTGCACAAAGGACTTAAACAGTGTTAGGAGGCCTTAGAAATGTAGGAAAGGGTTTTGTCGGGTGCACTCCCTCACTGCATATGCAGACTCACAGTGGAGAGGCCTTGTGGATGCAAGGCATGTAGCAAGGCTGAGGCTGCACATCTCATTTCACCTGTAAGAACATGTGGTTGAGACGCACCAGGTCAAAAGTGGGATATGTCATCCTTGCGGCTAGAGTTTCAAACAGCACATTTTCAAAGGCCTTCTGTACGGGAGAGAAACAAGCAAACAAAACACAGTAAGAAAACATCATTCACTAAGAGAAGGGGTCATAGAGGTGCTCTGTGACCTTTGGGGGAAGGCAGTTTCATTATAACTCTGAGACTGCCTTCCGAAGTGTGAGTTACAAGTGCAAGAAACATTGTAGCTTTCTTAAAGGCTTTGGCTACTGAAATACAGCTGCCAAGGAATACACTTAAAAATATTTGTGTGTGGGTGTGTGCGCGCACGTGTGTTTAAATGTTTGCGTTAATGCTGTGTGCCTATAATTAAGTACACCCCCAGTATTTGGTGAAATAGTGTTTTGTTGGTTTTGTATTTAACACACTTCCTTCTTATTGTAAACGTATTTTTTTGTAATTAGTAAGTTGCTCGAAGAGCAGTACATGAGCCTGTAAATATTTTGCTTTCCGTTGTACTCTGACCTAGTAGCTTTAGTATCTATTGATAAGTGTTAGCTCTGATGACAATACTGTGCTACGTACCAAGTGATAGTTCCTGTACCTGTCATTTCTTCTTTGTGTATTAGTTGTGTTGATGCTAGAAGTAACTTTCCTTTCTTTACCCTTTATTTATTAAATGTTTATACCACTACAGACAGTCCCCAGAATAAGAACAAGTTCTGTTCCTAAGTTTTTCTATTAAGTCTAACGTGTCTGTACGTCATTGTTGTGGGTTGAATTGTGCCCCACAAAACTTTGTGTCGACTTGGCTGTGATGCGATACATCGTGTGATGTGGTGGTTCTCTGTTTTGTAAATCTGATGTAATTATCCTCCATTTAGTGATGTATTGTAAATCTTAGAGTATACCTGTCTTAATAGTAGTGAGTTGTTCGTTTTGCTAATTACGGAGGATTAAGGTGTGTTATATATTGTCTCCCCGCTTTCCTAGGGGTATGACTCAAATCATGCCCTTGCCTGAGTCACCCTTTATCTTACAAGAATTATTAGGAGAGAGAAGCAGGCAGAGATGGGAACCTCATCCCTGCAAAGAAAGAAGAGCCCGAGTGGAGCCCGAGCATTGGACTCAGGGTAACCGAGCTGAGAACCTCCTAGACCCAGGAGGAGTGCGTTGTAACACTACCTTGAGTATTCTTGACCTTGGATTTTAACTAGTTTTGCCAAGACATGTTGAGATCTCCAAGAGATGCTAGTCCCTGCACATGGTGGACACAGACCATT
>NW_022111374.1:339470-341605 GCF_000313985.2 Echinops telfairi
GAAGAGTCTTAAACACCACAAGATCAGACACCTGTCTCTGATTCCAATCCAACACCACAGGGTTTAATTTAGGCTTTGCTTGTATGGTACTCCTTGCTCTTGTAGTAGTCTTGATGACGCTCATTCTCCACAATACGTGATGTGCCAAATCCTACAGTATTCGTACATGACATTAGACACAGAGTTGCCAAGTTCCTAAGTGTACCACTGAAGTTGAGTCTGATTTATGTCATCAGTGGCCTGGTGCTAACCTCTTGAGACATACTTTAGCTTCCGTGCAGGACTGGCCAAGAAAACCAGAGAAGCTGGAGGTTTCATAGAGCCGCTGGGCTGGCAAGAAACCTCTCTCCACTGGTTCCTGGCTATCACTTCCAAGTCGTCATGTCCCTGCTTGATACTTGCCCTCATGGAATGATCCCTGAAGGCATGGGTGCTGCAGCAGAGTGTGGTGGAAAAAGTCAGACAGTGCTCGGTTATTAGAATGAATAGCCTGTGCGGGCTGAGGTGCCCTTCTTAGAACAAGCAGTCATCTAAGTGAGGTGTCAGCAAAGCCCACACAGAAGGAGCGCAGCAGTGCAGGTGATTCTAGGAGGGTAAAGAAGCAAGATCCGAGATCAGAGGAGGGGATTGTACTACGACATACATTCTGAGCACCAGTTTGTGGAAGTGTATGGATGCCCATGGAAGCCCCAAAGCTGTTTGTGGAGTCCCCACTCAGATGAGGCCTTCGATGTCTTAACTCCCGCCAACCATTGACCAGGCACGTGAATAGCCTTGCTCTCAGACAGAGGGCATTGCAGAATGGATGACTGCAGCGATTGTTAGGTTAAAATTGAACACATTCTTATTTGTCTTCCCATTGGGCCCATTTTGAAGGTCAGAAGGTATATTCAGGCTTCCAAACTTGTGACTGGTGTATGTCTCATGACCAGTCTGAAGGAGAGTGTTCTTTTGTGAGGTATGCTGTGGCGACTGGTGCACAGATGGAGAATCCTGTATGATGGCTTGTGTCCAAAATAACAACAGGATCCACTTTCCTCATGACATAGTTGGCCCATGTGTTGTCTCGGTAGACTAGACAAACTCATAGACATTCATAGGTGTGTAAGAAAGAGGTTTATGTACAAGAGCAATTGAATATTGGGAAAACATCCCAGCCCAGTCCAGATCAAGTCCATAAATCCAATATCAGCCCATATGTCCGATACCAATCTATAAAGTCCTCTTCAGACTCACGAAACACATGCAATGACATTGAATGCGGGAAGATCACAGGCCAGTGGGTGCAAGGTCCAGTGGCGGTGGAAGCATCTCAGTGCTGGCAGGGGTCTCCACGTGGCTCCTCCAGTTCGCAGGGCACTGGGTCTATCAGCGTAGCGCCATGTGTCTTGTCAGTTGAGTGTCTCTCAGGGAGTGAGTACTGAAAATGAGTCTCCCGCCTCCAAGGAGGAAGTAAACACAGGAGTTCCTAGAATCCTCAGGAGCAGGCCACGCCCACACAGAGGCCTCATTGGCTATGACCCGATTGACAGACTAGACTCCACCCCTTCACACTTAATCCTCTCAAGTCCCAAATGGACACCAGATGATGTAAGTACCTCAGCCTAGGATGAGGCATATCTGAATGTACTTGACATAGATATGAAGTAGTTGAAGCCATGACCCTGTATTTGGTCCTGACACGGGTGTCTCAACTCCTGTTACACGGTTGGTGGAATGTTAGCGAGGGAGCGTTGGAAAAGGGGTTGCAACTGGTAGTGCACTTGATGTCCGTATATTGTAAGAAGTTCATAACTGATTCTTATTGACCGAGTAAATAAATAGATGAATACATTTGGAGGAATCCAGGCAGGGACCTCAATTTCCTACTTCTCCCTTCCAAACTGAACTCCCACACCCTGTGTCAGTGAAAGGCTGTCCCTTTCCATCAGCTCTGGAGACTCTCCCTTCTTTCCTGCTCCCCCATACCACGCGTACTCTGTCTCCAGCAAGGTCAGTGTCCCCTGCTTACTGTTTGCCAAGAGTATCAAATTTCTCCAGCTTCATGGAACCATCTTCCAGCTGTGTTTCAGCTCTTTTGCGAGCCTGCATTGCATCTGCTTCTGGGAAAAGGCGTGGCAGTCACCCATGGTCCT
>NW_022111374.1:342949-344173 GCF_000313985.2 Echinops telfairi
GCTACCACTAACCGCACTTCGAAACCACAGCCACTCAGCAGAAGACAGGAGGGACTTTCTAGTCCTGTAAAGAGTTACAGTCTCGGAAATCCACAAGGGCAGTCCTACCCTGCTTTTTAGAGTTGCTGTGAGCCAGCATGGACTCCATAGCAGGGTGGATTTTTGTTTGGGTTCTTCCGGCCTACGCTTGTGTGGAAGACTTACTGGGTCACCCGAGCTCATCAGATGCCAGGTAGCCATCCCAAACTACTGCTGGCTCGGGACTCCAGTTGTGGTTTGCCTGAGTTTCTGGCTGGCTCAGCGAGTAAGGTGTGATTTCACTTGCAGACGTTCACTCTCCTTTCTGTACCCTGCATTGGCTCCCCTCTGCCCGTCCTCTGGGTCTTGAGACTTGAGTTGGAACCATCACCTGACCTGATGCCACTGGCTTCCACATCCTTGGGTATGAAGAGGATCTGCACATCGTGTGTCTGAATTCAGAGTTGGGACCAACCAGCTCCCACAAACACCTGAGCCATTTCCTTAAGTGCTCCCGGGTTCCGTGAGGCATTGCAGCACATTGCAAAACCCTAGGATGTGAGGGCAGGAGATAAACAAGGCTTTCTACTCCTGTGAACAGTGACCGTCTCAGAAACCCACAGGGACAGTTCTGCCCTGTCCTATGGGGTTGCTATGAGTTGGCATTGACTCAAGGTGTTGATAGAGGACTTGATGGACTATCCCGAGAGGAGGGATGATGGAGATAGCAGGGACAATGTAGTGGGGAAGTTAGTCATTGGGGCCATCTTTACTCTTCACCTAACTGGAACCAGTCTTTCATTAACATAGCAAAAACAAATGATTTTTGCTTAGGCCTGAGCCCCCAACAGTCTATCCTCATTGCCCTAACCTTGGGAGAGTGTCATTTGTCATCATCATATCCGGTATCACACTGCACTCTGCCAGCAACATGTTGACCTCTAACCTCACCTCGGCATCTGATGAGACCCTTTACCAGATTAGCATCCATGTATCCACCCCGCCTGTCTAAAAAGCACCGCCCTCTCTGTCTCTTTGTTTCCTATCAGGTCTGGTGGCCCTTCTATTAGCACCCAGTCCAGCTGACTGCTCGGTCTACTACCCTGTTCATCTTGTTTGGTCCTAGCATTCCACGAACTGCCCTGGTACTCTGCACAGATAGAGCTTCTCGGATGGAGCTGACACTCCTTTGTCTCTCTTCCGCCC
>NW_022111374.1:351871-353293 GCF_000313985.2 Echinops telfairi
GAGGCTACTTTGAGGACAAAGATGCACCTCACTCAACCATGGTCTTTTCAGTTACCTCAAAAGCTTGTGTAACCTGGCCAGTGAATAAGGAAGACAGAAGAATGGATGCATTTGAATTATAGCCTTGGTAAAAGGTGTTAATATAAAGGAAGGAGGGGGAAGAAATGGGGAGCTGGTATCAGGAACTGGTATCAGGGAAGAGAGTGCTTTGAAACTAATGATGGCGGCAGATGTGCAAATGTGGTTGACACACTGGATGAATGTATGGATGGTGATAAGATATGTAAAAGCCCCCAATAAAAGTATTTTCTTAAAAAGAAAAAGAATGTTAATATAAGGAAGAGATTACATATCCAGGGTGTGGTATAGCACTGAGGAAACACATAACTAACCTCTAGTTCTTTAATATTTCTTCCCCTTACTAGCATGGTCTTTGATTTACCTCATTTATCTTGTTAGACCTGTGCATGTTCAGTTATATAATTAAGTCCAATACATGCCTGAAAACCAAGATAGATAACCCTCCAGAAACCATAAAGGGAGTAATGATTCTCTGAGGGTATGGGAAGGGGAAGGCAGGGGGAGCTGACAGCAGTGATGACCAGTATAACCCCACTGGAGGGAAACAAATAACAGAATTGTAAGTGAGTGGATACATGGAATGGTGTAATATACGGCAAAATGATAAGAATATTAATAATAACAATATATAACATAGTAAGAGGGGTTCTTAGGGGATAACGGGGAACTGATATCAAGGAGTTCAAGAAGAAAGAAAATGTTTTGAAACTGATGGTGGCAGCAATTGTACAATTATGCTGGGTCTGACTGAATTATGGATTGTTAGAGTATCTGTAAGAGCACCCAATAAAATGATCAATAATAATTTTTTAAAATCCTTCAAGGTGCATATTTAATTAAATAGGCGGTGCTGTCCACTGCCCCGGTTGGAGGAGTTATCCCGTCCTTTGCTAAATGTATTTGTTTAAATCTTAACGGATGGTTCCCAGTGTGACTAGCAGACTGGGGCTGTGCAGTCTCTTCCTTGCTCCCAGGGAGACTTAGCGGATGACGTGCAACCAAGAACCTGAAGCCAAACCAGAGATGCACACAGCCTTAAAACCCAGGAGCACAAGAATGATGGTGTCTAAGCAACATTTATTTTCAGCTTTATTATTTTTTTCATGCAAAGACCTTTCCCTGCCCGCCCCACCTGCAAGGCCGCCTCCGTCCACGCGCGCATTTCCGAAATCTCGCCCGTTCCGGGTCGCTGAGGATGCGAAGAGCGAAACGCTCGCGACGCGACTTTCCCTGAAACGCAGCGTCGGGGCCGCCCAGGCGCTGCCTCCGTCCGGGTCGCGGCGAGTCGGAACTTCCGCGGGTGCACCGGATGCGGAACCCCTGAGCCCCACGGTCACCAGT
>NW_022111374.1:353539-354442 GCF_000313985.2 Echinops telfairi
GCGGGTCGTCTCCCTGGGTCCCGGGGGTCCCGGCCTCGGGTCCGAGGTCCCGCTCCCGCCCTCCGTGCGCCCCTCGCCGGTCGCCGCCGCCCCCTGCGCTCGCGACCCGGGCCTGGCGACCCGGCTGGAGCTGCGATCCCGGTGCCATCTGCGGGCACAGCGTCCCCAGATGGGGTGAGAAGTGGAGCCAACGGGGCGATTGGAAACGGAGGCGGGAGGCGGGTCTCCGCAGAGCAAACGCGCTGGCTTTTTCTGATCGAGTTGTGCATTGAGAGACGGCGTCCGGGGACCCTCCCCGATGTCCCCAGACGCTTAGGAACGACCGGGGTCATCGTATGAGAGTGAAGGAGGGTGGAGAGGGCGGCCCGAACATTTCACTGTGCGAGCAACAGCGACATGCTGATTATGCTGTAAACGAGGCAAACGCAATATATATATATATACATATATTTAAGCACAGCAAGTGTTTGGATTGCACGTCATTAAGAACGAATGGAACAGTGCATTGGCAACACTTGAAAAATCGGTTCTTCCTGAACAGTGCATTGGCAACACTTGAAAAATCGGTTCTTCCTGAAAGGTCCCCCGTGTTCCTTTCAGGTAACGGTGCACGTCTTGATGTATAAAGGACAAAGTCTCGCGGGTGAACCAACATCCTAAGCGGTGGACCACAGATGCCCCCTGGGAATTCACATTGGGGTTTTTTTGGTAGCCTGGCCAGGCCTGGTTGATTCTCCAGCTGTGACTGTTGCTGATCTTGCTGCAGGGCAAACGAGGGTGGTGGAACTCCTTGAAGAATTCAGGGCTGAAACAGGGTGCGATGTAGCAACGATGAAAAATGCAACTTTCCTCTAGTTCCTAAGTGCTTCTTCCCCCGCTCCCCGACTATTATGATCTGAATTC
>NW_022111374.1:354542-363823 GCF_000313985.2 Echinops telfairi
CACTGGTACAGATAGGAACTGGAAACACAGGGAATCCAGGACGGATGATCCCTACAGGATCAGTGGTGTGAGTGGCGAAACAGCGGGGTAGAGGGAGAGTGGGTAGGAAAGAGGGAACCGATTATAAGGAACTATATGTGATCTTCTCCCTGGGGGATGGACAACAGAAAAGTGGGTAAAGGGAGACGTCAGACAGAGCAAGATATGACAAAATAATTTTTAAACCATCAAGGGCTCATGAGGGAGGGGGGAGCGGGGAGGGAGGGGAAAAATGAGGACCTGATGCCGGAGGCTTAAGTGGAGAGCAAATGTTTTGAGAATGATGAGAGTGAGAGCAATGAATGTACAAATATGCTTTACACAATTGATGTATGTATGGATTGTGATAAGAGTCCAACGAGCCCCTAATAAAACGATTTAAAAAAAAAAGAATTCAGGGCTGGAGCCCGTTCTGCCTTCAAGGCAAATGTCCTCAGGGTGGAGTGGTGCCCCGAGACTGGGAGGAAGCCAAACACCAGTCACTGCTTGCTTGCGCCACAGTCTCCTCCCCGCCCTCCTTCCATTTCAGGGCTCCTGTGTGGTGCAGGGAGGACTAGTCCAGCCCAGGCCTCTTGAAAGCCACGGCCACCATCTGGGATTGCCATCATCGTCCATCAGGAAGGATTTCAAGTGCTCGGGCTGGTGTGTGGACCAAGCGTGACTCACCTGCCTTCAGCCTGCCCAGTGCTCCTCTTCTGCTGCCAACCCTGAAGTGGCTCCTTGATCTGGGGGACAACATTCTCTTCAGAAGGCAGAGCCAGGAGATGGTGAGCTCTGTGTAGAAATGGGTTCTTACCTGATGTGGGTGAGGCTGGGAGTGACGACTGGAGACCCGCTGTGTGCTGTGGTACTCTGCTCTTTCCATGAAGAGACAAGGTGGCCGAAGAGGACAGAGTCCTGGAGTCCCTGCTCCACTGCCACTGCGTCCCTCCTCTGCACTTATGAGTATGTGCCTTTGAAGGATCCCTGGGGACATAGTGGTAACTCATCGGGCTGCAAACTGCAAGGTCAGCAGTTCAAAACCACCAGGCACTTTGAGGGAGGATGAGGCTTTCTACTCCCGTAATGACTGACAGCTTTGTAAACCCACAGGGGCAGTTCTACCCTGCTCTGCAGGGTTGCCGTGAGTTGGAATATACTTGATGGCGGTGAGTTTTTGGGGTTTTTTTAGTTATGTGCTGTATGAGTCTGGGTACTTTAGAGAAACAAATCCACAGAAACTCATGTGTAAGAGAGAGAGAGTTTTATATAAAGAGTGAATGCACATCAAGAAAACATCCCAACCCAGTGCTGCCCAAACCCACAAGTCCAACATTAACTCATTAACCCATTTGTCCAACACCAATCCCCAAAGTCCTCCTCCATCTCATAAAACAGACGCAATGATGCCGACTGCAGGAGGAAAGCCGAGTCAGTGAACATGTAAACATCTCAGCACTGGCAGGGGTCTCCACACGGCTGCTCCAGCACCCAGGGCTGCATCGGGCTAGGTCCATGCAGCTTCTCCTTGGGGATGTCTTGCAGAAGTCAGCCTTGCCGGCTGAAGCAGGGAACTGCCAAGGCAGCTGCACCCTGGTCCGACCATCACAAAGCAAGAGACCCAAGAACTAGAAAGGCGAGGCTCACCCAGCCATTTATCCCTCCACTTTTCAATGAACCCCATATGTGTTTATCGGCCAGGTTGGCAAAATAAACGAACTACCTCATGTGCCCTTGGGAGGTTTGGATGCCTGGGATCACCTTCCTGATGTGAGTCTCAGAGCTGGCACTGTGGGGCATGAACATTCCCCAGCCTGGGCCTCGGTGCTCTGTGCTGCATGGCAAAGCCCGACGACTGTCTGCAGGTGCAGCAGCTTTGGCTGTGGGACCTGAGATCTGGTCGTCTCTGTCCCTCCTCTTTTGACAGTTGGGTCCTAACTGATTAAATGGTCCGTGGTTTCATGCAAACATGAATTCATCCTAAAAACCCTGGCTATCTGTGTTAGGCTGGGTTAACTAGAGAAACAAATCTAGTGACACACCTGTATGTGTCAGAAAGAGCTTTAGAAAGAAAAGAAAGAGCTTTGCTACCCAGCAACCAGCCCAGTCCAGTCCAGATCAAGCCCATAAGCCCGATGGTAGCCCATCAGACCCTCTTCAGACTCACGCAGCCACATGCAACGAGGCAGAATGCAGGAAGATCGCAGGCTGGTGGATGCAAAATCTTGTGGATCCAATGGCAATGGCTGCATCATAAGGCCCTGGCATGTCCCAAAGTGGCCAGCCAGTAGGAAGGGAGGGGGAGGTTCCCAGGGCACTCCTTATGAGAAGGCTATGCCCACTGGGAGGCATCCTTAGGCTGTGATCCGACTGACAGGTTGCATACCACCCCTACACTTTTATACCTTCAAGTTTGTGAAACTGTTTCTTCAAGTTGACGTGCCATTATGTAACTGCCACAATATCTTTGTGACATTGCTTCATTTTTAGAAACAGTATCATTTGCCAAAATTAACGTTTCACAGCAGATACCACCTTCAAAGTCCAAACTCAATAGGAGCTTTCAAAATATAGTTTATGAAGATGTGTTTCTACACTTGTCCTCACTGCTGTTCCCCCAGCTTTCTTTAAAATAACCACCTTTGTCGTTTGGGGTCTCTTGCCAGCGTTGATGTAGAAGCAATCGAATAGCACTAAGAAAATTTTATTTCCCCCAGTTGATGGTATGAAACTTGCATTCTCAGGTTATTGTTGGACCTGATCATGGGTTCGGTAGTTCACACCCACCAATGGCTTCTCGGGGGAAAGATGAAGGTGTCAGCTCCCATGAATAACTATTTGTAGTTGGAAACCCGAGAGGGTGGCTGTGAGTCAGAGTAGACTCAATGGCGGTGGGCTTGGTTCTCAGTTTTAAATGAAGGAATTCTTCTGCTGGTCTTTCCTGGTCAGGAGAGCCGACCCCTAACGACACATCACAGGCCCGGCAGGCGCAAGTGTACAGCGGTAATATGTAAAGATTACAGTAAAGTCATGGAGAGTAAGAGAGATAAGAGAGAAAGTAAAATGAAGGAGTCAGACACATTTCATGGTAGCATGGTAGCATGGTAGCACTCCATGGTGGTCCACGTGGAGAGGTGGAAGGAAGCTGGAAATGGCAGGGGGGAGAGAGTGATTTATTTCCAACCAAGGCTTATATATCTTTTTGGTGGCATGCAAGCCCCCTGATTACAGGTACAGATATATGTCACAGGAAGGGGTTGCACTATAGGTAATACAGTAATGAGAGGGGGATGATCTATGGGTATACATGCAGTAGGAAGGGGAGGGATTGGGGGCACACAGGTGACAAGATGGGTGGATCCTAGATTCAGGATGGCAGCCTAACTCTGGATGTCACTGAGCAGGTTTGACCTGTTCTCTGGCTCTCCATGGGAACAATTACTATCCTTATCAGAAGGGGGTGAGCCCCACTTACAGTGGACTAGACAGTAGTCCGAAGGCTGAATGCCTTCAAGGAGGATGTCTCTAAGCATCTGACCTCCCACCATGTGCTGGCAAACAGCCTCTCGGGTTTGGCATGTCTTTGGGGGAGACAGAGTTGGGGAGAAGCCTTTTTATATCCCACATTTCCTTTCGTTTTTTTAAAAAAAATCTTTTTAATAATACGTAGAGAGCGTCAGTCTAAAATCATACCAACGGTGGAATGCCGCATAGGGTTCATTCACGTTAGTTTTTTTTTCTGTTGTTGTTGGTTTTGACTTTGTCACCATGAACGGACACTTTTGTTGTGGCCCTGACGTTAAAAAAACAACTTGTTTTAGTAAGTATGTTACTCCTATCCAAGTCTTACCAGTGTAGCTATAAAAGACCTGAAGAAAAGTAAGTAAATTAAAACCCAAACGCAAACATGTGACTGTATAATCGATATATGATTATCTATATATTATACATGATATATTTTGTGTGTCTTAAATAATGTTTGGACCCATCTGCGGTCGTAGTGCTTTAAATTATGTACGATCAACCATCTCTGTATCATCAGCTCCTCCTCGATCGTTGGAATGATCGTCCGAGTGTTTGGTGATACATGTAGTGAGTTTTTATAGACACCCAGTGTGCCCCGCCCTGATCTCTTTGGCTCCTGCCTTGAGATCGTACCTGCCTGTATTTAGATGCCGTGACTCTTGCCGGTGCTATTGCTATGACGACCTTGTCACCCAAGTCTGCATCCCTAACCTCTCTCGTGCTCACTGTTGCATCTGCTCTGCCTGCTGTCGATTCAGCTATTCCTCTCTCACCGTGGGGGTGTCTTCTCGGCGTTACCCACGGGCCCACGGGTGTCCGTGTGTGTGTCCCCATTGTATGAATGGGCCACTTTCCATCTAGCCATTGTCGGTGGGACTTGCAGGGTCTGTATGGTCCTCAGGTAAGATGGACGGACACGTGGGCTGCATCCGTGGGCTCAGGTGTAGCAACGATGGTGAGGATCGCACAGGACCGTGCAGTGCTTCATTCTAGTGTGCACGGGGTCGGAGCCTAGCAAGAACAACAGTGTGCTTTTTGCTCTTGTGTGTATTGCCGCTCACCTGTGTGCTCACTCACACACAACTCCCCTGTGAGGGGAAACGGCTGGGTGACCGACCGAACCTACCTTCAAATACTGAAGTGTTTGTTCTACAACGTTTTCTCCCACAACGTGTGCACGCGGCTTCCGTTGTCCCTCTGCTCACCTGGGGTGGAGTTTTGCCTTCATCAGGAGGGGGAAATGCTCTCCTAGTACATTCCGTCGTTACCTTACGCGACTTGCCTCCTGGTGAGCCGTTGCCTATTTTCTCACGGTTAGGTTTAGACAACTTTCAGAAGATGTGTATTCTGACACACCTGGGGAATGTTTCTGCTGGCCTGTAACTCTGTGGTCTCACTCACCTCGGCTCTGGGATGAAGGGTAGCCCTTTGTGACCTAGTCGGATCAGTCAGTCTTGTGTCTCGTCCTTAAGAACATTGTCTTCTCCAGTGTGACCTCACAGTTCACTCGCTTAGTGGATGATTATCTTACTCTTTCATGCATACAACTTATCTACCCGGACCTGATTTCTGTCATACGGGACCAAGGAGAATCGATTCATCATTTCAGTTAGGTCCATGTGAAAAATCCCTGAAACGGCTTGCACGAATCATATCCTGAGTTGTGGCAACCCTCGCACCCAGTGTGTTTAGAATCGGAATGCACGCTCTGGGGTTGACAGTGACCAGTTTTTCGGAAGTCGACCTCCAGGCCTTTCTTCCTCGGTGCTGGTAGGTGGGCTCCACCTTTCCGCTAGCAGCAGAGTGCTCAACCTTTTGTGCCACTCAGGGATGCCGTACCATGAGCACTGCCCCACACATTGAAGTGTGTGTGCTTTCTGTCACTGCCGTGCCGAGCTTGCTGTGTCCTCAGTCCACGCTCTATATTGCGAGAGCCTTTTCCAGTATTGTTTTATCCCCACTGGTCTTTTTGTGTGTTCCTATATTGTGTGAGTCCGGGTAGACTGAGAAACAAATGCAGGGAGACTCATATGTGTAATAGAGAATGTTATATCAAAGAGTATTGTATATTAAGAGAGCATTCCAGCCCAGTCAGATCAAACCCATAAGCCTGCCATTAGCCCATATGTCCAATACCAATCTGTAAAGTCCTCTTCAGACTCACGTAACACTTGCAATGACACAGAATGCAGGAAGATCACAGGCCAGTGGGTGGGAAGTCTTGTGGATCCAGTGGTGGTGGAAGCAGCTCAGCACTGGTGTGGTCTCCTCCAGCTCCATCCTTGTGTCTCCATGTGGCTTGTCAACAGGAATGTGTAGCACAGAGTGTGTCTCCCACCTCCAGGGAGGAAGACAGGAGTTCCCGGAATCCTCAGGAGATGGCCACGCCCACACGGAGGCCTCATTAACTAGACAGGCGAGACTGGTTAGACTCCACCCCTTCGCAAGTTGACAGGAGATGATGCAACTGCCACCTATATTGATAACGTAGGAGCCTTGGTAACATAGCGGGTTGCTCATTGGGTTGGTTACTAGCCACAGGTCAGCAGTTTGAAACCATCAGAGGCTCACTGAGGGGAAAGAAGAGGCTTTCTATGCCCATAAAGGGTTACAGCCTCAGACACCCACAGGGCAGGTCTCCTGGGGGGTCGTGAGTTGGAATTGACTCCGTGGCAGTGAGTTTTTGTATATACATATATATATCTACATATATGTATGTCTACTGCGTGAGCCCCTAAAGAACATTGCTGGGAACTTTGTGGACGTGCGTTGGAATAACGATCTGTTGGGGGAGGGCAGTTGTCTGAGCGCCTGCTCTCCCTTTTCATTGACCTCAGTCAACCTAGAGTTTCCTTAATGCTGCTGTCAGAATTTCCTGTTAGAATCTTTCATTTCCTTCATGACATTCCCTGGAGTGTCCCTTTATTGTTACCTATTAAAAGTTGTTGAAAGTTAATGATCCACGACTCCGTACTTCTGTATAACAATGAGATCATTAAGGGCTACCTTTCTTCGGTCTGTATGATCGCAATCTGAATGTGTGTCAGACTCTCAGCCTCCTGCCATCTGCTGGGTTCTGTGTCCACAGCTCTCTCGCCTGCGAAGGAAGATGTGGTTTAGCAGCCTCTTCACTCTGCTTTAAAACTTTCACGTTTCCTATCTCTTTTTCTATTTTCCTGGCATCTACCAGCTAAAGCCTTTAGGATATTGTTGGAATGGAATGGAATAAGGGGTGTGTGTGAGTCTGGGTAGACTACAGAAACAAATTCATAGACCCTCATGTGTGTGAGAAAGAACTTTATCTATAAGAGCAATTATATATTGAGAAAACATCCCAGCCCAGTTCAGATCACACCCATAAGTCCTATATTAGCCCATCTGTCCAATACCAATCTATAAAGTCCTCTTCAGACTCACGAAACACATGCAATAATGCCGAGTGCAGGAAGATCACAGGCCTGTGTGTGGAAAAGTGGCGGTGGAAGCATCTCAGTGCTGGCGTGGGTCTCCATGTGGCTCCTCTAGCTCCAGGGCTCTGGCTGTCATCAGCAAAACTCCACGTGTCTTGTCAGCAGGAAGACGAAGCAGGGAGTGTGGATCTTGCCTCCAGGGAGCTATTTATCTGCATCACACCTCCAAATGAGGTCAGCAAGCTGTGACCCGATTGACAGGCTAAGCTCCACCCTTTCACTCTGAATAGTGTCGCGTTGACAACAGATGATATAATGACCACAGGGTGTTACTGTTTTTTATCTGCTTTTCTTAGGGAAGTGTATTCTTCCATATGTTTGTGCCTTGGGACTTATGGGGGGACTTATGGGATAGTGAGCTACGCACTAGGCTGCTAAGATTAATGTCAACAGTTCAAAACTACTAGCCACTGTGCGGGTGAAAGATGAGGCTGTCTACGCTGGTTACAAGTGACCGTCTCAGTAACCCACATGGGTTCTGCCTTGTCCTGTAGGGTCACTGTGAGTCAGCATGGACTTGACGGTAGTAGTGAGTTTGCATGTGGGACATGTGCTCTGTATATGCCTTTTTACAAATGCTACATGTTCCTTTCCACTTCCAAAATGGGGTCTTCCTGACAGAGATGTAGGAAAACTTATAATCGATGAATGGATGAAGGGTAAAGAAAACAGACCTCCATGCTGTGGAGGTAGGATGCTGCTGAGGGACCCCGTGAGTTCATGTTCACCCACAGCCTTCATTCTGCCCCCTTGGTGTATGTAGTCATTACATAATCTCTTGTCACTTTGAGACTTAAGCGTGAAGGGGTGGGGTTTAGCCTGCCAATCAGGTCGTATCTTGATGATTTCATTTGGAGGTGCTAAGGCATTAAAAAGCTCCCTGGAGGCGGGACACACGCTCACTCCCTGCCAGATATTCCTGTTGAGAAGACTGGAGCTACACGAGAGCCCTGGAGCTGGAGAAGCCACGTGGAGACCCACGCCAGCGCTGAGATGCTTCCACCACCCCTGGAGCCACAAGATTTTCCACCCACCGGCCTGTGATCTTCCTGCACTTGGCATTAATGCATGTGTTGCTTGAGTCTGAAGAGGACTTTATAGATTGGTATTGGACAGATGGGCTAATATCAGACTTATGGGTGTGATCTGGACCGGGCTGGGATGTTTTCTCTCTATCCAATTGCTCTTGTCTAGAAAGCTCTTTCTTAGACACATATGAGTGTCTATGAATTTGTTTCTCTAGTCCACCCGGACTCACACAGTGTAATTAGCATCTTGACATGTGTCGTAATATTTTGTTGCTTTTCCTAACGTTTGTATCCACTTCATGCTGTTACTGTGTTTGTGTGAGAGTGCTTTTCTTTAGGTTTGTCGAGGGGCATTCCCTCGTAGTGGGCACGCACCGGGCCTCAGAAATGGCTAATGGTGAGAAGCTGTGAATTCTGTTTCCTGTCTCAACTCAGCTCTTTTCAATTTTTATTTTAGAAATTTAATAGCTTCATTGACATTCACAGTGTGCAGTTCAATAGTTTAACATCTTAAAAAGTGGTGTAGCCATCACTGCGATCAATTTTAGAACACTTCATCCTTTCTTGTAATCATTATTATTAGCTCCCCATTTCTTTTTTCCTTTTTTAAAAATCATTTTACTGGGGGCTTGTAAAACTCAGCACAATCCTTACTCCATCCGTTGTGTCACACACATTTGTACATTTGTTGCCATCATCATTCTCAAAACGTTTTCTTTCTACTTGAGCCCTTGGTATCATCTCCTCATTTTCCCCTCCCTCCCGCCCCCCTCCCTCATGAAACCATGATAATTTATAAATTCCCTTATACTAGTACAAGCCAAATTTTCCCAGCACATTTTTTATTCTAAAAAAGCCACCTAGTTTTTTTTGTGGTAAAAATAGGTGCCTCTGCTTATACTTGAGTATATACGGTATTATTATTTTGTCATGTCTTAAACTGACCCATGTCTCCCTTCTCCTACTTTTCTGTTGTCCGTCCCCCAGGGAGGGGGCTATATGTAGATCATTGTGATCAGTTCCCCCTTTCTCCACCTTCCCCTTCCCCTCCTGGTATCGCTACTCTAATTATTGGTCCTGAGGGGTTTATCTGTCCTGGACTCCCTGTGTTTCCAGTTCTTATCTGTACCCGTGTACATGCTCTGGTCTAGCCGGATTTGTAAGGTAGAATTGGGATCATGATAGTGTGGGGAGGAAGCATTAAAGAACTAGAGGAAACTTGTATATTTTAATGGTGCTA
>NW_022111374.1:364904-366424 GCF_000313985.2 Echinops telfairi
CTTCGGTGTGCTGGGGTCAGATCAGGTGCAATTCCTGGAGTGTCTCCAGTGTTGTACCACATAGCGCTGTGGGTCAGTGAGGGATGTGAGTCGTAGTGGGGCCAGCCCTATGGTCCTTTCTGTGCATTGGCTGCTCTGAGCAGGAATATCATCCTCAGGGCTTGGTGGGCCAGGATGTGCTCCACTCTCTCTTCCTCCCCTTTCATTTGCTCCCGTGTGCTCTCATCAGACATGTCCCTCTCCCTGAGCTGTAGTGTCAGTGATGTCCTCTGAAGTAAATTCTTCTGTGGGGAGGGGGTGCTGTCCACATAGTTGGTATTGGGGCTGGTCCCTCAGACCACTCTTTTTAACTTCTGTTATCTTTGCCTGTCTATATGAAAGGGGCAGAGAGGATGGCAGGGCAACAGGTTTTAAAATAAAAAGACACCACTGACTTCATCCTTTAGTAGTACAGTTTATTTAGAATACCACAAGTGCATGGCTTTAGCAAACAGAAATTATTGTCTCACACCTTAGGATGTTAACAGTCAGAATTCCGAGTGCCAACTCTCAAGGTCCTTGTCACAATCTTTTCCCTGGGCATCACAGTCCCTTCAAAGCAGGGACCCCAGGTTCTAAGAACCTGCTTCACTCTCAGCTCATATTTCTCCATGGGGACAAGATCCCTCTGAATCTTTGCTTGTGCCTTTAGTGTCTTATGTTACAAGAGATTGACTGAAGGTACAACCTAATCTTGTGGATTGTACCCTGCTGCCTTAACTGCCTCTAATTCTCCCTCTTTTGATGAGGATTTAAGGCATAGGGATAATTACATAAATTGGAAGAGTCCTGGCCAAGCCAAGTTGACACACATTTTGAGGAGACACAATTAAATCCATAATAATGACTGACATGTAAAAAAATTATGATTCTTCATTTCTGCTTGTAGAGCCTGCCTTCTCTTGATATTCGAGAGTTGAAGAAAATACGACCCCTGGGAGCCGTGGGTTGGCAGCTTGTATGCGCAGTCCCCTGATTCTCCCATGGCAGAGAGCCTGGGGATTGGATCCAAAGGAAAAACCGGCATCCTTCTGTGTCCTCCCTGTGGCTAACCTTGCTTTCACCCTCTGCTTCGTGTTTTTTTAAGTGATCTGGTGCGTCGTGCTGAAGGAGGTGTGCACTGTTCACAAGTAATCACAGTGATCACTGGAAGGCAAGCATTGCTCTCATTTCTGCTTATGTTCTTCATCTCCTTGTCCATAAGGAAAGAAGAATAAGACTGCAATTGCTCACAAGCGGTGGAGAGATTGTTAGACTGTGTCGGAAGTCTGTTAAGCGGTAGAGAGGTTGTTACAACGGTAGAGGTCCGAAGTCTGTTAAGCGGTGGAGAGATTGTTATAATGTGCCTGAAGTCCGTTAAGCGGTAGAGAGATTGTTACAATGTCTTAGAAGTCTGTTAAGTGGTGGAGAGATTGTTACAATGTCTCAGAAATCTGTTAAGTGGTGGAGAGATTGTTACAATGTGTCTGAAGTCTGTTAAG
>NW_022111374.1:367286-369244 GCF_000313985.2 Echinops telfairi
CCTGTAGAGAGTTTCACTGTGTTGATCACAAATTTGACCATTTGTTTTGCTGACATAAATTCAGACTTCTTCATCTCCAGAGCCCCATAAAAGCAAAGTATTAGCCCAGCGTTGAGGGAATATTTATGGTTTTGTACTGTTTTCCTCAAGTTGTATGCTTCTCTCTGAGCACCATGTCTGCTGTGTCCATTTGTTTTCCCAGAGAAGCGGGTAAAAGTCAGACACAGTGGGGATGGAGCTCATCCAGGGCCACTGTGTCCAGCAGCAGCTGGAAAGCTAGGATTTTTTTTTTTTTTTGAAAGACCAGGTCTTCGTGCAGCGGTTACATTTGAATCCGTCAGTCAGCAAAGTCTCGAGTTGAGGACACAATTTCACCGGTGTCTGAGCTTCTTTCGCTGGCTTTATCAACCTCTCACCCCTGTGTTTTACAAGCCCTCCTTTTTTCTATAATGTTACATGTGTATTGTCCCCGGTATCCTTTTTATTTTTTAAAGTTTTATTGGTATACAATTTATATATTGTACAATGCGGTAGTTCTTTCATATTAAAAAGAAGAGTTATACGACTAATTTTACACCATTTTCAGTTTTAGAACATTTTCTTATTTCTTCTACTTGTTGTTAGCTCCCCATGTCCCCCCAACTGCCCTTGCCATACCTCTAAGAAACCATTAATCCAGTTCCTTTTTGTATAGATTTACTTATCCTGCATTTCATAGACAGAACGAACATATAAAACAGAACACCCCCCATAAACTAAACAATAAAGAATAAAAGGTAAAAATCTCAATCGAGTGTAACATGACAAAACTATAATAATTTATGAAGTATGAAGGGTTCATGAGTGAGGGGGGTAGGGAGGGAGGGGGAAAATGAGCAACTGATATTAAGGGCTAAAGTTGAAGGCAAATGTTTTGAGAATGATGAGGGCAACAAATGCACATATATGCTTGACACAATGGATGTATGTGTGGAATGTGATAAGAATTGTATGAGCCCCCAATAAAATAATTTTTAAAAAGAATCTCAATCGAAAAGAAAGCAGAAAATATTAAAAACTGCAACAAATTTGGCTCAAAAGGGAGACCCAATATAATGATAAGGCATTGAACTTTAACCTACCTGCATCTGCTTTAGTCCATTTTCCAGTGCGTTCTGCGTGATCGCATGGCTTTTCATAGTCCTGGTCTGTGGCCAGAGGGGGTTTGTTGGAGGCTTCAGCCACAATATCAAGTATTTTTTAACTTAATTCTGCTAAGCGCACCTATCTCTGTCACCGTCGATCTCTATCCTCGTAATGTATTTCCTAGTAAGTGGTTTCTGACCATCGCCGTGAAGTCTGGACACGGTGAAGGGTATCGGAGTGCTTCTTGGTTCACTGAAGCCACTTTTTCTTTATAACTCCTCTCTTTTTGTTTCACATTATGAACCTCAACTTGAACTTCTGGGTCAGACTCTGGAAACCCCACTGAGGGAGACGAATTATCCAGTGAGCATATCATGGTGCAGTTCATGAAGAACAACACCTTGTCCCCCGTGGTACGAGACGTCTCTGAAGCACATGACGAGAAATATTGGAGGTGAGTGTCTTGCAGGCTGGGAAAGGGTAAAACCCTGAGGTGTCCTGATTATAAAACACATGTGTATCTGTTGATTTACATGTGTGTGTACCAGGACTTCAAGCCTATTGTCATGGTAAACTAAGACAGGATGGGAGTCACAGAACAGCCAGGTCTGTTGCCTGACAGATTTTGACCTGTATTGGAAACAATTCGCTGTGTTCCACTCAGAGATGTCCACTCACTGGCCCACTTTGTTTCTATTTACTTACTTACTTTTATTTATTATTATTATTATTATTAACCATTTTGAATGAGTATTGCCCTTCACAGTCTTGTTAATCATCCAGTCTCCTGCATCAAAGTGTTGGGATCCACATGGGAGATGGAATTATTGGCC
>NW_022111374.1:369490-370847 GCF_000313985.2 Echinops telfairi
AATGCTTACATCAATTGTATCCAGCATATTTATTGATAGATTGCCATCATTATTTTCTAAACATTTATTTTCTATTTGAGCCCTTGGTATCAGCTCCTCTTTTTTCCCTTCCTCCCCCACTCACCCTCATGACCCCTTGATAAATTATAAATTATTATTGTTTTCATGTCTTACACTGGCTGCTGTCTCCCCTCCCTACGATTTCTGTTGATCTCTGTTGATCGTCCCTCTGGTGTGTGTGTGTGTGTGTGTGTGTGTGTGTGTGTTGATCATTACGATTGGTTCCCCCTTCCTCCCCTCTTCTCCCTACCGTTCTGGTATCTCTACACCCATTCCTGTTCCTGAGGGGTTATCTGCCCTGAATTCTGTGTGTCCTGAGCTCTTATCTGTACCAGTGTACATGCTCCGGTAAAGTCCACAGTGAAAGGCAGGACTACAGTCATGATAATGGGGGATGAGGAATATTGTGTTTATTGGTGCTATACTGTACCTTGACTGACTCATCCCTTTCTTGTGACCCTTCTGTGAGGGGCTGTCCCATTTTCTACAGATGGATTTTGGGTCTCTGTTCCAACCCCCATTCTCAACAATATGTTTTGTTTGTTTGTTTTGGGTCTTTGGATGCCTGGTGCCCGATCCCTTCAACACCTCATGATCGCAGCCTCTGGTGTGCTTCTTCAATGTGGGCGTATTGCTTCTCTGCTAGATGGTGTTTGTTAACTTTAAGCCTTTAAGACCCTAGAGGCTATATCGTTTGATAGCCGGGCACCATCAGCTTTCTTCACCACATTTGCTTGTGCACCTATTTTGTCTTCAGCGATCTTTTTGGGAGGGTGAGCACGATAGAATGGCAGGTTGTTAGAACAAAGTGCCATATAAACGTGTACATAGGCCAAAACTTCTATTTTCACGAATTAATATATTTGCATAAGTGCACGCCCATGTTTATACCTCTATCCATAGATCTTTCTCTGTTTCCTTTTAGCTTCCTCCTGTCCCCCCATCATGTTCTCTCTTCTGCCTCTTAGCAATTCCTCTCAGGGTTGCTGTTGCTCCGACACCACCGGGATCTTTACATCCTCCTCATTGTTGCTTTTAATTCCCTAGTTGGTCCCCTGTCTATGGCGTTGTTTGCTCACCGCTCCCTTTCTCCGCCTCTCCATCCCTCCAAGTCCCTCTGGAACTGTCAGTCCTTTTTCCTTTTCCTTGTGCCTGCTTCTCATGCCTATCTTATCTAGGCAGACAAACCAACAATAATAGAGAAAAACACAAAAAGGAAATAAGAGAAGAAAAGTGGGTGCATAAGCAAATGTGAAGAAAACTGATGGTGCTCGGCTATCAAAAGATATAGCATCTG
>NW_022111374.1:371667-380731 GCF_000313985.2 Echinops telfairi
AAAAAACTAGCAAAAAATACCCCCAAAGCATACATAAATCTAGGTCACTACATTGACCTTTATGACTATCTCCCCATTGGTCCTGGAGGATTCTAGGAACTGCTCCTCCTAGCCTGAAGTCTATTTTTGGGACTCCTTGGGCTTTGTGGCTTGGCTTTGCCTCCATTACTGATCCGTTATATTCTCTTCTAGTTTCACCCCAGTGGGATGGAGTGGGGGGTTTAGACCAGACTTACTCCCTGCCAGGTGTCGCCAGTATTATTCTATGTCACGGTGTGCTTCAGCGAGTGGACTGGTGTCTCGAGCTGTTGTCGAGCCTACAGTCCCCTCTGTGCCGTAGCAGCTCCATTCCGGACTGTCATCCTCAGGTCTTGGAGTGTCAATATGGGGGGGTCTAGGCTCTCGCTCTCTTTCCTTCTTGGTTTACTGCCATGTGGGCATGGCATGCGGCTCCTCTCCCCAACCTGTAGGTTTAGTGTTGTCCTCTGCAGCACATACTTCCAGGGAGGGGGCCAGCTTGGCTCTGATTGGGGCCGGCCCTGTAGCCTACTCCATTCATGTGTTGCTCCGTGTAGTTATTTTGCCCTTGAGGTGTGGTGCGCCATGGTGGGGTCTGCAGATCCATTCCCAATTTTGTGGAGACAAAACCAATACTCTCCCCCTGTGTGGATTAGTGCCCTGCTCCCCCAGTCCCATCGTCTCCCTCTTTTTTCCCCCCTGCTTTTTCTTCCTCCCCCTTCTTTTTTGTGTTGGAATAACATGTACGTCCTTGGGTGTGGTCTGTTCCCTACCCGACTGCCTGTACCTCAACCCGTGTAGTGTGAGATCAGTGGCTTTTCTCCTATACTTACTGTGCTGATTATACTTACCTCAGCGGACTCAAGTTGTACATGTCCTTTTGTGCTTGGCTAACTTCGCTTAACATAATTTCCTCCAACTCTTCGCATGAGATGACGTGCTTCCTGTGATCATCAGTGCTTTTTAGTGATGCGTAGTATTCCATTGTGTGTACGTGCCAGAATTTTCTAATCCAATTGTCTATTGATGGGAATTTAGGTTGTTTCCAATTCTTTGCTATTGCAAATTGCACCACAATGAACTTTGGAGCACGGACGACTCGTCGTGGACTATTCCTTACCTCTTCTGGGTATATGCCCAGTAGAGGGATACCTGGGTCACAAGGGAGCTCAATTTTCCATTTGCTTTAAATATGGCCGATCGCTTTCCACAGAGGCTGTAAGTATCTACATGACCAGGAGCAGAGAAGGAGAGCTTCTGTCTCGCCATATCCTCCCCAACAGTTGGTGCTCTCTGATGTTCTGATTCGGGCTATCTTCAAGGGTGTTAGGTGGTATCTCATGCTTGTTTTAATTTGCATTTCTCTGATGGGGAATGATTGAGAGCATTCTCTCATGTTTATTCACCATTTGGATCTCCTCCCTAGTGAAACTTCTGTTCCAGCCTCTTGCCCACCTCCTCAGGGTGCTGTTTTCTTCTTTTTCCAGGCTAGGAGGGTATTGTAGATTTTAGTAATAAGCCCTTTGTCCGTTGTGTCATTGCTAAAAGTCCTCTCCCAGTCTGTGGGCTCGCTCGTGAAGCTCTTGGTGTAGTCTCTCAACACACACAGGTGTTTTACCTTTAGTCCATCTCACTTGTCAATTTCAGGTTCACCTGTGTGTGTGCCCTTCCCTATTGCAGTTAGTCTATTGTTCCTTGAGCCAAGGTTCTTAAGTTTGTCCCAATTCCATCCTTGATGGTTTGTGAACTTTTTAAAGTACTCTCACTGGTACAAGTATGTCCATACATTGCTGTTTAGGGGTTTTTCACAAGTCAGGGGGAAAATCCATGAAGATTCATTGTGTTTTGGGTTAGCCCCGTATAAACATGTTCATTTTCCAACAACATGCTGCCTGTCTTTAACAGGAATCATACGATAGAGGACATGTGTGAAATGAATGAAGGCGGCCACTGTGGGAAAACCTTCAGCAAGATTCCAAGCCTTACAGTTCTACAAAGAAATCCTCTAGAAGTCAATCTGTTTGAATGCTGTGAGTACGGAACCATCTTCATGGATCACGCGTTAGAGAACCAGCAGAGTGGGCCTCACGCTGCATGCAGTATCTGCCAGTGTAATGAATGTGGAGAAGCCTGGAGTTGCTCCTCTCAACCCACCACTCCAGTGAGAACTGTGAACGGGAAACAGGCTCATAGGTGTGAGGGTTGTGGGCAGGACTTCCTGTGTCTCTCGGCCCTTCGTCATCCTGCGACAAGTCTCACTGGTGAGAAATCCTGTGTGTGTAACAAGTGTGAGAAAGAGCTCTGCAATTTCTCACCCTTGTGGACGCATGGGAGAGGTTATCAGTATGGATGCCAAGACTATTGCAAAACCTTGAATCGTCCCCCATCCTTCCTGTCACATAAAAAAATCCGTAACAGAGATAAGCCTTACGAATGTAAGATATGTGAGAAAACCTTTAGCTGTTTCTCATCCCTCACGACACATAGAAGAATTCACAGTGGAGAGAGGCCCTATGAATGTCAGGAATGTGAAAAGGCTTTCAGTGAGGCCTCATCCCTCAATCAACATAAACGAACTCACAGTGGAGAGAAACCGTACCAGTGTAAGGAATGTGGGAAGGCCTTTAATCGGTCCTTCTCCCTCAAAACACATATGCGGACTCATAGTGGAGAAAAACCGTATGAATGTAAAGCGTGTGGGAAAGCCTTCAGTCACGCCTCAGCCCTCACGAAACACGCTAGAACTCACACTGGAGAGAAACCTTACGAATGTAAGGAGTGTGGGAAAACGTTCCGCTGTTCCTCATTCCTAATTAATCATCTAAGGATTCACAGTGGGGAGATGCCCTATGAATGTAAGGAATGTGGGAAAGTATTTAGACAAGCGTCAGACCTCATTACACATAGAAGAATCCACAGTGGGGAGAGGCCTTACGAGTGTAAGGAATGTGAAAAGAGCTTTAGATGCTCCTCCCACCTCACGAGGCACATGCAGATTCACAGTGGAGAGAGGCCCCATGAATGTAAGGAATGTGGGAAAACCTTTAGTCGGTCCTTCTCCCTCACCACGCACATGCGAACTCACAGTGGAGAGAAACCTTATGAATGTGAAGAGTGTGGGAAAGTCTTTCGGCAAGCCTCAGACGTCACTAAACACAAAAGAATTCATAGTGGCGAGAGGCCCTTTAAGTGTAAAGAATGTGGGAAAACATTCCGATGTTCCTCCCACCTTATTAGACACAGGCAAACTCACAGAAGGCAGAAATCTTATGAATGTAAGGAGTGTGGGAAAGCCTCCAGTAGTTCCTTCTCCCTCACACACATATGCGAGCTCACAATAGAGAAAAGCCTTATGAGTGTCAGTGATGTGGGAAAGCCATTAGTGAGAACGCAGTCCTCGCTAGACATGTAAGATCTCACACTGAAGAGAAGCCCGATGAATGTAAGAAATGTAGTCAATCTTTCTGTTGTTCCCCATTCCGAAAGCAACCAGAAAATAACTCATAGTGGGGAAGGCTTTATGAATGTGAGGAATGTGACACAGCCTTTCAGTGTTCCTCAGATCATACCAAACATACAAAAACCCAGAGTGGCGAGATTGCTAAGATAGGAAGAATTCATAGTGGACACATGTCAGAAATGGAACATTCAATCCTTAATGCTATCATTTCACACAGCAAGTTTTCCAAAGTCTGCTATCAAATAACAGCATTTCTCAAGGAATAAGAAACCAAGAATAACTCAAAAGAAGAGTTTTCATATCCACCTTGCCCCGTTACAGGAGCCTTGGTGGCATAATAACAGTGCATTGGTCTGCTAACCATAGGGTCATCAGTTTGAAACCACCAGCCGCTCCTTGAGAGAAAGACGAGGCTGTCCATTCCTATAAAGAGCTACCGTCTGGGAATCCCAGAGGGGCAGTTCTACTCTGTCCTATGGGATCACTATGAGTCACAATCAACTCAATGACAATGAGTTTGGAGTGAGTTTTTGCCTCTTTGGGAGAAATGACAGTTTCATTGTAAAGGCGGATTATCCTCTTCAATTTATTCATTTCTCAGTCCAAGTTACACTTTACATTTCTTAATTCCTTGGCTAATGCAGGGAGCAGGCTTGGGCAAATGTGTTTCTGTGGGTGTCATTTTGCGTGCAGTTAAATATCATCATTTAGTGGCTCTCAGAGTTTTGTTTCCACCTTTGACACACTACTTTCCATTCGTTCCCATTGTATTGCACCCTTTTCATTTGCAAACACTTTCACAGGTCAGCACTTTGGCACTGTGCAGTTTATCTTGTTTTCGTCGTACGTAAGCCAACTAATTCAGTTTTCATCCATGATTAAGCACAATGCCTGTTATTACTGTGCTTTTTGAAAAATAGGGGTTTTCCTCCTGTTCGGATCATTTCTTCTGGATTCATTGATTTGAAATTTGCAAGGCTTAGGCGCTCCCCCTCCCCCACTTGTTACTCCTTTATTTATTGATTGGAATGTTCATCACCATCCCAGATGACAAATGGGCCCCATTCTTAAATCTCTTGGTTGAATGTATATGTCCGAAAAGTCATGTGTGGTTCTTAACCTGATGTCAGTTAGCCACATGACTGTCTTCGTAGACAGAAGGAGCCCTGGCAGCATTGTGGGTTAAGCTACGAACCCCGAGGTTGCTGATTCAAATCCACCAGCTGCTCCGCAGAAGAAACACAAGGCCACTTGCTCTTGCAGAGCTAGTTTCAGGAATCCCGAGGACCAGTTCCTCATCCTGTATGTTCACTGTCATTTGGAATTGATGACCTTGGGTAATGTGTGTAGTGTGCCTTTGTATGCATTAAAAGAAAGACTTCCAGAGAGACTAAAACATCTCTAACGTGGTAATACATCAACAGGGATCGTGTTTTTGGTGCATATCACAAAGTAATCATCCCTTTGGTCACAAACTGTATTCTTTTTCACTGCTCGCCCCCCCCCCCACCAACTCCACTCCACCCACTCACCCGGTCCTACAGGATCAAGGGGCATGAGACTGTGTGTGAACTCCTGCCATGGGGCAGACCAGGTGAGGGAGAGAACGAATGTGGGAGCACGACCCCTGCCCGACGTATCTCCATGAGTGATGTCAACAGGCTCCCTGTCTATAGCCTGTTCCTTACAGCAAAAGCAAGCAATTGGGAGGTGGAGGATCTATCTCATTGCCAGTGAACAGGGCGTACAGGGCTCCAATTCCTGCAGGGGACAAGTCTAATTTGCAATAAACTTCACAGGGTTTGACTGAAATTCCTGGTTGCGTATAATTCATTGGCTGTTCACCACCAAGAACTGTTTGTGCTAATTTGTATTCCTTTTCTTTTCTGGCTCTGTTTCCAATATGGTCATCAGAAGCTTTCTTAAAGCAGATTCCTTTTATTTCTCATGTCCCCACTATACTTTCTGCCAGTGCCTAAGGCCCATCTTGTCTTTTTTTTGTCTGACTTCTCAAAACAGACTTTACTCCATGAAACCCTGAATCATTTTATTGGAGAATGACATTTGCACTGATCTGGGTGTTAGGTGTCTTTACTACTACTAGACCCTCAGAGGTAGGAAGTAGGTGGTTGTGAGTATACACATACAATTATATATAAAACATTGGGAAATCCCTTGCACAGGGCCTTTTTAGAGGATTGAAAAGCAAGGACGATCCTTTTAGGATTAAGGTGCTCCTGACTCAAGCCATGGCATTTTCTATTGCCTCATATGCATGGGAAAGTTAGACACTGAATAAGGAAGACTTAAGAAGAATCGGTATGTTTGCATTGTGTTGTTGGAGAAGAATATTAAAAGTATCATGGTCTGCTAAAAGGACAAACAGATCTGTCTTGGAAGAAGTTGGCCAGAGTGCTCCTTAGAAGCAAAGATGGTGAGACTTCATCATGCTTACTTTGGATACATTGTCAGGAGAGACTGATCCCTGAAGAAGGACATCATCGTTTGGTCAAGCAAAGGGGACAGTGAAAAAGAGGAAGGCCCTAAGGAGAAAGATTGACACAGTGATTGCAACAATGGGCTAGAGCCTAGGAACGATTTTGAGGGTGGTGCAGGGCCAGGCATTGTTTCATTCTGTGGTACATAGGGGTCGTTATGGGTCAGAGCTGACTCAGTGGCTACTAACATACATCTACATATATATATATATAGGAAGTCTTAAGACACTTGAAACCTGCATGGCCAAGAAAAATAAAAGAATGTGCTGAGGGAATTTTTTTATTCACAACAATGCACAGGTATATGTGTGTATGTATCTGTGTGCATAGACATATATGTAACATACATTATAATGTTTTCATGCACACACACATCGCAAGAACCTTGCTGGTGTCGTAGTTCACGTGCAATAGGATTTTCAGATGCCTAAGTCAGTGGACGGAATGAAAATTGGTCCTACAGACAGCTAGAAGCCTTTCTCAGCAATAGACAGTTCTCTTTTTGTTTGTCTCGGATGTTTTCTTCTTAACATGCGGTGCCCTCATCTACACAATTCCAGAGTAGTTACACAAACAGGGATCAAGAGATGGTGGTGGACCCAACCTGGCTGAGAGTAAACATTTAAACCTGACATATTTGGATAAAGAGAATCCCTGGAAAAGGGATGGGCAACCTTGGTGCCTACCTACTCTGGCAGGATCTTGTCAAATGGCGAGTTTTGTTTTCCTTATGCAAGTAATTAAACATGATAGGGCCTCTTGTTCTTTGAATGCTATATTCAGGTATAGGAAGCAGGCAAATCCCGGAGCATGTGTGAAATCAATAGATATCACTTTCTGCTGCCAATGGGACTCACCTTCAATAGAATGATTGATTCATTCAATCAGTAGAATGAATAGAATGAATGAATTCAATAGAATGAATCATTCAATAGAATGATTATGTACTTCAAGGTCTGCTTATTGCTTGTGGCCCATAAGGATAGGGATGTCAGATACTCCATCATTGTGACTTTGCACTATACAACAACAACAAAAATACTGCAGGAACTCCTGCCAGCAAGTTAATTCCATTCCTAGTGACCCTACAGGGCAAGGTAGAACTGCCCCTGTGGGTTTCTGAGATTGTAACGTTTAAGGGGAATTGAAAGCTGCTTCTTTCTGTCTCTGAGCAGCTGGTGGTTCCAAACTGCTGACCTTGTAGTGAGCAGCCCAACACAAGTCCACTACACCAACCACCAGGGCTCCTCTGCACTGTGCTGCCCTGACCCAAGTAAAGGAGCAAACACACAAAAAACATGGTTACTTTTTGAAACAATTGAGGCCCACAGCAGCTATTTTCTTTAGTTTATGCACGTGGAAAAATTGACCACAAATGCTGATGATGGTTTTGCAGCGTGGTTAGTGTAAGTTAGGTTACTAATTTATACAGGGGAAAAGTGCTAACTTGGCACATGTGTTTTACATACTACCACCACCAAGAAAACTTCATTTCGAGGTAGGACAGAGAACCAAACTGCAAGTATCCTTGTTTGTTTTGTATTCTGTGAATTTTATTATTAGTTCCTCTTATATTTCGAAAAGGAAATATATGCCCAGATGATTATATATGTGTGTATATGTCAGTCATGCAGGCAATATAATAAAAAGTCTCATTCTTGACCTCCCTCCTCATCCTCAAATGAACCTTTTATTCTTCCAACAGTTTTATTGACACCTAATTTACGTGCCATACAATTCAATAGTTCAACCATATAAAGGAGAATTGTACAATCACCACCACCTCAATTTTAGAACATCCTTCTCTATCCTCCTCACCCTCCACCTGGTTAAATCACCTTTAAAATGAGTTGTTCCGACACAACCAGCTCTAATGTTGCTTCCCCCTTCCTGCCTTCATTATTGATTCTTGAAATCCCTTTTCCCTTGCTGTCCCTCATCCCGCACACCCCTGCATCCTCAGTAAACCCTTGTATCAGTTATGATCACTATGCAACTACTCCTCCTGTGCTTCACAAACTGGGAAACCCAACAGAAACAATAAAAACCAAAATCAAAATAAGGTGGTACGGATAAGATAATAATATAAAGACCAAAATACAAATAATGAGTAAGAAAGAAAAGACCCCTATCAACATTCAAAAAGCCAGGGAATAAATTTCTGTCATGGAACCTGTAAGAAATACTTGCACCCAGAACAAATACAGGTCGGGTCTATAGGGAGGTCAACGGGCCAGATAACGAGTTTGAACCAGCATAATCAAGCTTTCGATGGCCTTGGCCTGAGAGTAAGGCTGTTTGAGGCACTTCCCTGTGGCTAGATCGGATCTGCCAGTGGCTCAGTCTGACTAGCTACTCTGCAGATGGGTTTTGGGTTCCCACTGTCCTCCAGAGCCTTCTACAAATTAGATGTTCATAAGCTTAGCTCTGATACGTTTCCCTTCACCATCCTTGAGTTTTGTCATTGCCGTCTTTGGGTCACACGGGCTGATGTGTTTCTTCTGTGTGAACTTGATGACTGCGTGTTGGAAAGCAAGCATTTAAGACTCCAGCACTATTCGGATTGATAGCAGGGCACCATCTGCTTTCTTCAGCACACTTTGCCTGATGAACCTTTATCGTCATTTTCTCGTGTCTCTAGAGACACGGTATGCACATACAAGTTAAAAAACCCCAAAATCACGGTCCTAGGGTTCCAGATCCTACACACACAGGCTCATTCTAAACAAAACATGTTTAAACATGTCTGTGTCCTACATGATATTTGGTGATCAGTGGGTGGCTGCAGACGTGTCCACTTGGTAGGACACTTGCTTTAGACTCATTAAAACTCAAACTCACAGCCACCCAGTCAATTCTCACTCTTGACAACCCTATGGTACAGGATAGAAGTGGCCCCCGGAAATTCTGAGACTCTCACTCCTCACAGGAGTAGAAAGCCCCATCTTAAGTGGAGTAGCTGGTGGTTTCGAACTGCTATGCACAATGCATAACCACTATTCCACCAGGGCTCCTCAAACTCATTACTGCAGCAGTTCTCAACCTGTGGGTCGTGAAGGGGTCAAATGACCCTTTCACAGGGGCTGCC
>NW_022111374.1:381668-388537 GCF_000313985.2 Echinops telfairi
CTTTCCAATCCACTCTCCCTCTACCCTCCCAGTATCGCCACTCACACCACTGGTCCTGAAGGGCTCATCTGCCCTGGGTTCCTTGTGTTTCCTGTTCCCATCTGTACCAGTGTACATCCTCTGCTCTAGCCAGACTTGCAAGGTCGAGTTTGGATCATGATAGTGGGGGGGGATCTTACTGTTTTAATGACGGTTACACCTTTCCCTCTGCCTCCTTCTCAATTTATTTTCAGTATTTCTTGTTTCCAAAACATGTTAGACTTTTCAGTTTAGGTCTTAAGGGGGTGTGGTGCTGTCAGTAACTTGAGAGTGGCTCTGATGGATGTGTGTGTAATGGAACAAAGGTTATATACAGTAAGTGGCTGGAGGTAGGACTATGTAAATGACCACCCAGGGAATTGGATGTTGCAATTGAATGTGAATAAAGTACATGGTGACCTTGGGTGAGACCATGCAAATGAGGTGCCTGGAACAACTGGGATTGGTCAGCTTTGCCACCCATTCCGTTTAAATGGATTCATCTCAACACCATCAAGGAAGAAAAGCCAGACAAGGATCACATTTTGGGGGGACCCCGAACCTCGTCAGTCCTCCTTGGTCCCAGAGTCAGCTGTGGCATGAAGGATGACAGAGAAGGTAGAGACAAGGCACCTGGTCAGCAGCGGTGGCAGCCAAGGCTTCAGAAGCAAGAACGACATGGACAAAGAGAATGTTGTAAGCTTCTGGGCCCACAGATTGAGGAAAACTGGACATCAGCCCACAGAGCGGAAGCTAAACGCCTTTATGCAAGCCAGGGGAAAAAAGATAAATAAAACAATCCCTTATCTCTTACTATCCTTTCAGAAGACAGAGAGGCAGGGGAAAGGGGTGAGCTATACAACAGTAGAACCAACCAACCCTAAAGACAGACAATACCATGTTCTCTCTCCCCCAGAGATGCGTGACAATGAGATCAGCAAGTGTGTTGCCCACTTATTGCAGCGTTGGTTCTCTGACTGGAGCCCAGCTAACACAGTGGGTTATGTTTATCAATGAGTATGTATAAAACTCTTGGAGCAGGAAAACTAACAGGTACTATTGTTAGATTCTGCAGGGGAGAAATGCCTTGGTCCTTGACTTCTTGGGAAAAAGACTTCTCGCTGAAGCCTGGTTTGTGATCCAAGTGAGTTTTATAAAGGATGGAAGAATTTTCAGGTTTTTTTTTTACAGAACACGGGCACCCTCAGGGCACTTCACACCTACAGGTGGCGACCTGAGGCCAGAGAAACCATAGCAAGGCTGAAGAGCAGGTGGAAAAGAGGGCAGTGGGCTCCCGATTTTGGCTTTTCAGGGTCCTCCACTGGGACGTGTGGTCAACGGTACTGGTTGACCCATTGGCTGAATAAAGCTCACCTGGCCTACACTGGGGTCCTCCCAAGAGTACTGACTTTCTCTCTCAAAGGCCTGAATTGGTGCATGCCCTCTAGCCTTGATCTCAGCGGTTCTAAACCTTTCATTCAGTCCTCATGTTGTGGTGACCCCCCCCAGCCATAACATTATTTTCGTTGCTATTTCATCACTGTCGTTTTGCTAATGTGATGAATTGAGCGACCCCTGTGAAAGGGTCGTTCGACCCCCAAAAAGGGTCGCGACCCCCAGGTTGAGAAACACTGCTTTAGCAGCTTCCAATTTCCTGTACAGGGAAAGGGAGGCCTTGGCAGGTAGACGGACAACTCCTGGTTTCTGCTTCTAGCTACCTAACACTGTAAGCCCCCTCACTTTAGGGAGATAAAGGTTCATGTTGCATAGGACCTCATTTGCACTAAAATCCCAAGCATCCTTCTTCCTTTCAATAAACCCTTATCTGCAATTTTGGACTCACCTGATTCGTTTTAGGAGCCCTGGTGGTGTAGTGATTAAAAGTCGGGCTGTCATCCGTGTGACCAGAATTTCAAAACTACCAGCAGCTCCTCAGGGAAAACACTGGGCTTTCCACTCCCGCAGAGTGACCGTCTTGGAAACCCACAGGGGAAGTTCTGCCTTTCCTGTCGGGCTGCTGGGCCAGCATACGCTCTTGGCCGGGAGTCTGGTTTTCATTGGTTGATTGTTTTTACTCAGCTGGGAGGAAGAGCCTGACTTTGTTGGTTGGGGAACCGTGGCCCCAGGTGACAGGATAAGTGTAGGTAAGTGTAGGGTGTGTTTTGAGATCATCCTGTTCAGATATCCAAACAATAACTCCTCAAACTCCCTGCTATGGGGTCGATCCTGACTTACAGGACAGAGTAGAACTGCCTGTGTGGGTTTCTGCGGCTGCAAATCTTCAGTGGAGCAGAAAGCCTCAACTTCAGCCCTCGGTGCAGCTGGTGGTGCCTCACTGCTCTTGTGGTTAACAGTCCAAGCTGTAACCCCTTACCCCATCAAGGCTCCTTCAGACCTGGAAGAAATGTTTCTGAGAGAGCAGAGCAGGTGTGGGGCAAGAGATATGGCAAGATACCTGGAGATCTTCAAGGGAAACAGAAAGCTGAAGCCTGAGGAGACAAGCACTTTTCCTCAAACCTGATACGGTGGGAGAAACACTACCCATCCAGGTGGCGCTTAGAAGACAGCCTAACAACCTCGTGAACGGTGAGAAAATAAATGTGTTCAAGTCTCCTTGCGGTGGGGCTGGGGCCACAGAATCACTAGAGAATAGTTACAGGTATCAACCACGTTGACCTCATTGAATCCAGCACATTGTTTCCATCTGTCCATTACTCAGCCAGCTAGACAGCACAGTGGATTGCAACACAACCCTCCCAATAGTTTTACCGATTTAAAATCCACATATATACGCCCATAGTTAAGTTGCGTTTAACGAGTTGTGCAGACATCATCACAATCAGTTCTCCTGCACCTCCCCCCTCCCATAGTCATTATGTGCTCAATGCCCCTCAACCTCCCTCCCCTCCATCCCTGCTAAGTCATTACCTTAGTCATCGTCTCTATGCTTCTGTTCTTTCTGGGCTTCATAAACTGGGAGACAGAAAAGAAAGGGAGGGGGAGGATGAGGAGGAGGAATCAAAGACCCTTGACAATATTAAAATAAACCAGAGAGAAAATTTCTGTCTTGGAACAAGTGGGAAATATTTAAACCTAGAGCAAGAGGAAGGTCAACCGATCAGGTATACTGTTGTTCCACCCCCCATAATCAAGTTTATAATCATCTCTAATAGTGAAGGTGTTCACATCCTTCAACCATGGCCAGACAGGATCAGCCAGAGGCTTGAGCTGAATAGGTATGACAATAGGTATCCTGCAGATCTGCTTTTCTCACTACACTTTGCTGTAACACCCATATCTTCAGTGATTGATTCATGAAATCTAGGCAATAAAATCTTTAACAACGGAATGAACTGCATGACTAAACGAGGAAGAAAAATTGTGCTCTATTAATCCATTGAAATAAAGCAGCAACAAGGGAAAATTACTGCCGTATGCAGTGAGATAGAAATCTGACAGACAGGCTGAGTAGATGAAGCTGAACAAAATCTCACTGCCAACATGTTGATTCCAACTCATGGTAACCCTATAGGACAGGGTATAACTGCCCCTCAGGGGTGGGCTTCTGAGACTACAGGAGTAAAAGGCGGGCTAGGTAGCTACAGGTAGAAACCAGGGGTTGCCCCTCTACATGCCAAGCTGATCAAGGATCAAGGCTGGAGGGAATGCACCAATTCAGGCCTTTAAGGCAGGAAGCCAGTACACTTGGGAGGGCCCCAGTCTAGGCCAGGGGGGTTTAATTCAGCCAATGGGGTCACCAGTACTGTCAACCATTCCTCCCCTGGTCTCAGGTTTCCACGTGTGGGTGTGAAGTGCCCTGAGGGTGCCTGTCTAAAACCTGGAACTTCTATCCTTTATAAACTCAATTGGATCAAAAACCAGGCTTCAACTCCATCTTTCTCCCAAGGAGTGGTTGCTGGTTTTGAACTGCCAGCCTTTTGGGTCGCAGGCCAACTTGTAACCACTACACCAGCAGGACTCCAAGATGAAGCCAGACACTATATATGTCATACAGTATGATTTTTAAAAATCATTTTATTGGAGGTTCATACAACTCATCACAATCCATCCATACATCAATTGTATAAAGCACCTTTGTACATTTGTTATCCTTATCATTCTCAAAACATTTGCTCTACATGTAAGCCCCTGGCATCAGCTACTCATCCCCCCCTCCCACGCTCCCACTCCCTCATGAACCCTTTATAATTTATAAATTTTTATTTTGTCATATCTTACACCATACAGTATGATTGTTAGATTTCTTGGGTGGGAAATACCTCAGTTCTTGGCTTCCCACGAGAAAGAATTCATGCCGAAGCCTGGATTGCGATCCAAGTGGGCTTTTAGAAAGGATAGAAGTTTCAGGTTTGACAATCACTGACCGTGGGCAACCTCGTGGGATTGTGCACCCACACGTAGTAGCCTGAGGGCAGAGAGACCACAAAACGGCCAAGCAGACGCAGCAGTGTAGCTGTAAGGGGCAGAAAAAGGGGAAGACGGGCAGGTGGTCTTGAGGTCCAGGTATTTGAGGCCTCTGCCTGGGAGGTGTTCGAAGTATTGGTTGACCCCATTGGCTGAATTAAGCCCACCTGGGACTAGTTTGGGCCACCCAGGTGTACCGCCCACCTGGTTCTGGCTTGAATTGGCACATGCCTAGTAATCTTTACGGCTGACTACGGCTCGCTGGATTCTCTGCAACCCTCCTGTAGGGGGCCTTCTGGCATGGAGAGGGACAACCTACTTAACAAGTCCAGTTACATGAAGTCCAACGTTCGGCACATCTTATCTCTGGGGATTACAGAACACTACTTTGTAATGTGAATGCTCACTGGGCCAAGAGCAAGGGGACATTTTTTTCTGTGCTAGAAAATGTTCCTCAGTTGATCCCAGAAGCCATTATAGGAATGTATATGCAGAGGCAACTGTTCATCAATTTACCACAACATACATCTAAGATTAGTATGCATTAAGGACTTGAATGCATGTGTATATGAGGGGACTTCAAAAAGTGGCTGGAAAAATGGAATGGGCAAATAAAAGGATTTTTCCAGGAGTGATTTGAAATTTTATGTGAGAAAAAAATAAAAACTCCTTAAACTAATCATTTCCAAAGTTACTTTGGCTTTTACCTGTTGACCCTTAGAACTGCTGGTTATTCTCCTCCCACCACCACCCCACCCCCACTTCCCACCTCTCCAAGGTGGTAAGTACTTGGAGAGATCAGGAAGGATCCAGACAGCCTGTGCTGCTCCTAAGGTACCTTATATATGAGAGGAGAAACCATGAACGAAAGCTAGAGATTTGAACAACTCTAAAGACTTGGAAATATGTATATGTATGAGGAGTGAGATAGTTAGAAAGTTTATTGTGCCAACCTGGCCGATAAACACATGTGGGATTAATTGAAGGGCAGAGGGATAAATGGCTCAGTGAACCTCACCTTTCTAGTTCTCGGGTCTCTTGCTTTCTGATGTTCAGACCAGGGTGCAGCTGCCTTAGCCAGTTGCTTGCTTCAGCTAGCAAGGCTCACTTCCTGCAAGACATCCCTGAGGAGAAGCCACATGGACCTACCCCAATGCAGCCCTGGGTGCTGTAGCAGCCATGTGGAGCCCCCTGACAACAGTGAGATGCTTACCTGCTCACTGATTCGGCTTTTCTCCTGCAGTTGGCGTCATTGCACGTGTTTTGTGAGATGGAGGAGGACTATGTGGATTGGTGTCAGACATATGGGCTAATATTGGACTTGTGGGCTTGGGCTGCAGTGAGTTGGGATGCGCTACTTAACCTTTATATAAAACTCTCTCTTATACATATGAGTTTCTGTGGATTTATTTCTCTAATGTACCCAAACTAACACAGGGAGCAAGGAGTGATTTGTCTAACGACAAAAGGTGACACTTTAAAAAAATAGACAAGTCGTGCTTGCTTCGGCGCCACATATACTTAAAAATTAGCTAAGTCTGCAAAATTCAATACCGTGTACTCCCCAGAGCATCCTGCACAACTGAAAACCCACATTCAGTCCGTACATGCTCTTAAGAAAACCTAGGCTTTTTCTCTGTAGAGAAAAGGTCAATAGTTCAAAAGCACCAGCCTCTCAGAGGGAGTAGATCGAGGCTTTCTACGCCCTTAAAGAGCAGGGAAAAAAAGTGACAGTCTCAAAACAGGAAAACAAGAGTTCCAGTCTCAGAAATCCACAGGGGCAATTCTACCCTGTCCTTACAGGGTCACCGTGAGTTGAAGTCCACTGATTGAAGTGAGAATGGCCAGTTCCAATTCCAAGTCGGGACTACGGAACCCCAAGATCAAGAGCCCGAGCACGCTGTGTGCCCGCACGGAAGGCCTCCGCAGCAGCACTATTTCCGGAAGCGGAAGTGTGAAAACTCTTGGCATCCGGGTTTACTGGGCGCTCCCTTACTGGCCCCCGTTCACTTCCCCGGCCATGGGTGCCCCTGGTGCTGGTTCTCAGGGCGCTGCCGGCGCCTCCCTGCGCACGCTGGGTCTCTGCCTTCCCTCCCTCCTGCTTTCCCAGCGGAAACACCTTTAAAGCGCAGAATGCCCTCATAACCGGAAGCGGAAGTGTGCGCACGGGTTCGGCAGCCGGGTTTGCAGGCGCTTCCGTTGAGTGCTTGTTTCCCCGCCCCCGCTCACTTCAGCTGCGGCGCTGCCTTGTTTCCTGGACGCCGAGGAGCGAGGCTGAGGTCACAGGTGACAGCACCCCCCCCCCTCGGACCCCGGATGTGGTGGAAAATGCTGTCAGGCCTCTGGGACACCTGGGCTCAGGGGCTTGGGTATGCACACCCGTCTCCCACCTCTCTGTTCCCTACCCCAAACCCATCTCTCTCTCT
>NW_022111374.1:390246-391546 GCF_000313985.2 Echinops telfairi
CTATTTATGTCAAAAGGTGTTTTACAGATCAGATTCCTCATTATTCTTTAACGTTGTATAGTAGTTTATTGCATTTACTTTACTTATGCATTCTTCCACCTTCTTACTATTTTGAATTGTCCTGTGATGATCGTGGGTGTGCATGCATCTGTTCATGCTGTGGTTATTTCTTTAGTGTATAGACCAAGTACAGGGAATGTCAGGTCATAGGATATTTTTACTCTCACTCTTTTGAGGAAGCACCATAGTGTTTACTATGCTGTGGAAACGAAACCAATGGCAGGTGATCTAACAGTTAAGCTGCCATGAGAAGTGGATTCTAAAACACTGTTGGCAGAAGGTCCAACAGTTAAACTGCCTAACAAATGAATCCAGCCTCTTTCTGGACTTCTCCTGTGACATGACTGTCCTGACTTTCCTAAATAAACATTGGTCATCCTTGAAGGGTCTCCTGGTCTCCATACACATCTCTGACGGATCTCCTTCCAGCCAGCCCAAGATGTGAACGAGAGTTGTAAATGGTATGTTCAGTAGGGACCTATGGTTGTAGGCCTGTGTTGTAGATGGCATATTCAATAGGGCCTTAACCCTTAATCTTTCACCCTCAGAGAGGCCAGTGGTTTCAAACTGCTTTGTGGTCAGCAGCCCAATGTGTATTGTACTATACCACCAATGTTCTTAAAAACAAAATCTCTCCATCCTGTCAAGCATTTTCGTTTCATTTTTTTCCTTTTCTCTTCTTAAAGCTTTGCTGTCGATGGGATAAGGTGGCATCTCATCATTGTTTCGATTTGCATCTCTTGTGATCATCAGGAAAAAAGAACCATCTCGAACCCCAAATTCCTCACCCTTTCCCAAATCTATAACATGAAATAAATGTCCTGTTGGGTAATAAGAGCCTTTTGGTGTAGCGGCTTATGTTTTGGGATGTTAGGATGACCACAAGGTTAGCAGTTCAAAACCACCACCATGCTGCAGAGGAAAGATGCTTTCTTTTCTTTTAAACATTTATCTCTAGAACCCAAAGGGCCAGCTCTCCTCTGTGCTCGAGTCATGAGTCAGGAATTGACTCAATGGCAGTTGAGTTGTACTTTTGTTTGTTTTTAGCTCTGTGGGCAGTGGTGGTAGTTTCTTGGAACTCCTTGTGATTCTTGCACATTTCTGTAAACCTAACACTGCTTCATGACACACATAAAAACAGTATTTCTTTGTTAGAAGGTTTAAGATCTTCTGGTTTATCTCCAGGTATTTAGTGTATTTTTTTATACATAAAAGTGTACTGGATACAAACATGGAGACA
>NW_022111374.1:392184-398936 GCF_000313985.2 Echinops telfairi
TGTACAAATGCGCTTTACACAATTGATGTGTGTATGGATTGGGATAACAGTTGTATGAGCCCCTAATAAAATGTTAAAAAAAAAAACAATCGATGTAAAGACAGTTAGGAGACTGCCTGTAATGTTATAAGCAATTTAATAAATAAAGGGGAAAGGTTATGCTTTCATAATTTGAATTAATTATAACAAGAAAAAATTAGCATAAAATATACTAATTAATAAATATTACAGTAAAAACCTTAGGTAATAATTAACAATGGGCACTAAAATTAATAGAGCAATGAACCAGGACAATCAGATTATTTCCACAGTTTCAAAGTTTGAAAAACTAATACTTACAAAGAACTTAACTTTACAACAGAATGGGATTGGAGAAAGTGCACTAAATATGGAAAGACATTCTTAAACCAAATAAAAGGTAAAAGTTTTATTGTACGTAAAATAACACCAAGAAAAGCACCAAAAATATTTAAGACCACGTTTACTTAAGGTTATTCCTGAATCTTTTCTGAAATTATCAAAGAATTAAGGTGAAAATTTAGCTTGGTTTGAGAAAGTAACAAACATTGGCGAGGACAGACCTCAGTTACAATGAGACTGTCAATTATCCCAAACACAAAGTAGCTCTACAGAACTCCTTATTTGAGTGAATAGTGCTGGAGGTAAAAAAAAAAAGTTTAACTGAGGATTGTTGGGAAATTGCTATTTGAAATCACAGCAGCAAGGGTGAAACATCCCATGGTTGACACAGAGCAGAATCTCCGCTGTGAGTTTTTAGATGTGACGTGAGGTGTGAGGAACATCTAAAGGTTTTCCCACATTGATCACATTCATAGGGTTTCTCTCCACTGTGTACTCTTCTATGGGTGTTGAGGCTTGAGGCTTGCCTGAAGACTTTCCCACATTCTTGACATTCATAGGGCTTCTCTCCACTGTGGGTTCTTATATGTTTGGTCAGGTCTGAAGAACATCTAAAGGCTTTCCCACATTCCTTACACTCGAAAGGCCTCTCTCCACTGTGAGTTCTTACGTGTTCGGAGAGGCAATAGGAACGACTGAAGGTTTTCCCGCATTCCTTACACTCATAAGGTCTCTCACCACTATGAGTTCGCATATGCGCAATAAGATGTGCGGAACGACCAAAGGCTTTCCCACAAACTTTACATTTATAAGGCCTCTCCCCAGTGTGGATTCTTCTATGTGTACTGAGATTGGAGGCATGCCTGAAGACTCTACCACATTCCTTACATTCATAAGGCATCTCCCCACTGTGAGTTCGTACATGCTTATTGAGGGCCGAAAAATCAGTAAAGGCTTTCCCACATTCTTTACAGTCATAAGGCCTCTCCCCACTGTGAGTTCGCATATGTGTAGTAAGGTGTGAGGAACACCTAAAGGCTTTCCCACATTCCTTACATTCGTAAGGCTTCTCCCCACTGTGGATTCTTCTGTGTGTCGTGAGGTCTGACGCCTGCCTAAAGACTTTTCCACATTCTTTACACTCAAAAGGCATTTCTCCACTGTGAATTCTTACGTGATTTGTTAGGAACGAGGAGCACCGGAAAGCTTTCCCACATTCCTTACATTTATATGGTTTCTCTCCAGTGTGAGTTCTGGTATGTGTCGTGAGGGCTGAGGTTTGACTAAAGGTTTTCCCGCAGTCCTTACATTCATAAGGCTTCTCTCCACTGTGAGTTCGCATATGTGTGGTGAGAGAGAAGGACCGACTGAAGGCTTTCCCGCATTCCTTACATTCATAAGGCCTTTCTCCACTGTGGATCCGTGTGTGTGTAGTGAGGGAGGACGCATCACCAAAGCCTCTCCCGCACTCCTTACATACATATGCTTTCTCTCTCTTTCGGGATTTTTTATGTAAAATGAGGGATGAAGGACGATTATAGGTGTTACGACATTCTTTGCCCTCACGCCTATGACCTCTCATGTGTTTCCCAAAGGATGAGAAAATACAGAAATCCTTCCCACATTCATTACATTCGTAGTGCTTCTCACCACTGAGAGTTGTCACAGAATTGTTAAGAGCTGAGATACAAAGAAAGTCCTTCCCACATACTTTACATTTGTGGTTTTTTTTCTCATTAAGTGTTCTTATGGGAGTGGGTAGGTGAGAGGGGCAATTACTGGCTTCTCCACATTCTTGACACCGGCAGGTTTTGCATCCACTATGAGATCTGGTAGTGTACCTACGTGATGAGTGATCGCCGAAGGTTTTCCCAGACTTACAACATTCAGAAAAAGTTCCTTTCAGAGGATTTCTTTGTGGCTCGGTAAAGTTCGTAATCTGGCTGAAGACTTTCCCACAATGATCGACTTTATTACTTTCACAGAGGCTCTTCACTGTCTGAGTTCTGTTAAAAAATATGCAACATGCTATTAGAAATCGATTGATCCCATTTCACCTTTACCAAATGAAGGGGCCCTGGACTTGTTTCACAGGTTACTGTATAACATTTGTGCATAAGCCGAGTTTTTCAGCACATTTTTAATGGAGTTTTTGTTGTAAAATTAGGTGCCTCGGCTGATATTCAGGTTAGCTTATATTCGAGTATAGATGGTAAATCATTAAGCAGAAACACTCCCATTCTTGTCACTGTTTTTCTAAAATATGAAGCTTTGCAAATATTTGGGTCTAGGTAAAATATGTGTCAAACACTCCCTGTCTGACTCACAATAATGAAAACACACCATTGTATGAATCCCCGATGTATATAGTTTTACATCAGGTTTATGCACATATCTATACACGTACACATAAAACAAACGAACTGCACTGATTGGAGAAGATGATGACTCATAGCGATCCTAGAGGTCAGGGCATAACTGTTCTGGTGAGTTTTCAATGTGATAACTCTTTACAGGAATAGAAAGCCTGATTTTTTCTTCCTCGGAGGGGCTCGTGGTTTTGAACTACTGACCTTGCAGTTAGCAGCCCCATGAATAACCTCCTGAGCCACTCGGGCTCCATTAACAAAGTAAGTACAAGAGGGCCTGTTGATCTATCAGTGTGTGTCAGGGCTTTGAAGGAGCCCTGGTGGTCTCTGGTTTCATCTGATCAGGTCTTCGAACCGGTTTGCTTCTGTTCAGCAACTGAAAATGGTTGGTGCTGCACTTAGAGGTGACCTCAGGCTGGGCCCTGTCACTTTCAATGTGCGTCCTTCTCCAAAGTCCTGCCAATCGCCCGAGCTCCTACACGTGCCAGGTCCTCACACAGGAGACTGGATTATTGGCAGAATGGTGGAAAGTGACTCATATCCAAAGCTACACCATCTATCACCCTCCCTTGAGTGATCCACCCTGTTCGCATCCTACTTGGGTCAAAATCAGATGGGCAACAAATGTGGTTGCGATGCAGTGTCTACACTGTCTTCATTTACAGAGATCATTGCTAAACCTGTAAACACTCCCCCAGGGCCTGCCGGTGGATGGATATACGTGTAAGTGTACCTGAACACCCTGATACCTTATGACTTACTCTGCAGGCACTGCTTTCTCATGGTTTAACGACACTCACCTCAAACGTCTCCCCTGGTTTTCATGCGGACCTTTCCTGCTGCGTGACACAGAGAGTTGGCCTGACACAGAGGAACAGTTTGGGTTCTCCAAGAATTTCACTGTTATATGTTCACTGGACAACTTTCCCCCCTCGCCGTGATTTCCAGAGACTGACCCGGTCATCCGAGGTTTACAATAGGAAACAAGAAAAAGAAAGGGAGGATTAGGGGGTGGTAGAGGCTGTTGTCAACAGAGAAATATTTAGCCACATTTCACCATGTCCCCACGTTGTCAAGGACTGAAACGGAATCTATTAGGAAACCGCTCTATGAAGACTGAGAGCAATGGTGCTATAAACAGGTGCAATTAGACAACAAGACAAGAAGTTGCCAGACATAACACACACATAATATTAAAATAAGGAAAGGGTCCCCATGACCACAAGCCTGAGGCTTGCCAAAGTCATGCAGTAAGCACAGGGAAGGGTGCTGTGCCAGTGACATCATTTGTTGTCAACTTGAGACTATCGAGAGTGAAGGGGTGGGGTTTACCCTGTCAATCAGGTCACTGCTTGATGACTTCATTTGGAGGCACCCGGAGATAAATAGCTCGCTGGAGGCGGGACACATACTCTCTGTTTGGTATTCCTGCTGACAAGACACATGGAGCTACGCTAGGGCCCTGGAGCTGGAGAAGCCATGTGGAGACCCACGCCAGTGCTGAGATGCTAATACCACCACTGGATCCACGAGACTTTCCACCCGCCAGCCTGTGATCTTCCTGCATTCGGCATCATTGCATGTGTTGCGTGAGTGTGAAGAGGAATTTATAGATTGGTATCAGACATATGGGCTAATATCAGACTTATGAACTTGATCAGGACTGGGCTAGGATGTTTTCTCAATATACAATTGAGAACAAAGAGCTCTTTCTTATACACATATGAATGTCTATGAATTTGTTTCTCTAATCAACCTAGACTAACACAGGTCCTCAACACAAGAGACTGTTTTCTCGCTGAATAACTCAAATGTAATTCATCCATGCAGGACTGGTCACTGAAAAAGTATTCCATCCTATTGCTTCCTGACATATTGGCCTAGAGGAGCCCTATCTCCACTTTTCTCAGATCTTTCCCTTGCTTCTCATGAGGGAAGAGAGGGTCAAGCAATGAACATTTCTTTCACACTGTGCCAAGATTTTGCTCATCGTGGTCTCTGACGCAGGACAGAGATGAGTGTGTTTCCAGCAAAATAATCATGTCGAACTTTTAATAAAAACAGTGAAACCTAGACCAGAGGATGTACACTGGTACAGATGGGAACTGAAAATACAGGGAATCCAGGACGGATGACCCTACAGGACCAGTGGTGTGAGTGGCAAAACAGGGAGAGTAAAGGGAGAATGGGTAGGAAAGAGGGAACCGATGACATGGAACTGTATGTGACCTCCTCCCTGGGGGACGGACAACAGAAAAGTGGGTGAAGGGGGACGTCGGACAGGGCAAGATATGACAAAATAATAATTTATAAACTATCAAGGGCTCATGAGAGAGGGGGGAGCGGGGAGGGAGGGGAAAAATGAGGACCTAATGTCGGGGGTTTAAGTGGAGAGAAAATGTGTTGAGAATGATGAGGGCAATGAATGTACAAATGCGCTTGACACAATTGATGTGTGTATGGATTGTGATAAGAGTTGTACGAGCCCCTAATAAAATGATTTTAAAAAAAGAATGGAAAGAAATGGAATATCTATTAAAACATTGTATTCTTAAAAAAACCCAAAAACAAATAAAAACCAGTAAAACCTCTCTACCAGGTCCCAACTCACAAATTTCTCGGGGCCCCAAAGTTACCCTGGAAGCTGATGTTCACATTTAACTCTTAAAGAGCCCCAGAGTTCGTAATCACAAAAGAACTGAAATCTCAATGTAAATACATAGTGCATATGTTCGAGGGGAAGCCAGCTCTATAGAGCAAGGGATTATGCCTCTTTAAACAAACATAAACAAACAAGAAACCATTGTATTTCCACTTCTCAGCCTAAATACTGAAGCAAAGTGGAGGCGCGAAATATGAATTTTTTAGAAGAAACCTAATTTCTACCTAAATCACAACAAGACGCTAGTAAAACGCTACTTACCTACTGAAGTCAGGTTTTTCAAGGTCTCCATCATCACATCCCTGTACAGTTTCTTCTGGGCAAGATCCAGCAGAGCCCACTCCTCCCGGCTGAAGACCACGGCCACGTCCTCAGGAACCACGGAATCCTGGAACAGCCCACGCGTTACGGATCAGCAAGGCACCAGGAAACCCCCGTGGGCATGAAGAAAAGGCGAGGCATTCGATGCCAAGCTGTCTTCTACCAAGGTCTACTCGGGGATAGCCAACAGTGTCATCCGGTCACTAGCTACACTGGCTTCCCCACTGGTCATCATCATGCCTCACAGGCTTCCAATGCGATGAAATAATCTCTCCACGTTTTGAGTATGACCACCTGCGGCGTTACTCTTTGTGATCTGGAAGAGCTAGAAAATGTTGTGAATGGGAGGGAAAGGCTCTTATTAAATCCACCACTTCCTTGTGAACAAACAATCACACCATCTGCCATAAGACCCACCAAGACGCTCAACTATATGTAAAGCACAAGGCAAAGGCAGAATGAAGGAATGTCCCTCATATGCATGGGAAAAGGATGGGTCCACGCAGCCAAGGTCCTATTGTAAAACAGGAGATCAAGAGGGGACAGGTCCACTCTTGAAGAACTATGAATGTTCAACTACCGTTCCTTGTTGTAGATTCTACTGTGTCCCCAATAAGTAAACATCAACTTGGCTAGACTGTGATTCTCAGTATCACGTAGTAATTCTCCGTGTTGTGACCTGATGTGATAACCCTTGGCGCAAACTCTAACCTCTATGATGTCCACATGGCAAGATTAGAGGCAGTTGTATTAATGAGACGTGGTGGCTCTAACGATGGGCTCAAACATAACAATTGTGAGGATGGGCCAGGCAGTCATTCTGTTGTCACTGGGTTCACTGTGAGTCGGAAATGACGCGATGGCAGCTAACAACAACATATTAATGAGGTGTGATAAAATCCACAACATGACGTCGTATCTTGAGCCAATCTCTGAGATATGAAATGGGTTAAAAAAGGGAGCAGGGATTGAGGGCCCATCTCCCAACAAGAACGAGGAGCCTGCATAAGCCAGTATGGTAAAGAAAGCTGATGGTGCCC
>NW_022111374.1:400232-401205 GCF_000313985.2 Echinops telfairi
CAAGATATGACAAAATACCCATTTATAAACTATCAAGGGCTCATGAGGGAGGGGGGAGCGGGGAGGGAGGGGAAAAATGAGGACCTAATGTCAGGGGTTTAAATGGAGAGAAAATGTTTTGAGAATGATGTACAAATGTGCTTTACACAATTGATGTGTGTATGGATTGGGATGACAGTTGTATGAGGCCCTAATAAAATGTTAAAAAAAAAAAAAAAAGAACAGAGCATGTCCTTTGGATCTGGGGGTCTCGTGCTGAGCCCGTGACCTTCCCCCAGGGTGGATGGAAAGAAAAATCCTTCTCTTAGAGCTGGCCCCTTGCCTTTTGACTTCTAGCTTCCTGAATTGTGCAAGGACACATTTCTGTTTGTCACAGCCATCCATTCACGGTGCTTCTGTCACAGAAGCACGAGAGAGCTAAGTCAAAATTGGGTACCAGGAGGACAAGGCGTCCCTCTACTCGATCCCTAACATGTAGGGGCGGTTTGGGAACTGGGCAATGGTAAAGGATGGAAGAGTTCTAGGATATTCTGCAGGGGAAGATTGAAATGCCTCAAGGAGGCTACGGGAGGAAACGTGGGGGTCAAGGGTAATTCTGGTGAAGGGTCAGAAGGAAATGTGGAGGCTTTTCACACTGAAGCTCTCCGAACTGGACCAATAAATAGATCAATGGAAAACAGATCAATCAGCCCAGGATTTCATTTTACTCGGATCCCAAATCAGCGCCCACGCAGGCGGCAGTCAAGAAGTCTGGGAAAACTGCCACAGGAAGACTCGGATGTGTCTGCCTTGAGCGAGACAAGATGCTTGCCATCGCCTCCTAGACCAGGGAAAGCCGGCCTATACATCAGGAACGCCGAAGGAGAGCGGGGCATTTGCATTTGAGTGTTGGCGAAGGAGAGGAAATCCATTCTGACTGCCCAGAAGATCAAACAGATCTGTCTCAGAAGAAAAGACAGAGAGCGGTCAGACA
>NW_022111374.1:402202-404167 GCF_000313985.2 Echinops telfairi
AGGGGAAGGAGGGGAAAAATGAGGACCTGATGCCGGGGGCTTAAGTGGAGAGCAAATGTTTTGAGAATGACGAGGGCAATGAATGTACAAATGTGCTTGACACAATTGATGTGTGTATGGATTGTGATAAGAGTCGTATGAGCCCCTAATAAAACGAAAAAAAAGGAAAAATGTTAAACAACCTGGGTAAGGGAGAAACCTGTGTTCCATTTTATTTTATAAATTAAATAATCTGCATATGTAGAACACGCCCCCCCCCCCAAATGGGCACAGATGATTATAGCATTGGAATAGCTCAGGAGGCATTGAGATTATAAAATAAATATGAAGGAAAGGTTTAAATATTCCATTAGCAGATATGCCCTGAGCCCACCCATCACCAAGCAGCCTACCCTCAACCCCTCTGCCTCCCAAATCATCAAGTACTAGCCAGGTCTGGGCACGGGGCACAGGGATGTGGCCACAGGTGCTGGCTCCTCCACCCTCCTTGTCTGCCCTCCACCGGCTGTGTGCACCCGGAGGGCTGCCGAGCTCACTGACTCTTTCTGCTCTGCCAGCTCGGCCCAGGCCGTCTGTAAGCTGTGGCTGTGCCCAGCTGGGGCTCCTAAGCGGGCGGGTAGACATCCTTATAAAGGTCTAGAATGGACTTCTGTGTGGGCCATTGGCAGTTGCATTCAAAAGCTGGTGTTTGCTGTGTGTCCTCCCCGCCCCCAACCCTGGGAGGATGGCTGAGGGCTCCGCTTTCCCTGTGGTGACCTCACCTCCTCAGGGGCCATGGACTCAGTCAGCGGGAATGTTCTGCCCGAGCCAGGGAGTGGGCAGCAGGAGGCTCAGCCTCTGCTCTTTGCTGCAGCTGCTTTGAGGGCCCCAGTCAAGGGCTGGGTCTGAGACCACCAGCCCTGGGTGTCTCCCCCGGTGGGGCAAATACTTCACCGGGAGCTATGTGGAGGAGGGGCTGAATGCCCCGGCAGGGAGTAGGTGAGGGAAGGGCTTCTGTTGCCCCCCTTTCCTTGTTGCTCCCTCTCGTCCCGTCCACTCTGGGCTTTCCAGAATGGACATGCAGTGTCCAGCCCGGACAGTTGTCCTACTTCTGGGCCAGATGCCGGGAGAGTCACACACAGCCCGTCCTGGTGTAGCCTTCCGCCGCACCTGGGAAACGATTTATTCACCCAAAGCCCTGGGCGCTTGGGAGCTGTCACCTCCCTTTCCCTGAGCAGCCCCCGGAGGCTGCATGTCCTGGAGAATATTTCCGACTATCCACTGGCGCTGGATGTGCAGAAAGGCCCGGGCCTTATTTTATTGCTGTGATACTGCGTGACACTGGAGCTATACATGACTGTGGTCAACACAAAATAAAACTCCACGTGCCAAACTTAGATGATCTTTTAAAAGACGGTACATATTACGCTAGAAATAAAATGTTGCATCAAGGAGCCTAAGTTAGCAAATTAAAGATCCAAATAAGACACTTTTTAAAACATTACAAAATGACTTCCTGAAATAAAGGGGTTCTCAAACTACAGCCCGCGGGCCACATCCGGCCCGCCGGGTGTTTTTGCCCCGTTTTTTTTACTTCAAAAGAAGGTATGTGCAACGTGCATAGGAATTTGTTCATAGTTTTTTTTTTTAAACTATAGTCCGGCCCTCCAACGGTCTGAGGGACAGTGAACTGGGCCCCTGTTTAAAAAGTTTGAGGACCCCTGGCCTAGACCATGCTCTGAGAAGACCGTTCCTCATAGATAGGCCATGATTTCTAACGTCCTCCCATCAAATTTCAAGCCATTTACGCGCTTATTTTTTTCCAGACGGCACAGAAAAGACACTAAAAGCGTCTTTCGAAATGCGCATGTCTGTACATACCCAACCTGGGATGAGACAAAGGCACAAGGGCTTCTCCAACCATCCCACACTGGTGATCTGTCTGTTTATAGGTGTGCTTCATAAACAAGTGTCAACAAGGCTACA
>NW_022111374.1:404530-405542 GCF_000313985.2 Echinops telfairi
GTGCAGCACTTCTTTCTCAACACAAGCGCCATCTAGGTCTATGCGCCCGAAGGCGGTGTTGCCATTTCGCTAACCCAGCGGGTCTTGAGACCCATCACAGTAGCAAAATGACAGTGATTAAGTAGCAACGAAAATAATTTTATAGTTGGGGGGGTCACCAGTACATGAGGAACTGTATCAAAGGGCTGCGGCATTAGGAAGGTTGGGAACCACTGCTCGAATCCATCCTTGAAGAAGCCTGCTCTGTCTTCCGGCTCTGGTCAGCCACCTGTCATTCCTTACAGAGCCCCGAGGCCCCGGCTAGGGGGTGCCAACGCAGCACAGCGCCAGCTCTGAGAGTCACATGAGGAAGAGGGGCCTAGGGAGTCAACGTTTTGAAAGCCACACAGGTGTAGAGGCAAGGCCCCGAGGCAGGAAGGTCTCCTAGGGCTTGGTCACTTGATCTCTGAGACCTTCTTCATCGAAGACCCACAATCCCCAAACACAACACACAGCCCCGCTCGCTTATCCTTAGGAGAGCCCAGCTGTATGGAGAACTCACCATTTCCGTGCTGCTGATTCTGGAGGTAGAGAATACTGCCAAGAGCCCAAGGGGCCACTTCCAGAGGAGGGATGGGAGTGGAAGTCCTGGGTAGCCTGGAGGCAAGTGAGGAACGCTGGGTCCACCTTCTAGGCAGAGCAATTGAAATCCTTTCTTTGTGATTTATGCTCTCGCTCCCTCGCTGCCTGGACTGGGCTGGCTCTCTCTGCAGCACACTTGACACCTGAAACAGAAGGACGGGAGGAGAGGACACTTGGACTAAAGGCAGAGCAGGCTCCCGCTGAGCACAGCCCTGCTTTCTGCGGGCAGCTCCAGTGGCCTCTTCCTTCTGACCACAAGACCGGAAATAGAGGAAACCCTGTACTGCCAAGCAGGAGATGCATCGAGGCATGGGGCAGGTTGGCGAACTTGAACCTGATTTCCTCCAGGGAGTCAGAGGAGTGGGCAGCAGGAGGCTCAGCCTCTGCTCTT
>NW_022111374.1:405642-406892 GCF_000313985.2 Echinops telfairi
GCGTCTTTCATTCCTCATTCTGTAAAACCCTCCTCACTGCCATCGGGCACATGGCGACTCACAGCGACCCTACAGCGCAGGGTGGACGGGCCCCTGTGAGTTTCCGAGACTGTCACTGTTGACGGGAGTAGAAAGCCCATCTTTCCTTTCTCCCATCGAGCGGCTGGTGCCTTCAAACAGCTGACCTTGTGGATCTCAGCCCGACACCTGAGCCCTGTGCCACCAGGGCCCCTAAATCCCTTCCAGTGGACTTCTCCTACAACACTCATTTCACGCGGAGCAGGCACTGTGTGCTTGCTCTAGTCCCTGCGGCTCATGCAATGACATTTTTATGTCTTTTTGAGTTCTCTCCTCCTGTCTTCTCTAACACGACACCACCAGCCCCGGGGATTTGAGACACCTGAGAGGATTATCAAACATGTCGTCTTTCAACTTTTACGCTAAATTAAAATGGAAACCGGAAAGTCATTAAGTTTGCTCTACGACACTCACACACGTCTGGATCCTCATGACGACCCACCCTGTTTCCCTTCCCAACTAGCACCTGTTCCTTCATGTCTTGGTTTCCGTGTAAATACAGGTTTTTGCTTTTCTCTCTCAAAGTATCTTTATACCAGTGCCTACCAAGTAAGCATCCTCCTCCTTTTTATGATTTTATCCAATGGCAGTCATTTTAACTCAGATTCTGATTTCCAGGCATATCCTTTCCTACATGGCTTACTCAGTAAGTGGAATCTCAGGCCTCCCAATTACTGAGTGCAAATCCTCATTTAGTGAGTGTGGTCATTACATCATTTCATGTCAACTTGATAAATAGAGGGAAGGGGTGGGGTTTAGCCTATCAATCAGGTCACAGCCTAATGATGCTTCCTGGGGTGTGTGGCCTTCTCATGAGGATTCTGGGAACTTCCTCTCTTTCTCCTGAGGTGGTGGGCCTGAAGACGGATAGAGGAGCGGTGTCTCGGTTCCTAAGACCATCGGAAATGTGAAATGTGTTTTCCGATGGTCTGAGGTGACCCCTGTGGAAAGGTCATACAACCCCCAAAGGGGTCACGACCCACAGGTTGAGAACCGTTGCTCTAGGCACTGCTGAAGGATTACCGAGCCTCCTCCACTTCCCCCCTTATTCCCAACATTTGCTCTTCTGACAATGGGAATATCCCTGTGCTCCGCCAAGCCTTCCATCTTCCCAGAAAGGTGGCTCTTTTGTAGCAAAAACGGTAGGTCAATGCCCAGCATCTAACCCTGCA
>NW_022111374.1:407516-408597 GCF_000313985.2 Echinops telfairi
AAAAAATTTGTTTTTCAGTTAGAATTTTTTAATACATTTCTTGATACTTAACATATCATACAATTCAACTATTCAATCATACGGAGAACTGCACAACATCACTGTTCATTCTTGATCTCTTCTAAATGCCTACAGGTCGGGGTCGGGTGGGGCTAGGCCTCACCATTAGCTTCATTTTTGTACAACTAGCAATTTTCAACACACGCTGCCTGATGAAGCGCAGAAAAAGGAGCTATCTGAGACAAGGAAAGGGTGACTACGAAGACAATGGGTTAGAGCAGCGGTTCTCAACCTGTGGGTCGCGACCCCTCTGGCGATTGAACGACCCTTCCACAGGGGTCGCCTGATTCAAAACGGTAGCAAAATGACAGTGATAAAGTAGCAACGAAAATAATTTTATGGTTGGGGAGGAGGGGGTCACACCACGTGAGGAACTGTACTAAAGGGGTGCGGCATTAGGAAGGTGGAGAACCACTGGGTTAGAAAGTAAATGTTTAGAAAATAATGATGGCAACGTATGTACAAATATGCTTGATACAATTGATGTACGGATTGTTATATGAGATGTAAGAGCCCCACCCCTAGATAAAGTGATCTTAAAAAATATAGAAGACAATGGGGAATCCCAATTAATAACATATTTTCTAAAAGACAATGGGAAACCCTGTGGGACAGAAGGGCAGGCAGCGGTGCCCTTTGAGCCATCTATATTATACAGCCATCTATATTATACATCTATATTATACGTATATTATATGGGTGCCCTTTGAGCCATCTATATTATACAGCCATCTATATTATACGTATATTATATGGGTCCCCTTATATATACAGCCATCTATATTCTACTCGAACTACCTTCCCAAACCACAACCTAGCTACACGTCTAGGCTTTCTTAAAAGTCCTCCTCCTCCTCACCTTGATCATAACAAGCCCCTGGCCCAATCATGGGTGTCAAGATTGTCAAAACTATTCGCAGGCAAGAGAATGCTTAAGGCCTGCTTAGTGACTTGACATTTTGTCCTTCAGATGGACCAGTGGAGTCAGCACGGTTCTAAACGACAATTAATCCCCCCCCCC
>NW_022111374.1:410522-411799 GCF_000313985.2 Echinops telfairi
TCTACAGATGGGCTTTGGGTCTCCACTCTGACTCCCCTTGTTCACATCAATACGATTATTTGTTTTGGACCTTGTGATGCGTGATACCTGATCCCATCAACACCTTGTGATCACTCAGGCTGGTGTGCTTCTTCCATGTAGGTTTTGTTGCTTCCCTGATAGATGGCCACTTGTTTAACCTCAAGCCTGTAAGAACCCAGATGCTGTATCTTCAAATAGCCAGGCACCATCAGCTTCCTTCACCACATTTGCTTATGCACCCATTTTGTCTTCAGCAATCAGGTTGGGAAGGTGGGCATCACAGAATGCCAGGTTATTAGAACAGTGTTCTTGCGTTGAGGGAGGGCTTGAGTAGAGGCCCAATGTCCAAGACTCTGAACTCTTCAGAGGAGGATAAAACCTCATCTCTCTCCCTTGTGAATGACTGGTGGTTTCAAACCTCTGAGGCCAGAGTTAGCATCCCAACACGCAGCCACTATGCCACCAGGGCTCCACCAGACTGGTGTAGTTCTCCTTATATTACATTTGGGAGCTGCAAGGATTCATTATCCTAACACAGAAGTTCAATTACAGACCTGAAGAGTAAAAGCTATAATCGTTGGGGTTTCACCAGTCTCTATATGAGCAGTAAACCTGGCCTCTTTTATTAATTTGAATTCTGTTCCTCATTTGTATTCCACTCTATTCAGGGTCTTCTAATTTGGTCCTTTTCAGAGCAGTGATAAGAGACAGGTGGGCACCATCTACTTTTTTATGGCCTGCCCTGTGGAGACGGATATTTCTGTGTTCTATTAGTACATGGGACTAATTGTTCCTATGCCGCTTTTGAGTAGACAAAAATAATTGCTGCAAGGTTTATAAATAATATTGCTGATGTTCTATGTTCCAATTTTTAAATACATGAAATGATCCCCCTCCTCCCATTTCCCTCTTCTACAGCAGCAATAAAACAATATTAACTACAGAACAGCCTATGGATTATATGTCATGATACATGCCAAAGTTTGGATTAAATATATTCAAATTGGTTTTAAGGACTCTGCCCATGGGCACTAAGAATGAATGCTGAAATGGTATTACAAACTATTTCCTCAAAATCAAATCGCTCCTGATATCCATATTATTACACAAAAGGGCACCAATGTCATTATTGGAATGGATTGTTAACATTGATCTTGTCACTATTTTAGGCCATACTTTTAAAAAAAATTATTTTATTGGGGGCTTGTACAATTCTCATCACAATCCGTACATACATCCATTGTGTCAAGCACATA
>NW_022111374.1:412630-414594 GCF_000313985.2 Echinops telfairi
ATGTAGTGTTGTAAAGTTCCGCCAAAGGTCTGGATGCAACGTGCAAATCACATGTATAAGACTGATTCAAGGACTGGCCATGTTGGTACTACGATGGGGACATGAGTGAGACATCTCAGAAGCAGTGTGAGGAATTCTGCAGTCATCAAGAACCACACCCATTAGAATGTGTGAGAGAGAACTGGCATAGCAGAGCAGTGGAGGGTGGGCTTCCTAAGCTTCCTTAAATGAGGCAGAGGTCCAGGAGCACAGAGAAACATGCTTACCAGTAAGGCCAAGAGTCATGGTGGCAAATATATATACACACACACATCCTTAATTATATATATCTATAACATATGTATCTATCCTTAAAGTTTTGTTACCCATTAGCTTCCTTTACACACCTCGTAATTGTGAGTGTTGTCTATAAGTTGTGTGACCATTGTAACAGATTATCAAACCCATCAGAAAAAGTGCAATAGGATAGACGGTTGTTGTCAGAATGGGGTAAGGGTTCTGAGGTAGTTTATTGTGCCAACCTGGCTGATAAACACATGTGGGGTTAATTGAAGGACAGAGGGATAAATGGCTTGGTGAGCCTGCCTTTTTAGTTCTTGGGTCTCTTGCTTTGTGATGGTCGGATCAGAGTGCAGCTGCCTTAGCCAGCTTCCTGCTTCTGCTGGCAAGGCTCACTTCCTGCAAGACACCTCCGAGCCCTGGGTGCTGAAGCAGATGTGTGGAGACCCCTGCCAGCGCGCAGATGCTTACACATTCACTGATTCGGCTTTCCTCCCGCAGTCGGCATCATAGTGCGTGTTTTGTGAGATGGAGGAGGACTTTGTGGATTGGTGGCGGACATATGGGTTAATGTTGGACTTCTGGGCTTGGGCAGCAGTGGGTTGGGATGTTTTCTTGATGCGCACTTACCGTTTATATAAAAGTCTCTGTTATACACGAGTTTCTGTGGATTTGTTTCTCTAAAGTACCCAGACTAATACAGGTTCCTAACCGCAACTAGTATGTAGTTGGCTTCTCCTTTGTGAAGCCAGAAGAGGTCAGGTGTGACCTTCAAGATATTTCATCAAAATTCAACTTAAGGAATGGAAACGGCTTGTAATTGAGGGACTGTCTGTACAGTCATAAACAACTAAATAAAAGGAAGCAGAGGGAAAACTATCTTGTGCAGAATTCCCAAGAATAAAATATTAAAAATGAATGGGATCGAAAATAGTAGCTAGTAAACAGTATGGTAATAATCATAGACAATATTATAAGGGGATCCTAGAATTAGGAGGCCAAAGTATGATGAAAAACAGATGATTTTCATTCTGCTCAATGTGTTGTGTTGCTGTATGAGAAATTTACTAATAATAAAGGGTCAAAGGGTTAAGTGCACAAAAGGCAAGGATGAAAGTAAACGAGTTACACAAGAAGACAAAAACCCCGACTCTGACATCAATGCGAGGTATTTAATTAAATGCTAAACATCAATAGAAACATTAAAAAACATGAAACCACGGAATAGCTGAAGGCTTTAAGGAAAGAAAGATTTACCTTGAACTGAGAGTTTAACAGATACCCCTGAAGACAACTCCACATGACAATTAAATTGTCGTTTTCCCCAAAGGCACAAGATTGCTCTAATGACTTCTTTTTAGTTACTATTGCTGCTTTAACCCCAGAAAAAAAAATCCTTATTCTCCATGAAATTTGCTGTTTTAGAGCTGTAAGGATTAAACTTCCATTTGCTGACAACGTAGCTCCTCTATTCTGAGTTCTCACACATGAAGGGCAGGGCGATGACTGTTTAGACTTTCTAACATCCCCTGCACCCAGCCTTTCCACTCAGAAGGCTCCTCCATCTCTACAAAGTACCAAAGAACACTGAGAGATTTTCTACATAGCTTACAAATGATACGGTTTCTCTCCACTGTGAGTTCTAATATGTTGAGTGAGGGATGAACAGCATCTAAAAGCTTTCC
>NW_022111374.1:415110-417252 GCF_000313985.2 Echinops telfairi
TGAACGCCTTCCCGCATTTCTTACATTCATAAGGTTTCTCGGCACGATGGACTCTTTGATGCGTGGAGAGGCCTGAGGGATAACCAAATGCTTTCCCACAGTCCTGACATTCAAAAGGCTTCTCTGCACTGTGGGTTCTCTGATGACTAGAAAGGGCAGATGGATAACGAAAGGTTTTCCCACATTCCTTACACTCATGGGGCTTATCTCTATTGTGTGACTTTTTATGTAAAATAAGGGAAGGACTACAGGTCTCATAACCCTCTTTATCTTCATGTTTATGACCTCTCACAGGTGTCCAAGAAGATGAGACGCTACAGAAACCTCTCGCACATTTGTTAACGTCACAACATTTCTCACCAGCGAGCATTGTCACAGTCTTCTTAAAGGATGACCTACACACAAGGTCCATCCCACATACCTTACATTTGTGGGGTTTCTTTCCATTACCTGTTTTCATAGGAGTGGTCAGGTGAGAGGGACAAAGGCAAGGGTTTCCACATTCCTTACACTGACAGGTATTGCATTCGGTCTGAGGTCCAGTATGACGGTCAGGTGATGTGTGCTGCAGGAAGGCTTTTCCACAGTGACAGCGTGCAAATCTGTTGGGAATATTTTTTTGTAGCACAGTAAGATTCAGATTCTGGCTGAAGGATTTCCCACACTGACTTCTTTCATTTCTTTCATGGAGACTTTCTAATGTGTGACTTCTGTTTAGAAAGAGGCAACATTTTGTTGGAAATAATTTATTCCTATTTAACCATCATCAAACAGTGTGCATGCAAATTTTTTGCCTCAACCTCTCAGTTAAATCATCTGGAATAAATACTACCATTATTGTCACTGCTTTTCTAAAACATGAGGCCTTCTGATCATGGGCACCAAGTGAACAATGTTCCTAGTATTGGATATCAGATTCATATTTATAAAAATTTGGATGATGAAACTAACTGGTTAGGTGTGTACGAAAAATACACATATAAATTTATAAAAGCAGATAGATGTGTGTATTAGTCCAGAGAGAGGTTTGAACCTGTTTATAACAGTTCAGCAATTGATGTCATCAAGGGCAGCTTATGGAATATTGTGACCAAACTGTAGCTGCTGGATTTTGAACCAAGTAGAAACAAACATCGATGCATAGTTTCTTTGTCACTGCCCACAGGTCTGCCAATACCCAATCTTCCACATAAATCCCTAAAGTTTCAGAAGTCTTATGAGTTTGGACCAGCAGGAGTATAGAATCACACACACACACACACACACACACACACTACAATTGTCCACTATCATTGCTTTTCCCTCCTATGGTCCAAATCTGATGAGCAATAGATTTAGTTGTTTTGCGTTCATATATTGCTATTGTTCATGTCAGCAATTATTGAAACTTTATGAACCTGCTCTACCACCTGTCTGTTTTGTGTGCAATACTGAAAGCTTCTGTGGAAAAAACACTGAACGATGCACGGAGGATCCAAAGAAAACTGAAAGAATACACAGAGTCATTGTACCAAAAAGAACTACCAAACGTGCCACTATTTCAGGAGGTAGCATACAAGCAAGAATCAATGGTGATGAAAGATGTTCAAGGTGCACTGAAAACATGAGACAAAAATAAGGTTCCAGGAAGGGATGGAATAACAACTGAAATGCTGCAACAGCCGATGAAGCACTGGAAGCATTTACTCATCTACGCCAGGAAATTTGGAAGGCAGATACTTGGCTAACTGACTGGAAGAGATCCATATTTGTACCCATTCCTAAGAAAGGTGACCCAACAGAAGGCTCAGACTATAGAAGAACCTTCGGTAGCACACGTACGTAAAATTTTGCTGAAGATGGTGCAACCAAGGCTGAAACAGTACATTGACAGGGAGGTGTGAGAGGTTCAGGCTGCATTCCGAAGAGGATGTGGACCAAGGGACATCACTGCCGATGTCAGATGGATCTTGGCTTGAAGCAGAAAATACCAGAAATATATTTGTTTCATTGACTATTCAAAGGCATTTGCCTGTGTGGATCCTAACAAACCATGGATAACCTGGAGAATGGGAATTCTAGAATTACTAAGATACACCTGCCTCAGCACGTGGCATTTGCAACCACCTCACGTGATCATGACATCACCTGGTGCCCTTGAGA
>NW_022111374.1:417944-419241 GCF_000313985.2 Echinops telfairi
CATACTTTGGATAGGTTGACAGAAGAGACCAGTCCTATTGGAGAGCATCATGCGAGGTAAAGTGGAGGGGCAGTGAAAAAATGGAAAGTCCTCAAGGAGATGGACTGACAGGGTGGCTGAAATGATGGGCTCAAGCAGAGGGACAGTTATGAGGATCGTGCAGGACGGGGCAGTGTTTTGTTCCGTGTGCATAAGGTCCTTATGGGTTGGAGTCAACGAGATGGCACCTAACAGCAACTTGAACCTGTTAGCACCTTGGTACAGTGCCCTTCTTTGTTCCTGGAGCTCCAGACATCACCAAGCCACACAAGACAACCAATTCTAAAACAGCACAAAAGCAACGCATGAAGAGCTCTTCCAGTGCTGGCCTAAGGTGATCTGCCAAAATGGTGTGCTACTCGCTTGACCTGGAAAGCCCCACAAAAGTCATGCAAACGAAGAGGGTCAAATCTTCGCACGAATTTTAAGAAACCTCTCGAAACTGTCCAGATCATCAGGTGAATACACATCTGGAGAGCCACTAAGTACTTGAAAGACGTCACTCTGCAGAAGCAGTGTGCGTCCTTCTGACGTTACAATGTGGACTTGGTAGGCGTGCCCAGGCCAAACAGTGGGGTTGGGTCCAGGGTCGATGGCCCAGAACAGAGTGCTGAATTTTTGCTGTAAATGCTTAAAAATGCAGACAGTGATGCTCACCTTAAGGGTTTAGATGTGGATTCTCTAGTCATTGAGCACATCGGGTGAACAAAGTCCCCAAGATGGGCTGCCGGACTTACAGAGCTCATGGTGGGATCAAGCCCCACGTAAGCCCCACCCCAGCCACACGGAAATGATCCTTACTGAAAAGGAACACATTGTTCCCAAACCAGAAGAGGAAGCTGCAAAGAAGAAATCGCAGAGGAAACCGAAGAAGCAAAAACTCAAGACTCCAGAGTCAATTAAGCTTTAAAGAAAAGTTAAAAAAAAAAACCATCAAGAAATCCCAATCACAATGTCATGACTCTTTTAAGGGAGGGGACCCCAAATTCCCGAGGAACACATGCTTTGCCAAGAAGCACAGAAGCACCTGAAGAAATTACTGGCCAACAAGTCAAGTCATGGACGTTCACGCCAAGGCTATCAAGTCACTTATAAAGTCCAAGGAGGTTTAGCCTAAGATCCCAATGGGTGCCAACTGTAAGCTCAGTGGACTCACTTTCGGTGACCATAGGTCATTGGACAGTGGTCTTGGGCAAGTACTGCCAAGGGTCTGAGGCTCTGCTGTACAGAGTTGAAAAGCCAAGGCTGAAAGTAAGGC
>NW_022111374.1:420984-422394 GCF_000313985.2 Echinops telfairi
AAAATGATAGTGATGAAGCAGCAACAGAAATAATTTTATGGTTGGGGGTCACCACCACAGGAGGAACTGTACGAAAGGGTCTAGGCATTAGGAGGGTTGAGAACCACTGCTCTACAGGGTTCCTGAGGCTGTAATTCTTTACAGGAACAGGAAGTCATCTTTCTCCTGCTTGTGGCAGGGAGCGTGCAGTCGGTTAACAATCTAACACTTCCCTGACAGTGACACCAGGACTCCTTGTCATTATAAAGACCACAGGGCCTCCACGACCACGGTACGAGGACTGCTAACATTACGAGAGTCCGCTCAGGTGTCTTTCTGAACATTTCTCCTAGCAGAATGATTCACGTGCAATGCCCTCCATTCGAGGCTGCTCCTTACAGCTGCTGTTTTCCTGGGGCACTTCCTGACCCAGTGACCTAGATGCATCCTACCTCCACTGCCCTTAGATGGTCTCTTTGCTTCTCAGGAAAACGGAAGGGGCTGAGCTAACACTGCTCATGTGCAGGAAGACAGTGAAGGGCAAGGAACAATTGCCTCGACCTTGAGCCCAAACTCTGTTCTTCAGGGTGCCCAGAGATGGGCAGTTTTGAGTCTACCCGCCACAAATTAATACCTTCAAACCTGTAACACATACACTGAAACTCGCTACCAGACCCAACTCTCTCTCAGTGCCCTCAGGTGTCTCCAGAAGCCAGGACTTCTTACACTTAATTCTCTTCAAGAGCCTCGTGGCTTTTGATCACAACACAGACCAAAAAAGTTCCCTTCAACACACAGCGTTACGTTCACTTGGAAGCCAGGACATGCACCTGCACTGGAACGATGGGCGATGTCCCCAATTTCGCGACGGAGTCGATTCCTCATCCTGAAGGTTGGGCCAAAGGCGAAGGAAATATTTTTGTTCACTGAAAGAAGTGAGCACAAAAGGCGCGTTCTTACCGACCGCGGCCAGGTGTGTCATGGTCTCCACCATCACGTCCCTGTAGAGTTCCTTCTGACCCGGATCCAGCAGGGCCCACTCTTCCTGGCTGAATTCGACGGCCACATCCTCAGGGACCACCGAGTCCTAAAACAGCCCACACGTTCTGGGTCAGCAGGGCACCACTTGGCCAATGGGAACAAGGGCAAAGTTTGAGGCTGACAGTCGTGGGGAACTGAGAATTCTGCGCATCTGATCCAAATTCTGTGTTCTACCAAGCTCGACTTTAGGGTATCAGCTTTCAGCCTAATCTCTTCACTACTTCCCTTCCTCAGAGAGAGGATGCTGTGTTTCAAAGGCTTTCAACACATCGAAATCCTCTTTCCATGGTTTGACTGCAAGCAATTACAGTGAACCCTCGCCACTTCGCGCTTCGACTTCCGCGGCTTCACTCTATCGCGTTTTTTGCGTAACAGCGCATGCTCTGTCAT
>NW_022111374.1:424345-425264 GCF_000313985.2 Echinops telfairi
GAAACCTGTAAAGTTGGAAAAACGGAAGGGGGGAAGACAGCGGCACGAGCCTCCTAGTCCATCTTGATCCCCCACCGTGCATCCTAGGCTTTCTGTCTGTCCCCCATTTCCAACCAGGCCCACGTCTCGGTGATCCCCTACCACTCTTGATGCCGTCCCTCTTGTGCTGTGGTCTCAAGCTGGCTGCATTGATCACAATGCTAGGGGTCTTTTTCAGTGTCTACTCCACAGTCCTTATTGAGGACGTTTCTTTCACGGAGAAAGATTTTGAGAACGGCCCCCAGAACATATTCACCCTCTGAAAGCAAGTCAGCGACAGCTGTCTCATCGCTGCGGCCTGTACCTCCTCTTCCTCGGATTCTTTCTGCAGAGTCTGGCTCAATCAGCGGAAGAAGGATGCAGTGCTAGAACAACACATTCCCTAACTCTGCTCCATTCCTAGAAGACTGCCTCCTGTGGAGACCCACCCACTGGCACCCTCTGCAGGGCTGGGTTTCCCTGGTGACGGGCTGACTCCCTTGTCCTCTCTAGTGCCGGGCCCTCTCGCCTCATCCTGTACCACAAGAGAGAGAAACGGCTCTCTTAAAACAAAAACAAAGGGCAATGAATGTACAGAAGTGCTTTACACAATGGATGTATGCATGGATTGTGATGAGTTGTATGAGCCCCTAATAAAATGATTTTAAAAAATTATATCTAATCAGTTCACAGAAAAACAAACAAACAAAAAACCCAAAACAAAAACAAACCCAAGACTTGTGGAGGGAGGGTGGGGTGGAAAGGGAGAACAGATCACAAGGCTCTACATATAACCCCCTGGCCTTGGGCATGGACAACAGAAAAGTGGGTGAAGGGAGACGTTGGACAGTGTAAGATATGACAAAATAATAATAATTTATAAATTATCAAGGGTTTATGA
>NW_022111374.1:435788-438853 GCF_000313985.2 Echinops telfairi
GGGGGAAGTGAGGAGCTGATACCAAGGGTTCAAGTAGAAAGCAAATGTTTTGAGAATGATGATGGCAACAAATATACAAATGTGCTTGATACAATGGATGTATATATGGATTGTGATAAGAGTTGTACGAGCCCCCAAAAAATGATTTTTAAAAATTCGAACTATATTTCCACTTATGTACTGGTCCCCCATGATGTGATAAGCTACAAATGGAAAACAACACAGACAAGACCACAAAACTCACTGCCATAGAGTCCATGCTGAATCAAAACTCCCCTTATAGGACAGGGCAGAACTGTCGCTGTGAGTTTCTGAGACTTAACTCTTTAATGGAGTAAAATCCCATCTTTCTCTGGTGGAGACACTGGTGGTTTCCAACTGTTGAGCTTAACCAATTTAACACTAGGGCACTTTTGATAAACTATTTACTGGTAAAAGGACTAGCGGTGGTAGGCAAAATCTTGAATCCCTTAACATCGTTTTCAGCGCATTGACATACTAGAGATAGCTCTGCTAGCCATAGTTCTCCAGGGAGAAAGTAACGACATCTACATAAGCGTTCTGAGTAAGGAAAGGTAGGCGGAATTATTGATAGGATTCAGTTATAAGTGATGAAGGGGGTTGATTGTGATTGTAAGAGCTTTGAGCTCTTACATGGGGGTTGGTCAACTTGACCAAGTCCATTGAGATTCAGCAACCCTGTAGAACAAACTAACTACAAAAACATCACTCAAGCATGATGGAGAAATAAAGATATTCTCAGAGAAGGAGAAATGAAAGTAAATCTCAAAAAAAAAAAGACTACCGCTATAAAACACACTCAATGAAGTACCTGGTTGAAAAATCACCAACACATAAATCTGACACCAGCATACAAGACATTTCCTCACAAAAACCAACACACAGAGCGACACCCAATGCAACCATGCAATACAAAAAGAACAAACACATTAAACACAACACACATACACTCTCACACGCAACATGCACAAGTATAAAGAAAAATGACATATCTATATCTATCTATCTATCTATCTATCTATCTATCTATCTATCTATCTATCTATCTATCTATATATCTGACTGAATGTCAGTGGACTTAACACACTAGTAGACATAGAGAGAAGTAGATAGGTCGGGAAACAAAATCTATCAAATGCTGTTTACAAGAAAACATGCCACAGACACCGACATAGACTAAAAATCAGAGGCTGGACAAAAGTAAAGCAAGCATACAGCAACCGGAAGAAAGCAGAAGGAGTAATATTAAGAAGTAGGTAGCTGGCTACAACCAAGCAAGAAGGCCTGGATCAGGGTGCTTCTCTGGACCTGCAGTCCCTGCCTGGTGAACCTGCTGGACTCAAAGTAAAGCTGGTGCCCAGACACACAGTGCTCTCCAAGGGAAGACAGGAACACAGATGTTGCAAGGGGACAAGGGACTGACCCAGAACAAACAGGGAGAAATCCTGACGCCCTGGATTTGGTATCTACCCACTTAAACAATAAGACAATTCATTTTGGTATGCTTAAAACCCCCATTGGAAACGCTCCTTTCAGAATTTTTCACTTGAGAATGCAGAGTGTGTGCTGGACCCTTTTCCAGAGATCAATCCTTCAAAGACACCAGTGTGATCCGATGATCCCTACTGTGCTCTACAGAGATGCAATTGAGGTGGCATGTTTGGTTAGGCATTAGTTTGCTCACCTGCAGGTCACATATTCAAACCTATCAGTCAATCGGTGGGGTTTGATGAGGTCATCTATTCCTGGAAAGATGGGCAGTCCTTAGAAGCCCAAAGGGGGACGTCTACTCTTTTTTTCACATGTTTGCTCTAAGTTTGAAGCGACACAGTGGATGTAAATTTGAATGATGGAAAATGAGCTGCAGGGATGAATTCTCTCAATCACAGTGGATAAGGTGTGATGGCTGAGAGTTTGTGTCAAGATGGTTGGGTGTGGATTCTAAGGGATTGGTTCATCATGATGGCATCAGCCTGGTTGATGAGATTTCAAGAAATGCCATCACTTCCAAACTGAGACCTACTGTGAAGAGCCAATGAGGGGGAAGATAGCTGCTTTGTGGGTGTGGTCTCATCATTTAAAAGGACTCTCTGAAAGCTCGGTAGCTTTGTTCTGGACCTGGACCCTCCATCTGACCTGAAGGTTTGGGGACTCGGGACAGAATCGTGTATCATTCCTGCTTCTCTGGACGTTGTCCTGCTTCCTCTGGACGTTGTCAGTCGCAACACCGTTGAGGAAGAAGGCTGCCATTGGACCTGCCATCTTGGGTTCATCAGCTACTGGATCTACTTGATCGAAGGTCAGAGTCAAGACTGAAATCGGAGCCTTGTCAGCCTCTGCGACTGTGAGTTGAAATGGGGAGTAGATGAAAATTTTCTAAATGGTTCTGAAGAACGAAATGGAGAGGGACCTAGGGGTTTGAAGCTTGGCCCTCTTTGAGGGCTATGTGCAGTGAGTGTATTCTATATTGCATTTTGAACAGACGGATCTATTTTTTCTACTCCATATAATCAGGGTACCCAGATGAAGGTGTCCTCCTTACCCTCCATCCCCTTCACACCTCAGTACCTCTTCCGGGACTCGATGTGTCTTAACATCTTCTCTTTGTGCAATGGCTCATTCTGTGTATCGACTTGCTGGGGTCCAGATTCTCCGTAGTGTGGCAGGTGTGTAAGGATGTCAGTTTGGGAGCCGGGCTCTAGCGTGGGCTGATTCCTCTACGAACCAAGAGTGGGAGGCTTCAAACCCTCCAGATTCTGCAGTTGACACCGATGACAGGCTGCTCCCATAAAGACACGGCAGCGTTAGCCAAAGTAGGTGATCCTGCCCACTGAGGTGAAATGGGAATGCCCGTTCATTGCAAAAGCGATGCCTGTACTTTATATATGGGAGATAAATGGGGCTTTCTACTCCCATTAAGAATTACAGTATTACCTGGTAGGACATGATCAAGGGGAACATAACAAAGAGGAAGTGCTGAAATCCCGGTGGGGACTGATCATGATAGTGGGACAGGAGGAGAATCAAGGGAAATAGAGGAAAGA
>NW_022111374.1:440317-442760 GCF_000313985.2 Echinops telfairi
AATTACAGTATTAGAAACACGTAGGAGCAGTTTACTCTGTTATATGAACATTCATGGACAGTGGCAGTGGCAGTAAGCTTTTGATACTTTATTTGGGCTTTACCAACCAAAGTTTTCAATTACCAGCCAGGGTATGAGTAAGTTTCTTGTTTCCCTAAGAAGGGGGCTCGCACTAGGGTCAATAAGTGTAGAAGCTTATGATCTATAACCTTGAGTGAACTAGAGAGCAGTTGTAATATATTCTACTGGATGACAATGAGGGGGGATAAGACAAAATGACACAGGATTTGGTTTGCTTCCTTTTTTTTTTATGTTATACTGTAGCATCCTTGAACGGGTCTGCTATGATGGGATCCTCTAGGATGACAGTCCAAGGTAAAAGGATTCTGGGTAGGATAGCAATCCTTAATCCGTTCTTAGTTTTTACCAGATTGATATAAGCAGAGGCTCCTGAGGTGTGAATTCAGAACCTTTCATGTCCCTAGGGATTAGAGAAAAGTTGGCAGAGAGAATCAGGATTTGTCTGAAGCAGGACAGGAGACCTGGATCTGGGTGCCTCTGTGGACCTGCAGCCCCTGCCTGGGGAAGTTTCTACGCTCAAGTTAAGGCTGATGCACAGACACTCAGTGATCCCATAGGCAGGTCAAGCCCAGACGTGTTGCAAGAAAACAAGGAACTGACCCAGAACACACAGGGAGCAAACCATATCCACGAGCTGAGGCCCTGGAGTTGGATTCTATCTACCGAAACGCTAAGACAGTTCATCTTGGGGGTGTTAAGACCCCCGGTTGGTGATGCTTCTCTCATAATCTCACTTAAAATCTGAGAGCACATGCTGGACTCTTCTCCAGAGATCAATGTTGCAAAGACACCCAGTGTGGCCCATGAATCCCTACTGTGCTCCGGAGAGATCCAATCTGGTGGCATGTTTTGTTAGGCTTTGGGTGGCTCACCATCAGGTCAGTGGTTCAAACCTGCTAGTCAGTCTGTGAGGTTGGATGAGGCCGGCTACTCCTCGAATGATCTGCAGTCCCTAGGAACCCAAAGAGGCCCTGCTCGCTTCCCTAAGTTTTCTCTAAGTCAGAGGAGACAGTAGGTGTACGTTTAGCCATGGGAATTGAGCTACACAGATTAATATCCACAAGGAAAAACCCACATAGCACTTATGAGAATCTGGGTGATACAGCCTTTTCTGTAACCAATTGCTTAATCCACTCTCATCTGCTAACACCTTCCTCAAAGTTTTCCATGTCCTCTCACTCACAGTGTGCAAAGTGTGATGGCTGCGGTCTTGTATCAACAGGTCTGGGTCTGGGTTCTAAGGGGCGGGTCAGTTGTGATGGCATCCGCCTGGTTGAGGAGATTTCATGAAATGCCATCACTTCCATGATGAGACCTACTGTGAACAGCCAATGAGGGGGAAGGTAGCTGCTTTGTGGGTGTGGTCTCTTCATTTAAAATGACTCTCGGAAAACGATTGACTTTTGTTCTGGTCCTAGCCCGCTCATCTGACCTGAAGGTTTGGGGACTTGGGACAGAATCTTGCCATCATTCCTGCTTCTTTGGGAGTTGTTAGTCTCAACATCCTTTGACGAAGAAGCCTGCCGTCTGACCTGTCCAGCTTGGACTCATCAGCCACTGGATATACTTATCAAGGGTAAGAGTCAAGAATGAAATATGAGCCTTCTCAGAATCTGTCTCTGAGCTGAAATAGGGATTATTAACATATAAGCTCTGAGGCATATATGGGAGAGGGACCGGGTTGTTGGGGGGCTGGGGTCCACAGCGTGGCTCTCCTTGAGATCTGAGCAGACCCGCCTTTCCATCCACAGGTCGGGATTCCTCTTGGAGCAGACTGATCATCATGAGTAGCAGGAATCCACCCAGGCTCCTGGACCTGGCCATCCAGAGTGTGTTACAGGATGAGACCTCGGCCATTGCCTCTCTGGAGTGGCTGCCCAGAGATCTCTTCCCTCCCTTGTTCCTGGCAGCCATTGCCAAGGGACACAGTGCGACAGTGAAGGCCATGGTGCAGTACTGGCCCTTCATACAGCTCCCACTTGGGGCTCTGTTGGAGAACTGTGTGTTTCACCAGCTCATCTTAAAGGCGGCACTCGATGGCCTTGGCATCCTGCTTGCCCCGAATGCTCAGCACAGGAGATGCCAACTGAAAGTGTTGGATTTACAGCTGTCCACTGGCACCAACTTCTGGAACGTGTGGGCTGGAGCCCCATCGAATGACTCTGTGATCTCAGAGGAGCCAGAGGCCACACTCCACAGGACTCAGATTGAACAAGGGGACCATTCCAGACCAGGATTGAAGTACCAGCCCTCGGCCTCTGTGGTGGTGCTCACAGACCTGTGGTTTCAGGAAGCTACCTCAGATGTAGTGCTCACCTTCCTCCTTGAAAGGGTCAAGCAGAGGAAGGCCCTGCCAACCCTC
>NW_022111374.1:443872-445809 GCF_000313985.2 Echinops telfairi
AGAGGTGAAGATTTCAGGATGCATCAGACATCACCAGCCGCACCCAAGTCAACCCTCACTTGCTTTCCATCTTCCTTCTACAGGACATTGAAAGAAAGATTCTAGCAGACTGGAGGCTGACCCCCCTCAATAAAGGACGGCAGGAGAACAGCATGTTTTTGGAATCCAAGGTCCGGCCCTGGGAACCTTCTGGATTCAGTGGAACCTGAATGCCAAGACCATGAAAATCTCCAAGGAATTCAGGAACCCCACTTGTTGAGACGGGACCAGTCCCATCCCTTCCAACCAACTGATACCCATTTAAAAAAGCCAAGCCTAAATTACTGTAAACTACGTTAGAATAAACACCTCTCTGTAAAGCTAGTCACTGTGGTATTTATTTCTCTTGTAGCCAGACTGTGAACATTAACTATTCTCGACATGGCCTGTGGTTGCGCACCCAGAAGAAATGGACGTCCACATTTGGGGGTACTGGTCACCCTCTTTATCTCTTCCAATTTTACCATGTCTAAAGCTGGGCTTTGGGTACCTTCTCTACCTGCAATGCTTCATGTCCTGGGTCACCTTGGTTCAGTAGTGCTTCTAAGGGATACTGTAGTTATGCCATGATGTCATTTGGGGAACCCTATTGCATAATTGTATAGTGCCTTACTCCACGTGGTACTGCGAAGGAAGTACTGGGCAGATAAGCATGAGATCTATGGATTAATCCCACCAGGCGCTCCACAGGGAAGAACGAATTTATCTGATTCAAACAACATTTATGATCTCAGACATCATAGATGGGTGACTGCCTATGATGGACTGGGTGGGCTGTTGCCAGTTTTTGTCTTGAGATCCAAACCAGAAGATCAGGGCTTGAACATATGTCTTCCTATTTTGCTTGGGCGGAATGCATTCCAGGGTGCATGCATCAGAGTGCACTTGCTTGCTGAACTCAGCATCAACAGGGTATAAAGGTTTGGGAGCTGGTCACCCCCTGTATCTTTCTACACTCACTGTTCTTGCAGCAGCTCTCTGTCTTGTCTTTTGTGCATATTCCATCTACCTGTGGTGGGGCTTTCTCTGTGTCTATTTGGATGGGACAGGATTTTCTGTAGTTTGGCAGTGATGTAATTATATATATATTAGAGCCCTAATGGTGAAATGACTTATATGTTGGGCTGTTATCTAGAAGGTTGACAGTTCAAAACCACAATATTCTCCACCAGAGAAATATGGGACTGACTACTCTCATTAAGACACTGGCACAGACGAGAACTCTCAACACAAGGAATCCAGGACAGATAAATCTTCAGGAACAATCATTGGAGTGGCGATACCATGAGGGTAGGGGTAAAGTGTGTGGGAGAAGTCGGGGAGAAGGGGAACCGACAACAGGGATTGATGTATTCCCGCCGGGGAGACGAAAAACAGAAAAATGGGTGAAGGGAGAGAGGAGACAGTGTACGATATGAAAATAATTATAATGTATAATTTGTCATGGGGCCACGAGGGTGGTGGAGGAAGGGGAAAAAAGAGGAGCTGATAGCAGGGGCTCAAGTAGGAACCAATGTTTTGAAAATGATGGTGGCGACATATGTACAAAAATGCTTGATACAATTGATGTATGGGTTCTTATAAGAGCTGTAAGAGCCCCCAATAAAATTATGTATATAATTATATTACCGTATATATATAAAATCAAATATATCTATGCTGTAGCTCCCTTGGAGACTCACACCGGCAGTTCTACGTTGCCCTATATAGTCTCCCTAAGTCAGTACTGACTTTAGGGTAATGGAAGTGATGCCCCATAACGTTATTGGGATGACTGATAACGTTCTCTAACATAAAATGACAATGATTTCTCTAAGGTGAATCAGAGACATGTATAAACTTTAGATGCATGAATGGTTATTGAGTTTGCACTTAATTCTAGCCCCAACCTAAGAACG
>NW_022111374.1:446771-447848 GCF_000313985.2 Echinops telfairi
GTTTTTGAGGATTTCTTCAAACTGGTGCAACAAGACTGTGTCCAAAGTGTGGTGGTGTTTTGCAGCTGGAACTGCTCAGCCTGAACTCGTTTGCTTCTTATTTGGACCAGATGGTTCATGTGAGAAGTCTCAGACTCTCTTTAAACATCGTGGACTCAGCACATTCCTGCAGGGAGCAGAAGGTGGAATGCCAGGACTCCAAATGTGGAATGGTGACAAAGACCTTGCCACAATGCCAACAGAGAGATAAAGTCATCCCCTACAGCAGCGGTTCTCAACCTCTGGGTCGCGACCCTTTTGGGAGTTGAACGACTCTTTCACAGGGGAGGCCTAAGACCATTGGAAAACATAAATATTTCACAATATATAATTACATATTGTTTTGTGATTAATCACTATGCTTTAATATGCTTAATTATGTTCAATTTGTAACAATGAAAATACATCCTGCATATCAGATTGAGGTAGTTAGTTTATTGTGCCAACCTGGCCGATAAACACATGTGGGATTAATTGAAGGGCGGAGAGATAAATGGTTCCGCGAACCTCGCCTTTCTTGTCTCTTGCTCTTTGATCATCGGACCAGTGTGCGGTCGCCTTTCTTGTTCTTTGCCTCAATTTGCAAGCTACACTACCTGTGAGACACCTAACCCATGGACTGTGTCGCTGTAATTTGAGGTTCCTTCAAGACCTGCTTTGCCACACCATTGGAATTTACGTCTCTTGAGCTGGGGACTGTCGGACCCTGTCATCTGGCTAACTGTTGGTGACCTGCCTTGCTGTTTGCTTCCTGTGCCCAGATAGCCTGAATTGCTCTACAGAGGACTACCCAGAAGCCCTCAAAACTTGAAGGACTGCCAGTGCCTCACAACTATCTCAAGGGAGTGAGTTGCACTGAGCCATTTGTACCGCTGTATAATTTAATTAAATGTTTATTTCTTATGTTATATATCTCTGTATAAATATTTATTTATTTATTTATTAGCATTCTGGTTTTGTTTCTCTAGAGAACCCTGTCTAACACATTTGGTACCAGGAGTGCTTCTGGAGGAATAAAATCATAAATAAGCACTTCTT
>NW_022111374.1:449034-450351 GCF_000313985.2 Echinops telfairi
GAGAAAATGTTCCCGATCATTAGCCATAAGAGAAATGCAAATTAAAATAACTACGAGATATCACCTAATACCCTAAAAGACAGCCCAATTTAAAAAATCAGAAAGTAACAAGTGTTGGAGGGGCTGTGAGGAGATAGGAACTCTCGTCCACTGCTGGTGGACCTGTAGGTATGTACAGCTATTATGGAAATCGATTTGGCGATTTCTAAAAGAGATGGAAATTGAGCTACCATACGACACAGCAATCCCCCTACTGGGCATATACCCAGAAGAGGCAAGAAACGAACAAGGGCCAGACATCTGTGCTCCAATGTTCATCGCGGCACAGTTCACAATGGCAAGGTGTTGGAAACAACCCAAATTTCCTTCAACAGACAAATGGATAACAAACTGTGGTACATACATATAACAGAGTACTATGTGTCCCTAAAAAGCAGCAATGAACACATGAAACACATTGCCGCATGGGAAGAACTGGAGGAAATCATGCTAAGTGAAGTAAGTCAAGCACAAAAGGTCAAGTCCAACATGAGTCCACTGAGGTAAGTTTAAAGAAAAAAAGACAAAGGGGAAAAGCTACTTATACATGCTACATCCCTCGTGCGAGGTCCAGCAACTATTGCAGGGGCCAAACCCCGTCCAGGAATACATACGGCAGCCAACTAAATATGAGGGGGGAATAAAGTGGGAAAAAAGACGTGTAGGCAGGGTGCGGGGCACTAATCCACTCAAGGAGAGGGTATTGTTTATATCTCCACAGGAGAGAGGGAGAGAGACCAGGTTTCAACCCGATCCACCAAGACATGAATACAACATAGGGGCATGTACCAGGGAACCAGTGGAGAGGTCTGTGGGGCTGGTCCCAACCCCAACTATGTGGACACCCCCCACCTCAGAAGAATGCACTTCAGAGGACAGCACTGGGGCTACCGCTTGGGGAGAGGGGCGCGTTGGATTAGAGCACACAGGAGAAATGGAAACGGATGGAAAGGGAGGTGAGGACATCCTGGTCCACCAAGCCCCGAGGACGATGTTCCTGCTCAGAGCAGACAACGCACGGGGAGCACTGTAGGGCCGGCCCCACCACAGGACACGGCGTCCCTCAGAAAAACCAAAGCCCGGTGGGAGACAGCGCTGGAGACACAGTGCGGGAATAGTGCACTGTGTGGCCTCATCATGCTGGGGCAAGACACAGAGGGCGTGCAGCAGAGCAGCAGGGGGAGCAGAGTGATGAAATCCCGGGGCAAGACCAAAAATACAGTGAACCCTCGTTTATCGCGGTTAACCGGTTCTAGACCCTACCGTGATAAATGAAAT
>NW_022111374.1:451805-455453 GCF_000313985.2 Echinops telfairi
AGCTGAAAAGCAACAAAGCCCACATGAGGTGTCAGGCATCAGGCATCTAAGACCCACAACAAAACCATACCCAAGGCGAATGCGGTGGGCAGAGGGGCGTGGAGTGGAGACCCAATGCCCATCTGTAGACAATTGGACTTCCCCTCACAGAGGGGTCACAGGGAAGAGATGAGCCAGTCAGAGTGCAGTCTAGCACCGATGAAACACATAACTTTCCTCTAGCTCTGTGGTGCTTCCTTCACCCACTATCATGACCTCAATTCCACCTTACAAATCAGATTAGACCAGAGCATGAACACTGCTCCAGGAGATAAACCCCTCACGGCCAACAAGGAGAGTAGAGATACCAGGAGGATTAGGGGAGGGTGGTGAGGAGAAGAGGGGATTTATCAGAAGGATCAACTTAGAACGTCCTTCCAGGGGGACAAATAATGGAAAAGTGGGGGAGAGGTGACGAAGGACGATGTAAGATACAGAAAAAATAACCTGTAACTTATCAAGGGTTCGTGAGAGAGGGGGGCAGGGGGAGTGAGGGGAAGAAATGGGGAGCTGATATAGGGGGCTCGAGTGGGAAGAGAATGCTTTGAAAATGATGATGGTGGCATATGGGCAAATGTGCTTGACACACTGGATGAATGTATGGATTGTGTTAAGAGATGTAAACACCCACAATAAAAGTTTTTTTTAAAGCACTCAATGATGTATTATGGTAAACATATCAGGGACAACAACACACAATTCTGAAACCAACATTACCTCACAAACATCAACACACAGAGAGCAACACCCCATGCATTGAGGTCATATAGGAAGAACAAAGAAACTAAACAAAACACACATACTCACTTGCACGGAACATGCACAATTTTAAAGCATCATGACAGTAATAAATACATATATATCAATAACCTCCCTGAAGGTGAATGGACTAAATCCACAAATACAGGGAAAGAGAGAAATAAATGGGCGAGAAAACACAATCTATCAAGTGCTACCTACAGGAATCACACCTCCGAAAAATAGACTTGGACAGACTAAAAATCAGAGGCTGGTCAAACTCCATCAAGCATACAGCCACCAAAAGAAAGGCGGGATAGCAATATTGATAGGTAGGTAGCTGAATAGAAGAAGAAAATAGACGTAGAACAGAGCGCTTCTCTGGACCTGTGGTCCCTGCCTGGTGAACATCCTAGGTCCATGGTAAGGATGAGGTTCAGACACACAGGGAGAGAACCTTCTCTTCCAGGAGATGCCCTGAATTTGGATTCCACCTACCCAAACAGTGCGGCAATTAATGTTGGTTGTTTGAAGAACCCTAATTGGTGATGCTTCTCCCATAAACTTGAGAAGAGAGAGTGTACTGGGCTCCTCTCCAGAGATCAATCTTTTAAACGCTTCCAATGCGATCTAGTGATCCCTACTGTGCTCTAGAGAGATGCAATGGAGGTGGCATGTTTGGAAAAGCTTCTATCTGGGTGCTTAGCACCAGGGCACTGGTTCAAACCTCTCAGCCAATCTGTGGGGCTGGATGAGGCCATCTACTCTTGGAGAGATGGACAGTCCTCAGGAAGGAAGCCAAGGGGAAACTTTTACTCTTTCCAGTAAGTTGGCTTTCCATTGGAAGAGACGCAGAGCTAGTAAGTTTGTGCTATGGGAGATGACTTACACAGATGAATATCCATAAGGACACAACTGTGTCGCACATATGGGAATATGGGCTCTAGAGCCATTTCTGTCGCTAATTGCTTAATCCACTCTCATCTGCTAACACAGTCCTCAAAGTTTTCTATGTTCTCTCAATCACAGTGGGTAAGGTGTGATGGCCGAGAGTTTGTGTCAAAAGGGCTGGGTTTGGATTCTAAGGGATTGGTTCATTATGATGGCATCAGCCTCATTGATGAGATTTCATAAAATGCCATCAGTTCCATGCTGAGACCTACTGTGAACAGCCAATGAGGGGGAAGATAGCTATCTTGTGGGCGTGGTCTTATGATTTAAAAGGACTCTGAAAGCTCGGTAGCTTTGTTCTGGACCTGGACTCTCCATCTTGACCTGAAGGTTTGAGAACGGGGGACAGAATCTTGCCATCATTCCTGTTACTCTACAAGTTTTCAGTCTCAACACCGTTGAGGAAGAAGTCTGCCATTTGACCTGCCATCTTGGATTCATCGGCCACTGGATCTACTTGATCAAGGGTCAGAGTCAAGACTGAAATCGGAACCTTGTCAGCCTCTGCAACTGTGAGTTGAAATGGGGAGAAGCATGAAAACTCTCTAACATGGTTCTGAGGAGCGATGTGGGGAGGGACCTAGACGTTGGAGGGTGGGGTTCAAGCTTGGCTCTCTTGGAGGCCTAAGTGAAGTGAGTGTATTCCATATTCCATCACGAACATAGAGATGTATAAGCTCTACTCAACATAATCAGGTTAAACAGATTAGGGTGTCCTGCTTGCCCTCTATCTCTTTCACACTTTGTATTTATTCAGGGATTTGATTTGTCTCCCATTTGTGCACTCCTTCATTATGTGTATCAGCTAGCTGAGGTCATAATTCTCCACAGTGTGGCAGGTATGTAAGGATGTCAGTTTGGGAGCAGGGCTCCAATGTGGGCCTATCATCTATTAAATCAACTGTTGGAGGCTTCAAAACCTCCAGCTTTTCCAATTCAGAGAGAGAGAGTCTGCTCCCATAAATATATATAACAGTGGTCCCCAAAGTAGGTGATCCTGCCCACTGAGCAGAAATGGAATTATCCCTTCAGTGATTCCTGTATTTATATCGGGGAGAAATATGGGGCTCTTCTCACTAAGAATTACAGTCCTGGAATCCAACAGGGGCGGTTTACTTTCCTATGTGGTTTCCATTCATCTGCATTGACAGTAGCAGTAAGCTCTTTTTATACTTTGTTTTGGATGATGGTCTTTAGTACAAACCTGGTTTCAAGGTGTGATGGCATTCTTATTGGTTGTGGTTTTGGTCGCTATGTGCCATCAAGTAGGTGCCGACCCACAGGCACACTCTGCACAACAGAAGAAATCAGTGCACACTCCTGGGCCATCCTCAGCACTCTTCCTAAGCCTGTGGCTATTGTCCCATCCACTGTGTCAATCCACCTCTGTGAGGGCTTCTCTCTTCTGTGCTGCTCCTCTGCTTTACCACGGTGTCCTGCTCGTGCAATGGCCTCTCACAACACTATGTGCAAAGTATGTCTGACAAAGCGTCGTCGTTCTTGCCTTTAAGGAGCTCTCTGGCCAAGTGTGGTATCACGTTAAATCTCAGGAGTGGTTATAGTTGATAGATAGTTAGAAGAATTGCCATCTTGATGAATAACTTACATTACTGAAGCTAAAATTGATGATGCAGGGATAAATCCCCAACTAATTCACAACCAAGAATTATTTCACTACAGAATGAAAAATGAATTATTTCTATTATGTGTTTTGAGACAGACTAGCAGTTGTTACAGTAATGCCATCTTGTTGACTGCTGAATGACCTGCCACCTTCCCCCTCCTATCACAGATAGTCCAACTGGTGATTGTTTATTTTTAAATCATTTTATTGGGGACTCATACACCTCTTATCACAATCCATACCTACATCCATTGTGTCAAGCACATTTGTATATTTGTTGCCATCATCATTCTCAA
>NW_022111374.1:456101-458357 GCF_000313985.2 Echinops telfairi
GGCGGGACAGTGATTGGTTTTAAAGTGCGCTCTTAGGTTCTCAAGATCAAAACATGGTTATCAATAATGTTCCTTTTGCTGTTCTGATCAGGATATTGCTATTTTTATTTTATTAACCAGGATGTTATATCAATGCTGTATCCTGGAAGGCTCACTAACTCTACAGAATAATAACATTCATTTTGCTTTGTACTTCTGTCCACTCTTGATTGAGTCCTAGACAAATGATATATGAGTTTTTTGCCTTTAAAGATGGACCGAAATGTCCATTTGGGACTGCAACCAAAGAGTCACCTTTAGGTTTTAGCACCTGGTGATAACCGAATAAATGCTCTTCTAAATCATCAAAGTATGATCATGGATGTCATCTATTTTAACCCACAACACTTCTGCCAAAATGCTCATGTTTCAAGAGCAAGTTTAAACCTAAGTCCTGAACCTCTCACACCCCCCACTTTGCCCCCCAAAAGAAGAGATTTTAAGGAAGGCAGACTGTATAAACAGCTCTTTCTAAATTTTCCTTTGGATTATGTCAGGCAAAGCTTTCTGGTGGTGCGAGCCTATTCCCACCTATTCCCACATCTACAGAATGACATTCTCTGTGTTCTCTTATAACTTTGAGGATTTCCCCCCGGGCAGCAGGTTTCACTTTAATACTCCAATTTGTCTTCTGAAGTTACCCTTTGAAACGTTCTGTTCAGCTCTTTCTTTCATCATTTCTCCCATTTGCTTTAGCTGAGATTCTCCCAGTGGCAAAATTCGGAGTCTCTTTGATGTCCGCCTTGGTCATTCTCCCTGTTCTGTCTTGTGAATGATGTTGCTCTCTTCATAGTGATGCTATCAATGTCATTCCACAGCTGGTCCAGTTTCCTGTGGTTAGTGTTCAATTAATCATATCTGCTCTTGAGATGGTCTTGGCATTCATGTCTCAGGTTATATTAGTGCTCTCGTGTATTGGATTCGTTTCTTCAGATTCATGGGCTCAGCTTCATTTTTGACTGCAGATAATGAGCTCCCCCCAAAATGTCTTTTATGTTAGGGGCTAAGTCTGAACATTTCCTTTTGGGGACGGCAAACATACCATTGAAATGGAAAAACAAAACAAGACAAAAACACCCAAATAATAAACACTTCATTAAATTCCTTGAGATCATGGAACAATGAAGTAGATCATCTTGCGCACAGATAGAGTGCATTGGGGAGTGTATTGCCTCCAGCCTCCTACAGGCAGTGCAGGGAGGAGCAGTCCCTTAGAGGATTGACTGGGTGTGTCCTTGATGGACAGTCCAATACTGGAGGTTGCACAGTCAAAAGGCAGACCCTAGCCCTGTTGCTTAGAATGCCTTGTTTGGGAGGATGAATCGTCCAAGTTTATATGGAGCCTAAAGGATGTTTCTTAATCTTGGTCCTCTTTGGGCTTCCATAATCCACCCTCCTATTGTGATTAATGAGCTTCCAATGACTCATGAATTTGATCGTTTCCTGTATTCCATGACATAGTGATGAAATATCCAGACTGTGAGTCTTGGAACCACATCATGACTTCCTATTAATAGCATTCCTCATCCAGATAATATAGCTTTGGTTTGGTTTTGTCTTAATGTCGTTTATGACAGTAAATGCTGTGCTTAATTTATATTTGGGATTGTGGGTCTCTTCTGTTCTCTAGAACATCTGACACAGATGGGGTCGGTTGATTTCTGTGAATCACATCAGCATAGAACGTCTACGTGTGCAGCTCCATTTGCGTTGTTAAAGCAGGCGTGTGTGGGGAAGAAGTCATCGTCCTTCCAAATCTACCTTGTTCTTTCCAGATTTCTTTCTGTCACCAAGGTCATATTTCCTATCCTCTTTTCCTTCCTCTCTGTTTCCTAATTTACTAATTGCAATCACCAAACACCTGCTCTGCCTCTTGACTACGTGGGTGGTCAAGTTCACACGGACGTGGCTGGAAGAATCCTTCAGTTTCTTCCTTAGTGATTGGTGGGCAAATTTGACTGTTCACTGTTTTGACAAGACTTTCTCCCCCCGCCCCCCGCCCCAGATATTCTCACAAAACAAAGAGCATGGTAGTTCAAGATAGATCTAGAAATTTCCATGTCAGGAATGCTCAGTCATTCCTCTTGAATTTGTCTCTCCTGCATTGCCATAGGATGATTGGATTCAATATGTAACCACCGTATTTCTTACTGATCTTTGATTTATGCACCTCCCCAGCTGCTGAGGTCACTGCCCACCATTGGCCCTGCGTATCTT
>NW_022111374.1:458827-460952 GCF_000313985.2 Echinops telfairi
GACACAGAGAGACAGTGAAAGCCATGGTGCGGTCCTGGCCTTTCCTCCAGCTCCCACTAGGGGCTCTCATGGAGTCTTGGCATTCTCACCAGGACATCTTAAAGGCTGCCCTGGATGGTTTTGATAACCTGCTTTCCCTGAAGGTTCACCCCAGGAGATGCAGACTGAGAGTGCTGGATGTACTCCTGGACACGGACACCAACTTCTGGAAAGTGTGGTCTGGAAACGAATCCAGTGCCTCTGTGACCTCATCAGAGGATCCAGTGACCACCCAGCCCTGAACTGTGACTCACACAAGGAAGGATTCCAGAGCAGGGGAGAAGCCCCAACCCTCGACCTCCATGGCGTTGCTCACAGACCTGCGTGTCCTAGAAACAGGCCCAGATGAAGTGCTTACCTGCCTCATGGAAAGGGCCCAACAGGGAAAGGACATGCCCAATCTGTGCTGTAGGAAGCTAGAATTTGTTGGTCTCCCACCACTTCCCGTTATGGAGGAGATCCTGAATGCAGTGCAGCTGGACTCTGTGCAGGAGGTGGCATTGCACTGCAGGTGGGACCTGCACACCCTCAACTGGTTTCTTCCTTACCTGGCCCAGATGGGTCAGCTCAGCACACTCCATATCACTGGAATAATCCTGGATCCCCCGGGACCAGATGGCATGGATAAGGTGGAGGAACTACTTGAAAATCTGACCACTCACCTTCTCGGTCTGCATCAGCTCCAGCACCTCATCCTGGAATCTGTATTCTTCGAGGATGAACAACTCGACCAGCTGCTCAGAGGTCTGTCAACCCCCTTGGAGTCCCTTGCCTTATCGTACTGCGTGCCTTTGGACTCAGACATGAGAAGTCTGTGCTCGTGTCCCTGCACCAGCCACCTCAGGTCCCTAGATCTGAGTGGTGCACTCAGTGCAGGCTTCAGCCGTGGATTCCTCCCAAGTCTGCTAGAGAGGGTCTCAGCCACCCTGACCCACCTGAACTTAGCTGACTGCGACATCGATGACTCTGAGCTCAGTGCCTTGCAGCCTGCTCTGGGCCACTGTTCCCTGCTCAGCACCTTGGTGTTGGGTGGAAACCCCATCTCCCTGGCTGCCCTGCAGGGCCTTCTGCGTCACACTTGGCCACTGTGCAAGTTCTCCCTTCTGGAGCTGCCTGTCCCTCAGGATTGCTATGAGGATTTCCAAGTCTCTCTGTGCCAGGATGCTCTTGCAGAGGTAATGCAGGCGCTCAGGGAAACCCTGCAAGCCTTTGAGCCTCTCTCTGTAAGCTTTGCAGGCAGCAATCCTGACAGAGAGTGGGATGCAATCCTCATACACACAGACAGCTCACCTTCCCTACCGTGTCCTCTCAATCCCCACCATTGATTCTGAGTTTCTATCCCATTTGTGCAATGCTCATGTTTCTGATGTCTATGGGATCATTTGGGACTAGCTTCATGAGCACGACGTGGTCTTTGCTGTGATAATGTGGCCACGTGGAGGTGAAGGTTACAAGAGTTAACTCACATCAGCAGCTTCACCCCAGACCACCCTGGCTGGCTTCACATCTCTCTTCTAAAGAAATGAACAGAGAGGCCAGCAGACAGATAGGTGCTGAGGACCCCCATGAAAGGACAGGCAGAACAAAGCCTCCTTTTGGAACACAAGGTCCCTCCCTGCCTTGGGAACCTCCTGGATTCTGGAACGTCGATACCAAGACTCATGGAGATCACCAAGAGAGAGGGGCGGTCAAGATGTTGAAAGGAGACCACTCCCTCCTGCTCCAGCTGATCAACTGAAAACCTGTTTTACATTTCTCCAAACCAATTCTCCTTGCCTAAAATAAAACAAATACCTCTTTGTAAAGCTATCGACTAGGGTGTTCACTTCTCCTCCAAACTAACTAAAAAAATTAAGCATGTGTGACCCGGGAGGTGCTCACTCTTCCCAGCAGAAGTAGTCATGAAAGGATGCCCACTTGGGTGCTGTGCCTGAGTAGTGGGCTGTGCTGGCCTATAAGTCAATAGCTGGAGGCTTCAAAGTCACTAACTTGTACAATGGAGAATGATGAGAGGCTGCCCCCACAGAGACAAAGAGCATCGGTAACCAATACACTGCCCATGAGTGAAAACGGAATGAACCCCCAT
>NW_022111374.1:462019-464232 GCF_000313985.2 Echinops telfairi
CTAAATGATGGCACAATTACTTCTGGTTGGTGATGCTTCCATCATGAGAGCATTTGAGAATTAAGTCAGTGTACAGGACCCTTCTCCAGAGGTCAATCCTTTAAATGCTCCCAATGTGACCCGTCATCCCTGCTATGCTCTAGAGACAAGCAGTTGAGGCGGTATGTTTGGTAAAGCATTGGGGTGTTTACCACCGGGTCAGCCGGTCTGTGGGGCTTGATGAGACCATCTACTCCTGGGGAGATGGACAGTCCTTAGGAAGCCAAAGAGGCACTTCTACTTGTTTGGGCTGGCTCTAGACCATGCAGCCGCTTCCCCTAGCTCTCCCTAAAGATGGCCTGGTGGACTGTGCGCCCCCTTCCCCCTGCCTCTCAGGGCCAAAGCTGGACTGTACAGTCCCTGCCTCCAGCACTCCAAGGAGCTTATTTCTCTGGGCTGGGTTTGTGTAGCCCCTTCCCTCAGCGTTCCGGGATGACTTACAGACACAGCCTGACTCAGACGCTGCAATGGCAGCACCAGAACGCCTCCCTCCTCTTAGCAGCACATACGTCCTTGGCTCGAGCCCTTTATACGTCCCACCGCCTGACTGCCAGGAGCGCTTTCCCTGAGCGAACTCGTTGCGTCTCAGAATCCGCCCAGGGGCTCAGGACGCTGCTCCGCTCTCTCCTCCCAGGAGTTCTTTCCCTGCCTCAATAAAATCTTTCTCAACTTCACATTCCTGGCTAAATTCTATCTCTGTTCCACGCCTCCCTCTCCAACCTCTCAGCTTGGTGTGGGACAGGAGGATGGACAGGTGGGGCCTCCAAGACAGACAGGAGGGGCCTCTGTGCCGCCCGGCTTTTCTCTGGCCAGTGCGCAGCCCCGTCCTCCGTTTTCAACCTCTCACTACTTTTTCCCATAAGTTGACTCTATGTTGGAAGAGACACAGACCAAGGGATTTCATGCTATGGAAATGAGTTACAAAGATGAATATCCATAAGGACACAACTATATTGCACGTATGAGAATCTGCGTGCTAGAGCCATTTTTGTAACCAATTGTTTAATCCACTCAAATTTGCTAATACACTCCTCAAAGTTTTCTATGTTCTCTCAGTCACGGTGGGTAAGGTGATGGCTGAGTTTGTGTCAACAGGGCTGGGTTGGGATTCTCAGGGGTTGGTTTATTAAGATGGCAGGGTGGTTGATGAGATTTAATAAAATGCCATTAATTCCATGCTGAGACCTACTGTGAACAGCCAATGAGGGGGGAGATAGCTATCTTGTGGGCGTGGTCTTATTTAAAAGGTCTCTGGAAGCTCTTGAGCTTTGTACTGGACCTGGACCCTTCATCTGTCTGACCTGAAGGCTTGGGGACTCGGGACAGAATCCTGCCATCATTCCTGCTTCTCTGGACCTTGTCAGTGTCAACACCCTTGAGGAAGAAGTCTGCCACTGGACCTGCCATCTTGAATTCATCATCCACTGGATCTACTTGATCAAGGATAAGAGTCAAGATTGAAATCGGAGCCTTGTCAGCCTCTGCGACTGTGAGTTGAAATGGGGAGAAGCATGAAAACTCTCTACCATGGTTCTGAGCACCTCCGTGGGGAGGGACCTAGACGTTGGGAAGGCTGGGCTCCAAGCTTGGCTCTCTTGGAGGCCTATGTGAGGTGAGTGCACTCTATGTTCCATTATGAACATATAGATGTATTTGCTCTACTCAATAATCAGGCTAAAGAGATTAGCGTGTCCTGCTTATGCTCCATCTCTTTCATACCTTAGTACCTATTTAGGGACTAAATCTGTCTTCATATCTTCCCTTTGTGCACTCCTTCATTATGTGTACCAGCTAACAGAGGTCACCATTCTCACAGTGTGGCAGGTGTGTAAGGAGGTCAGCTTGGGAGCTGGGCTCCAGTGTGGGCTGATTTGTCTATTAATCAACTCTTGGCTTGAAAACCACTAGCTTTTCCAATTCAGAGAGTTGAGTCTGCTCCCAGAGAGACATATAACAGTCCTCCCCAAAGTAGGTGATCCTGCCCACTGAGGTGAAATGGAATTGTCCATTCAGTGATACCTGCGTTTTATATAGGGGGAAAACATGGGGCTTTCTTCTCCCATTAAGAATTACAGTCTTGAGGAAAGCAAATTTTGGGAATGATGAGGGCAACAAATGTATAGATGTGCTTTACACAATTGATCTATGTATTGTGATGAATTGTATGAGCCCGA
>NW_022111374.1:464905-466514 GCF_000313985.2 Echinops telfairi
ATGCTTGCTTAAGTCCTAGACAAATCATAAATGAGTTTCAGCCTTTAAAGGTAGACGGAAATGTCCACTTGGGACTGCAATCAAAGAATCACTTTTAGATTATAGCAGTCCCGGTTACACCGAATAATGACTCTTCTCAAGTGTCAGGATATTATAGTGGCTGGTATTTATTTGAACCCACAGCACTTCTGCCAAATCTGTCTTATGTCTGAGGAGCAAGTGAAAGCCTTAGTCTCCAACCATCTCATGCCCCCACCCTCCTCCAAAGAAAAGAGATCTTAAGGAGGGTAGACTTAAGGGAGTTCCCCATGACATGTAAACTAGAGAGAGCTTAGTCTTTTGTCCTCAATTCTGACCTGATGGATGAAAAAACGCCCACGTGATTCCAAAACTATTAACCAAGAGCTTTGCAGGAATGACTGCTTATGTTTAGGTTCTCCATTGAAAGGAAGCCACAAACAAATCTGTATATAAAGGGCCCTGCCTATATGTCTCCTTGTATTATGTCAGGGAAAGCTTTCATGGGGTGTGAGCCTATTTCCAGCCCTTTTCTCTACCACATCTACAGAAGGGAATGCTCTTTTTCCTCACTATTATAACTTTAACGGTTTCCCCCTCGGGCAGCATGCTCCACTTTGCTACTTTGTCTTTTTAAGTTGCTCTTTGAAATGTTCTGTTCAGCTCTTTCTTTCATCATTTCTGCCATTCACTTTAGCCATGTTTCTACCAATGGTAGGATTTAGTCTCTTTGACGTCCGCCTTGGTCATTCTCCCTTTCCTGTCTTGGAATGACGTTGCTTTCTTCATGCGTGATGTTACTGATGTCATTCCACAGCTGGTCCCGTTTCCTGTTGCTGGAGTTCAACAAATCATATCTGTTCTGGAGATGGTCTGGACACTCATGTGGGACGGATGGGTCTCAGGTTGCATTTGTGCTCTCATGTAGTTGATTCATTTCTTCGGCTTCGTGGCCCCAGCTTCATTTTTGCCTGCCGCTAATGAGCTCCTTGAAAGTCTCTCTGATGTTAGGGCTGAAGTCGTGGCATTTCATTCTAGGGAGGGTATGCTTAACATTCAAGTGCAAAATATATAAATCAATAAAACTTCAAAAAGTGCTTCGAGGTCATGTAACAATGAAGTAGACCCTCTTGCCCTCAGGGAGAGAGCATTGGAGAGTGGATTACCTGCCCCTCCTACAGAGAGTCCATGGTGGAGCTGTCCCTGAGTGGACTGACTGGTGTGTCCTTGATGATGGGCCCGTGCTGCAGGTGGCATAATCAGGAGACGGACCCTAGCATCTTGGCCAGACGGCCTTCTTTGGAAGGACCAGCCTTCTAAGCTCTATAGACCATGAAGTAATGTGTCCCAATCTTGGCCTCCTCAGGCTTCCATAGCCCCCCCCCCCTTTTGTAATTGATCATCTTTTACGGGCTCATAAATTTGACAGTCTCCTGAATTTCATGACTTCGTTGAAGTGACGTCCTGTCTCTGAATTGTCGGATGCCATCGTGGCTTCCTGCTCAAGGCGTCCCTCAAGTGTTTGTGGCTTTGTTTTGTCTTTGTGTCCTTTATGACTGAATACATGTTGTCCTTAACTTATATTTGGGAC
>NW_022111374.1:484223-488079 GCF_000313985.2 Echinops telfairi
ATGCAATTTGCATCCGCTTCGATAACTAAAGCCATAACCCTTTGCCATCTGTTCTCAATCCTAACTTCTGCCTTTGAATCTCATTGTCGTATTTGGAAAGACTAGTGTTTCCTAAATTAGAGGGATTTTGATTGAGTGCTTGAGCATTAGGTCATGTTTGCCATGATTAAGAAGGAGGTTGGAGGTATCAGGCAGATGATGCATCTAATGTGAGCAGCCTTCCTGAAGTCAAGCCTTAATTGTTTCCCATCCATCTTCTGCAAGCGATGGAATAGGAGATTCAGCAGCAGGTAGCAGATGTGCTCACCCCCATCAAGAAACAAAAACCAGGAGCAAAATATATCGCTGCCAACCAAGGCCCCTTCCCTGGGCATATGCAGGACCTAGGCAACGTGGGTGCCAAGACACATGGAGATCTTCTAGGACTGCAGGTGTCCCAGATGCTAAAAAGTGACAAAGACTTTCCCCCGACTCCTTTCAAGGGATAAACCCACTGCCGACAACCCCGCCCTACATTTCTGTCTCCTACCACTTGCAATAATCAATAATAAACGCCTGTTTCAAAGCCATGCACTCATGCTATTTATTTCTTCTGCCGCAAGACTACCAAACTTAAGAATTCCCTGTGATGCTCAACTTCCCAACACGATCGCTGACCAAATAGGTGCATAAGCAAATGTGAAGAAAACTGATGGTGGCCATCTATCAAAATATATAGCATTTGGAGGCTTAAAGGCTTCAAGATATACAATCAGCCATCTGGCTGAAAAGCAAAAATGCCCACATGGAAGAAGGATACTAGGTTGTGTGATCATGAGCTGTCAATGGGGTCAGGCATCAGGTAGCTAAGACCCAGAATGCGGCATCAATGACTCTGAGCTCACTGCCTTGCAGCCTGCTCTGGGCCAGTGCTTCCAGCTCACCACCTTGATGTTAGGTGGAAACTCAGTCTCCATGGCTGTCCTGCAGGGCCTGCTTGAGCACACTTGTCCACTGTGCAAGTTCTCCCTTCCGGGGCTTCCTCAGCAATGCTCTAAGGATCGCGGGGGTCATCTGTATCTGGTTACTCTTTTAGAGGCTTTGCGGGAGCTCAGGATGACCCTGGAATCCTATGGGCCCCTCTCTGTAAGATTCTCTCCTAGCACAGTTCAGAGAACTTGGGATGAAATCATCATACATGTGGAAAGCGAATGTGATCACCCTCTTTACCAATTCTAAGTTCTGCTTCTGTTTTACCACCTCACTTATAAGACATTCTTATTTATTATGCTCACAAGATTATTTGCCGTTAGGTTCCAGAGGATTAGGTTGTCTTTGCAATGACAGTGTGCTCATTTGGAGTAGAAGACTCCAGGAAGCATCTGACATTCACAGCCTTACCCCAGTCATTCCTTGTTGGCTGCACATCTCTTCTACAAGACATGAAAAGAGAGGCCAGCAGACAGGAAACACTGACAGGAGCAAAGCATGTCCTGGCAACCCAAGATCCCTGCCCTGGGAACCTTATCGACTCAGAGGAACGTGGATGCCAACACTCATGGAATCTCCAAGGAATGCACACAGATGTTGACAGGAGACCAGTCCCTCCCACTGCAAGACAATCGACTGACAAGCTTGCACATTCATGCCTAAGCTTCTGTACACTAACATACCTTGCCTAAGATAAAATAAATGTCTAATTGTAAACCCATCCACTTGCAGTATTTAGTTCTCTTCTACCCAGAATATAAAATGTATGTGTTCTTGAATTGGGTTCTGTGCCCTCGAACAAACAGAAATGCACATAGAAGGATGTCCGTTTGGGAACTGTGTCCACCTATTAATCAGTAGTTGGAGGCTTCAAAACCACTACTTTCTACAATGGAGAACAAAGAGAGTCTGCCCCCATAGAGACACAGAGCATTGTTAACCAATATAGCTCATTCTGCCCTGAGTTAAAATGGAATGAACCCCATCGGGCAAAAGCAGCCTGGATTTGCATCACACCCACCTAAATGATGATACAATTACTTCTGGTTGGTGATGCTTCCTTCCATCATGAGAGCATTTGAGAATTAAGTCAGTGTACTGGACCCTTCTCCAGAGGTCAACCTTTGAAACGCTCCCAATGTGACCCGTCATCCCTGATATGCTCTAGAGACAAACAGTTGAGGCGGTATGTTTGGTAAAGCACTGGGGTGTTTACCACCAGGTCAGCCGGCCTGTGGGGCTTGATGAGACCATCTACTCCTGGGGAGATCGACAGTCCTTAGGAATTCAAAGAGGCATTTCGACTCTTTCCCATACGTCGGCTCTAAGTTGGAAGAGACACAGTACAAGTAATTTTGTGCCTTGGGAAATTAATTACACAGATAAATATCCATAAGGACAAAACCCTGTTGCAAATATGAGATTCCGGGATCCAGAGCCATTTTTGTAACCAATTACTTAATCCACTGTCAGCAGCTAACACACTCCTCAAAGTTTTCCACATTCTCTCAATCACAGTGGGTAAGGGGTGATGGCTGAGAGTTTGTGTCAACAGGGCTGGGTCGGGATTCTCAGGGATTGGTTCATTATGATGGCATCAGCATGGTTGATGGGATTTCATAAAATGCCATCAATTCCAAGCTGAGACCTACTGTGAACAGCCAATGAGGGGGAAGATAGCTATCTTGTGGGCGTGGTCTTATGATTTAAAAGGACTCTGAAAGCTCGGTAGCTTTGTTCTGGACCTGGACCCTTCATCTGTCCTGAAAGTTTGGGGACTCGGGACAGAATCCTGCCATCATTCCTGCTTCTCTGGACGTTGTCAGTCTCAACACCCTTGAGGAAGAAGTCTGCCGTTGGACCTGCCATCTGGGATTCATCATCCACTGGATCTACTTGATCAAGGGTCAGAGTCAAGACTGAAATCAGAGCCTTGTCAGCCTCTGCAACTGTGAGTTGAAATGGGGAGTAGCGTGAAAACTCTCTAACATGGTTCTGAGGAGCGATGTGGGGAGGGACCTAGACGTTGGGGGGTGGGGTTCCAAGCTTGGCTCTCCCGGAGGCCTATGGGAAGTGAATGCCTCCAAAGTGTTGCCATTCTTGCCTCAAAATAGCACTTTGGCCATGTGTGCTAGCACAGTGCATCTCAAGCGGGACTATAGGGGATGGATAGTTACAAGCCATTACAGAATTGATCCATACCTTAAATCACTGAATCTGAAACTGATAATTTCAAGGATAAATCACCACTGATTCACAATCAAGAATCAATTCACAACAGAAAATAAAAAAGAATTATTTCTATTATGTGTTCTGAGACAGACTAGCAGTAGCCACAGAATGCCATCTTGTTGGCTGCTGAATGACCTGTCACCTTCACCCTCCCATCACGGATAGTCCAACTAGTGATTGGTTTTTGTTTTTTTTTAATCATTTTATTGTGTACTCATACAGCTCTTATCCAATCCGTCCATCCATCCATTGTGTCAAGCACAGTTGTATATTTGTTGCCATCATCATTCTCAAAACATTTGCTTTCTACTTGAGCCCTTAATATCAGCTCCTCATTTTTCTCCCTCCCTCCCCGCAACCACCTCCCTCATGACTCCTTGATAATTTATACATTATTATTGTTTTGTCGTATTTTACATTGTCTGACGTCTCCCTTCACCAATTTGTTGTCGTTTTCCCAGGGAGAAGGTTATATGTAGATCCTTGTAATCGGTTCCCCTTCTATACCACATCTTCCCTCCCCCCTCCCAGTATCATCACTCTCAGCACTGGTCCTGAGGGATCATCTGTCCTGGTTTCCCTGTGTTTCCAGTTTTGTAAGGTAGAATTGGGATCATGATAGTGGGGGAGGAGGCAGCATTTAGGAACTAGAGGA
>NW_022111374.1:488179-490300 GCF_000313985.2 Echinops telfairi
GGAGGAAGCATTTAGGAACTAGAGGAAAGTTGTATGTTACATCATTGCTACCCTGCACCCTGACTGGCTCGCCTCCTCCCCACGACCCTTCTGTTGTCATCGTTGTTTTCTTTTGTCGCTTTGTCTTCTATGCCTTGTTTTGTGGTGAATAGTATTCTCTCTGCAGGTCGATCCAGAAGAGATTGGCTGGATGAACAATGCGCAGGAGAAAGCAACTGGTCCGATGGTTCCGGGGTGGGGGTGGGGGACGGACAGCGATCGGTTTTAAAGTGCGGCTTATGTTCTCCAGATCAGAACATTGTTATCAATAATGTTCCTTTCGAAGTTGTAACCAGGATATTGCTACTTTTATTTTATGAACCAGGATGTTATATCAATGCTGTACCCTGTAAGGCTCACTAACTATAGAATAACATTCATTTTGCTTTGTGAATCTATTCACTGTTGATTGAGTCTTAGACTTATGGGTTTTTTGCCTTTAAAGATGGACTGAGATGTCCACTTGGGACTGCAACCAAAGAGTCACCTTTAGGTGATAACCGAATAAAGATTCTTCTAAATCATCAAGGCACGATCATGGCTGTCATCTATTTGAACCCACAAAACTTCTGCCAAAATGCTCATGTCTGAAGAGCAAGTTTAAACCTTAGTCTTCAAACTGTCACGGGGGGCCCCCAACACCGTGTCCCCCAAAAGAAGAGATTTTAAGGAAGACAGACTCTATATTAACCGTTCTCTTTATAATTTTCATTGGATCATGTCAGGCAAAGCTTTCTTGGGGTGCAAGCCTATTCCCACCTCTCTTTTCTCCACCACACCTAGAGAATGACATGCTCTTTCTTTTCACTCTTATAACTTTGATGATTTCCCCCCGGGCAGCATGTTTCACTTTAATACTTCAATTTGTCTTTGAAATGTTCTGTTCAGCTCTTTCTTTCATCATTTCTTCCATTTGCTTTAGCTACGATTCTCCCAGTGGCAAAATTCAGAGTCTCTTTGATGTCCACCTTGGTCATTCTCCCTGTTCTGCCTTGTGAATGATGTTGCTCTCTTCATAGTGATACTATGATGTCATTCCACAGCTGGTCCAGTTTCCGGTAGTTAGTGTTCAATAATCATATCTGCTCTTGAGAGGGTCTTGACATTCATGCGGATGTGTCTCAGGTTATATTTGAACTCTTGTGTATTGGATTCATTTCTTCAGCTTCATGGTCTCAGCTTTATATTGGCCTGCAGATAACCAGCTCCCCAAAATCTCCTTTATGTTGGGGGTTAGGTCTGAACATTTCCTTTTCGGGAGGGTAAACATAACATTGAAATGCAACCCCCCCCCTAAAAAATAACCACCAATAAACACTTCATTAAATCCCTTGAGATCCTGGAACAATGAAGTAGATCATCTTGCGTGCAGGTAGGGTGCATTGGAGAGTGGAGTACCCCCACCCTCCTACAGGCAGTCCTGGGAGCAGCGCGGTTTGACTGGGTGTCTCCTTGATGGACAGTCCAGTACTGGAGGTGCAACCACCATATTTCCTACTGATCTTTGATTTATGCACCTCCCCAGCTGCGGAAGTCACTGCCCACCATCGGCCCTGCCTGTTTGGAGTCTACAACTTCAGGACCCACGTCAGTCTGAGAAAGTATCCAGTTTAAAATCTTGCCAGCCTCTACCACTGTGAGTTGACCACAGGAGTGTCCTAGCCAGAAAGCTTCCCTCTGAGGAGCTAAGGGGGGCAGGTTCCAGATTTTAAAGTGCTGGCACAACCAGGGTGGCTGTCCCAGAAGTCTGAGCAGACTCCTCTTTTCGTTCACAGGTCAGGACTCCCTTTGGAGCAGATTGATCAGCATGAGCAGCAGGAACCCACCCAGGCTCCTGGACCTTGCCATCCAGAGCGTGTTGCAGGACAAGACCTCGGCCATTGCTGCACTCGAGTGGCTGCCCACACAACTCTTCCCCCCCTTGTTCATGGCCGCTGTCACCGGGGGACACAGAGAGACAGTGAAAGCCATGGTGCGGTCCTGGCCTTTCCTCCAGCTCCCACTAGGGGCTCTCATGGAGTCTTGGCATTCTCACCAGGACATCTTAAAGGCTGCCCTGGATGGTTTTGATAACCTGCTTTC
>NW_022111374.1:491303-510170 GCF_000313985.2 Echinops telfairi
ACTTGGCCACTGTGCAAGTTCTCCCTTCTGGAGCTGCCTGTCCCTCAGGATTGCTATGAGGATTTCCAAGTCTCTCTGTGCCAGGATGCTCTTGTAGAGGTAATGCAGGCGCTCAGGGAGACCCTGGTAATCTACGAGCCTCTCTCTGTAAGTTTTGCTGGCAGCAGTCCTTACAGAGATTGGGATGCAATCATCATACACATAGACAGCTCACCTTCCTTACCATGTCCTGTCAATCCTCACCATTGATTCTGATTTTCTACCCCATTTGTGAAATGTTCATGTTTCTGATGTCTATGGGATCATTTGGGACTAGCTTCATGATCACGACGTGATCCTTGCTGTGATAATGTGGCCATGTGGAGGTGAAGGTTACAGGAGGTGTCTCACATCAGGAGCTTCACCCCAGACCACCCTTGCTGGCTTCGCATCTCTCTTCTAAAGAAATGAACAGAGAGGCCAGCAGACAGATAGATGCTGAGGACCCTCATGAAAGGACGGGCAGAGCAAAGCCTCCTTTTGGAACACAAGGTCCCTCCCTGCCTTGGGAACCTTCTGGATTCTGGAACGTCAATACCAAGACTCATGGAGATCACCAAGAGAGAGGGGCGGTCCAGATGTTGAAAGGAGACCACTCCCTCCTGCTACAGCTGATCAACTGAAAATCTGTTTTACATTTCTCCAAAGCAATTCTCCTTGCCTACAATAAAATAAATACCTCTTTGTAAAGCTATCGACTAGGGTGTTCACTTGTCCAGACTAACTAAAAAAATTAGGCATTCATGACCCAGGAGGTGCTCACTCTTCCCAGCAGAAGTAGACATGAAAGGGTGCCCACTTGGGTGCTGTGCCTGAGTAGTGGGCTGTGCTGGCCTATGAATCAAGGGTTGGGGGTTTGAAAACCACCAGTTTGAGGCTTCAAAACCACTACCGTCTACAATGCAAAACGATGAGAGTCTGCCCCCACTGAGACACAGAGCATTGTGTACCAATATAGCTCATACTGCCCTGTGTGAAGATGGAATGAAACCCATGGGGCAAAAGCAGACAGTGTATATGGAAGGAAGATGGACTATCTATTCCCACAAAGAGCTAGTCATGGAAACTCTTAGGGCCAGACTACTCTGTCCTGTAAGTTCTTTTTGCTCATTATCAACAATGGCAGTAAGATTTTTTTGTACTTTATTCTGGATTATGGGTTATAGTACATACATTTTCAATTGCCAGAAGGGTGTGAGTACATTTTCTGTTTTCCTGTTAAAGGGCATGATATGGAACTAGTAAGTGTGGGAACCTTACTAGTGGGATCCATGAAGGAACTAGGGGGAAGTTTTAATTTGACCTAGAATTTACAATGATGAGGAAGGGACACGATAGCACAGGTTTGGGTTTTGTTATTTTTTAGTATCCTAAAATTGTGGCTTCTGTGAATGGATCTGCTGTGATGGGATCCCGTATGAAGACTTTACATAGCAAAAGGATTCAGGGTGGGATGGTAATCCTTAAACCTTTCTCAATCTTTACTAGATTGATGCCAGGAGAGTTTCCTGAGGTGTGCATCACGATCCTTTCTTCCCCTGAGGGATGTTAGAGAAGTGAGCAGAGAGAAATGGGATCTGAATGCAGCAAGACCTTAGACTTTGAGGTCAGTGTGTCTGTGATATCAAACAGTCCATTGACTCAGAACCCCGAGGAAATGGATATGAAGGAGTTTCTCCAGGATGTGGTCAAAGAACTTTTCCTCTCTCATGGCATTGATGCTTGAACATAGAGTCAGTAGCTAACTACAGCCAGGAAAAGTCACCTGGATCCGGGTGTGTCTCTGGACCCACAATTCCCACAAGGCAAAGCTCCTAGAAACATGGTAAGGCTGATGCCCAGACACACGCAGATACGAGGGAGGTCAAGGTTTCAGATGTCACATGGATAGAAGGGAATGACCCCAGACTCATGAGGCCCTGGATTTGGATTTCAGGCTTCTACATGAGGACACAACTACTTCTGTTTGGTGGTACTTCATTCTAATAGCATTCCTCATCGACATCATGTATCTATGGTTTGGTTTTGTCTTTATGTTCTTCATGACTGGGTAAATGTCCTTACTTTGAATTTGGGATTGGGATTTCTTCCGTAATCTAAGACATTTGCCACAGATGTAGTCATTTGATTTCTGTGAATCACATCAGCTTAGAAAGTCTACATTATAGTAGCCATTTGAGTTGTCAAGGAAGGTATGTGTGGTGAAGAAATCATTCCTTTGCAAGATCTACTCTGATTTTCAGATTCTGTTCTCTCACCAACACCATATTTTCCAACTGCTTTTCCTTCCTGTTTCCTCATTATTGCAATTACCAACACTCATCTATGCCTCTTGACTACGTGGTTGGTGACTTTCATATGGAGGTGGTTGGAAGAATCCTTCAGTTCCTTCATTAGTGATTGGTGACTAAATTTGCCTCTTCACTGTATCGACAAGACTTTTTTGTCCTCCCATAGATATTATCGGTAGACAGAGCGCATGGTAATTCAATATAGATTTCATAATTTCCATTTGCGGAATGCTCAGCCATTCCTCTTGAAATGGTCTCTCCTGCATAGTAAACCAGACGATTGTTGGATTCAATATGCAACCACCATATTTTCTACTGATGTTTGCTTTATGTACCTCCCCAGCTGCTGAGTTCCCTGTTCACCATCGGTCTGTCCATCTTGATTTCAACAGCCTCAGGACCCACTTGAGTCAGAAGAAGTATCCAGTTGGACATCTAGGTGTCACCTGGACCTTGGCGTGTCCTGGCTGGAAAGCTCCCCTCTGAGGAGCTAAGAAGGGCAGGGTCCAGATTTGGGGGTGCTAGGACAACCAGCTTGGCTATCCCAGAAGTCTGAGCAAACCCTTCTTTTCATTGACAGGTGAGGACTCCTTTTGGAGGAGATTGATCAGCATGAGCAGAGGGAACCCCCCTAGGCTCCTACACCTTGCCATCCAGAGTGTGTTGGGGAAAGAGGGCTCAACCATTGCCTCTCTGGAAGGGCTGCCTACAGAACCCTTTGCCCCTTTGTTCATGGCAGCTGTGGTCGGGAGACACAGAGAGACAGTGAAAGCCATGGTGGGGTGCTGGTCTTTCATCCGTCTCCCTCTAGGGGCTCTCATGAAACCTTGGCATTCTCACCAGGACATCTTCAAGGCTGCCCTGGATGGTTTTGATATTCTGCGGGCCCAGAAGATTCCACCCAGGAGATGCAAACTGACAGAGCTGCACCTAAGAGTGAACATTGACACCAACCTTTGGAAAGTGTGGTCTGGATTCCAATCCATTGCCTCCGGTCCCCCATCAAAAGATTCAGTGGTTACCCACCCAAGAATTAAGACTCACAAACAAAGGATTCCATAGCAGGGGAGAATAATCAGCCCTTGGCCTCCATGGTGATGCTCAGAGAACTGTTTTATGAAACCTTCCCAGATCAATTGCTCACCAGCCTCATTGACAGAGTCCAACAGGGAAAGGACCTGCCACCCTGTGCTGTAGGAAGCTAGAATTTGTAGGTCTAACGGAACTTCCCATTATACAGGAGATCCTGAAGGCAGTGCAGCTGGACTCTGTCCAGGAGGTGGTATTGCACTGCCGATGGGACCTGCACACCCTCAACTGGTTTCTCCCTCGCCTGGCCCAGATGGGTCACCTTAGCACACTGCATCTCTCTGGAATAATCCTGGATCCCCTTGGGTCATCGAGCATGGATGAAGTGGACAAGCTACTAGCAAAGTTGCCCTCTCACCTACTCACTCTGCCTCACTTACAGCACCTCATTCTGGAATCTGCCCCTTTCCTCGATGAACAACTTCACCAGCTGCTCAGTAGTTTGCCAACGCCCTTGGAGTCCCTTACCTTAAAGTGCTGAGTGCCAGTGGACTCTGGCATATCAAGTCTGTGCTTGTGTTCCTGCACCAGTAACCTCAGTTCCTTGGATTTGAGTGGTGTGTGCAAGGCAGCCTTAAGACATGAATTCCTCCCAAGTCTGCTAGAGAGGGTCCCAGCCACCCTGACCCACCTGAGTTTAGCTGACCGTGTCATCAGTGACTCTGAGCTCGCTGCCTTGCAAACTGTTCTGGGCCAGTGTTCCCAGCTCAGCACCATGGTTTTGTGTGGTAACCAAGTCTCCATGGCTGTCCTGCATGGCTTTCTTCAGCACACTTTGCCACTGTGCAAGTTCTCCCTTCTGGAGCTCCCTGTCCCTCAGGATTGCTATGAACATCGCCAAGAGCCTCTTCGCCATGATACTCTTGCCCAGGTCTTGCAGGGACTCAGGTTGAACCCACAGGCCCCTCTATGGACGTTTTGCTGACAGCAATCCTAATAGACCTTGGGATGCAATGATCATAGGCATGGACTGCTAATGTAATTATCTCATTCTTTACCATGTTTCCACGTATGGGGAAGAGTAGAAGTGCCTCTTTGGTTTCCTACGGACTGTTGATTTCGCCACTGACCCCGTGGTAAACACCCCAATGCTTTACCACCTCAACCGCTTGTCTCTAGAGCACAGCAGGGATGACAGGTCACATTGGGTCCAGTACACTGTCTTAATTCTCAAATGCTCTCATGATGGAAGGAAGCATCACCAACCAGAAGTAATTGTGCCATCATTTAGGTGGGTGTGATGCAAATCCAAGGCCTCAGCTGGAGAAGAAAGCTCCGTCCCTGTTGAGTCTGGGGTCATTTCCTTCTATCCGTGCAACGTCTGAAACCTTGACCTCCCTCGTATCTGCGTGTGTCTGGGCATCAGCCTTACCTTGTTTCTAGAAGATTTGCCTGGTGGGAACTGTGGGTCCTGAAATACACCCGATCCTGGTGAGTTTTCCTGACTGTAGTTAGCTACCTACTCTACGTTCAAGCATCTCTCTCCTAAAATCCCATGATAGTGGAAAAGTTCTTCAGCCACATCCTGGAGAAACTCCTTTTCGACCCATTTCCTCAGGGTTCTGAGTCCATGGCCTGTTTGATATTGCAGACACACCTGCGTTGGGGGCATATGACCTCAGGGTCCACGATCTTGCTGCAGTCTGATCCTGCTTCTCTCTGCTCACTTCTCCAAAATCCCTTGGAAAAAGAAAGGATCAGGATGCACACCTCAGAAAACTCCCCTGGCATCAATCTGGTAAAGATTGAGACAGGATTGGGATTCCATTCATGGAAGCCACATTCTATCATAAGAAAATAACAAAACCAAAACCAGTGCTATTGTGTCCCTTCCCCCTCATTGTAAACTCTAGGTCAAAGTAAAAGTTCCCCCCGTTCCTTCATGGATCTTAATCATAGGCTCCCACACTTACCATGCCTCTTACCAGGAAAACAGAAAACATACACCCTTCTGGCGATTGAAAAATGTATGTACTGTAACCCATAATCCAGAATAACGTATTAAGCAATCTTATTGCCATTGTTGATAATGAGTCAAAAGAAATTACAGGACAGAGTAGACTGACCCTAAGATTTTCCCTGACTGTAACTCTGTGTGGGAGTAGAAAGCCCCATCTTTCTCCCATATATCCTTGTCTGCTTTTGCCCGATGGGTTCATTCCATTTTAACTCAGGGCAGAATGAGCTATATTGGTTAACAATGCTCTGTGTCTCTATGGGGGCAGACTCTCTTTGTTCTCCATTGTAGAAAGTAGTGGTTTTGAATCCTCCAACTATTCATTAATAGGTGGACACAGTTCCCAAACGAACATCCTTCTACGTGCATTTCTGTTTGTTCGAGGGCACAGAACCCAATTCAAGAAGACATATTTTGTATATTCTGGGTAGAAGAGAACTAAATACCACAAGCAGGTGTCTTTACAATGAGACATTTATTTTATCTTACACAAGAGATGTTAGCTTACAGAAGCTTAGGCGTGGATGTGAAATGTTGTCAGTCGATTGTCTTGCAGTGGGAGGGACTGGTCTCTTGTCAACATCTGTGTGCATTCCTTGGAGATTCCATGAGTGTTGGCATCCACGTTCCTCTGAGTCGATAAGGTTCCCAGGGCAGGGATCTTGGGTTGCCAGGACAAGCTTTGCTCCTGTCAGTGTTTCCTGTCTGCTGGCCTCTCTTTTCATGTCTTGTAGAAGAGATGTGAAGCCAGCAAGGAATGACTGGGGTAAGGCTGTGAATGTCAGATGCTTCATGTAGTCTTCTACTCCAAATGAGCACACTGTCATTGCAAAGACAACCTAATCCTCTGGAACCTAATGACAAATAATCTTATAAGCATAGTAAATAAGAGAACCGAGTACAGGAACTATATGTGACCTCCTCCCTGGGGGACAGACAACCGAAAAGTGGGTGAAGGGAGACGTCGGAGAGGGCAAGATATGACAAAATAACAATTTATAAATTATCAAGGGCACATGAGGGAGGGGAGACCGGGGATGGAGGGGAAAAAAAGAGGACCTAATGCCGGGAGCTTAAGTGGAAAGGAAATGTTTTGAGAATGATGAGGGAAATGAATGTACAAATGCGCTTTACACAATTGATGTGTGTATGGATTGTGATAAGAGTTGTATGAGCCCCTAATAAAATGATTTTTTTTAAAAAAAGGTCACAACGGTAAAAAAAAATAATAATAAGAATGCCTTATAAGTGAGATGGTAAACTGGAAGCAGAACTTAGAATTGGTAAAGAGGGTGATCACATTCGCTTTCCACATGTATGATGATTTCATCCCAAGTTCTCTGACGGGTGCTGGGAGAGAATCTTACAGAGAGGGGCCCATAGGCCTGCAGGGTCATCCTGAGCTCCCGCAGTGCCTCTAAAAGAGTAGCCAGATACAGGGGACCTCCGTTATCCTGATAGCATTGCTGAGGAACAGGGACCCCCAGAAGGGAGAACTTGCACTGTGGCCAAGTGTGCTCAAGCAGGTCCTGCAGCACAGCCATGGAGACTGAGTTTCCGCCCAACAGCAAGGTGCTGAGCTGGGAGCACTGGCCCAGAGAAGGCTGCAAGGCCATGAGCTCACAGTCATTGATGCCACAGTCAGTTAAATTCAGGTGGGTCAGGGTGGCTGAGACCCTCTCTAGCAGACATGGGAGGAATTCACATCTTAAGGCTACGTTGAACACACCACTCAAATCCAGGGACCTGAGGCTACTGGTGCAGGGACACAAGCACAGACTAAACATGTCAGAGTCCACTGGCACGCAGGACTTTAAGGTGAGGGTCTCCAAGGGAGCCGGCAAGCGTATGAGCAGCTGGTCCAGTTGTGCATCGAGGAAATAGACAGATTCCAGAATGAGGTGTCGGAGTTGATGCAGACTGAGGAGGTGAGAGGTCAACTCTGCAAGGAGCTTCTCCACCTCCTCCATGCTACATGACCCAAGGGGGTCCAGGATGATTCCAGAAAGATGGAGTGTGCTCAGCTGAGCCAGCTGGGCTAGGTAAGGAGCAAACCATTTGAGGGTGTGCAGGTCCCATCGGCAGTGCAATATCACCTCCTGGACAGAGTCCAGCTGCACCGCATTCAGGATCTCCTCCGTTATGGGAAGTGGTGGGAGACCTACAAATTCTAGCTTCCTACAGCACAGGGGCGGCAGCTCCTTTCCCTGTTGGACTCTTTCAGTGAAGCAGGTGAGCAATTCATCTGGGCCTGTTTCCAGAAAACGCAGGTCTGTGACCAACACCACGGAGGTCAAGGGTTGAAGCGTCTCCCCTTCCCTGAAATCTTTCTCCATGTGAGTCTTGGCTCTTGGCTGGGTGGTCACTGGATCCTCTGATGAGGGCACAGAGGCAACGGATTGGGGTCCGGCGCACACTTGCCAGAAGTCAGTGTCAGGGTTCACACCTAAGTCCAGCACTCTCAGTTTGCATCTCTTTGCTGGAAACCTGTGGGCCCGCAGAATATCAAAACCATCCAGGGCAGCCTCTAAGATGTCCCGATGAGAATGCCACGACTCCAGGAGAGCCCCTAGTGGGAGCGAGCCAAAAGGCCAGGACCACACCATGGCTTTCACTATCTCTGTGTGTCCCCCAACAACAGCTTCCATGAAGAAGGGGAGGAAGAGCTCTGTGGGCAGCCACTCCAGAGCGGCAATGACTGAGGTCTCGTTCCGCAACACCGTCTGGATGGCCAGGTCCACGATCCTGCGTGCGTTTCTGCGTCTCATGCTCATCATTCGGCTCCCAAAGCAGTCCTGTGAATAAAAGGAGGGGTCTGTCAGAGTTCTTGGATCGACAAGCTAGTTGTCCTAGCACTCCACAATCTGGATCCTACACCCTTGAATCCTAAGAGGGGAGCTTTGTGGCTAGGACACTCCTCTTACCAACTCACAGTGCTAGAAGCTGGCAAGGTCCACTTGACACTTAGATCTTAAACTGGATACTTCCTTTGACTCTATCAAGTCCGTCCTGGGGTTCTGGAATCCAAGGCAGGCAGGGCGATGGTGGGCAGTGGTCACAGCAGCTGGGGAGGCGCATGAATCAAAGATCAGTAGGAAATATAGTGGTTGCATATTGAATCAAACAATCCTATGACAAATTCAACAGGAATGACTGAGCATTCCTCCCATGGAAATGTTGAGATCTCTATTGAACTGCAATGCTGCCTGTCATGGAATAGCAACTATGGGAGTAAAAGAAAGTCTTGCCAATGCAATGATCATTCAAATTTACTGATCCGTCACTAATGAAGAACCTGAAGAATTCTTCCAATCACGTCAGTCTGAAATTGACCAACCATGCAATTAGGAGGTATAGATGATTATTGGTGACTGGAATAATAAATTAGGGAACAGAGAGGAGGGACAAGCAGTTGGATATTTGGTCTTGGTGATAGAAAGAAATCTGGAAATCAAGGGGCAGATTTTGCAAGGACAATGACTTCTTCACCATACATACATTCTTCAACCATGCAAACGGCAGCGATAAATCTAGACGTATGCTGATGTGATTCACAGAAACCAAAATGCCTGTAACTGTGGCAAATGTTTTAGAGTCCAGAAGAGACCACTACCCCAACTCTAAATCAAGGACATTTATTCAGACATAAAGGACATAGATGAAAGGTCAAAACGGAGATGCAGAGCTGAGATAGAACTCAGCCAGGAATGTGAAATTAACAAAGGTGTAAGATCTGACTCGTGGGAAAGATATACCTTGGTCCTTGGCTTCGCTTGAGAAAGAATTCACACGGAAGCCCAGTTTGTGGTCCAAGTAATTTTTATGAAAATTAGAAAAGTTTCAGTTTTGCACAGGCACCCTCAGGGCACTTCACCCCTGCACGTGGAGTCCTGAGGCCAGAGGAGATGCTGCACAATCTCTGAGGAGTAGCTTGAGAAGCAGAAGGGGTGGCAAGGCTCTGGATTGTGGCTTTTCAGGTCCTCTGCTGGGAGGCGTGGTTGGAGATCCTGGTGACCCCATTGGCTGAATTGAATTCATCTGGTCCAGATGGGCCAATCCAGGTGTAACACCCACCTAGGTGTACCACCTCTTCCTGGCCAGAAGCCTGAACCTCTGAGCATGAATAATGAACGCCCCAGTCCCTAGCCTAGCTACTTAACAAAGGCTTTATTGAGGCTGGGAAAGAACACGTGGGCGGATTCCACACACCAAGGAGTTAGGTTAAGGAAGTCTCACCTGGCAGTAAGGTAGTGGGATATATATATATAGGGTTTGAACTAAGAACGTATGTACTGATAATGGGTCGGGAGTTTTTAGTGCTATAGCTTCAGGATTTGAGCCAGGATGGGGCCTGTGAATAAATCATCTTGTTTTTGCAGATTGTGCCAGTCCTGAATGCTGAGGAAAGGGGCTGAGTGGACCCCCGCCTGGAGAGATAAGCTCCTTGGAATGCTGGAAGGAGGGGCTGAAAAGTCCAGTAGGACATCCTTCTTCCTGAGAGGCTGGGGAAAGGGGCTTCCTGGTCCAGACCAGGCCCAAACAATAAAGACAAAACCAAACCAAAGATATATGAACACTATTAGCATGAAGGCATGACAGCATCCAAAGATTCACAGTCAGGATATACGATCACTAAGGCATGGAATACAAGAAACTGTCAAATTCATGCATCATTGGAAGTTCATTAATCACAATAGGAGGGGGATTATGGAAGCCCGAAGAAGGCAAAGATAAGGACACATACTTTAGGTTCCTTATCGCTTAGAAGATTGATCCTTCCAAACAAGGCAGTCTGAGCAAGATAGGCAGGGTAACATTTTTGACTCTGCAACCTCCACTACAGGACTATCCATCAAGGACACACCAGTCAATCCTCTAAAGGACTGCCCTCCCTAGACTGGCTGCAGGAGGGTGGAGGTAATCCATTCTCCAATGCACCCTACCCAAGGGCAAGATGATGGACTTCATTGTTCCATGATCTCAAGGAATTTAATGAAGTGGATTTTTTTTCTGCATTTGACTGTCAGGCATACTTTCTCAAAAATGAAATGTTCAGACTTCAGCCCTATATCAGACATTTTATAGGAGTTCATTATCTGCAGTCAACATGGAGCCTGAGAACACAAAGCTTAAGAAATTAATCACGTACCTGAGAGTACAAATGGAAGCTTAGATCCATCCCACATGAATGTCAAGGTCATCTCAAGAACAGATATGATTAATTGAACAGAACCAACAGTAAATGGACCAGATGCGAAATAACATCAATCACATCACGTATGAAGAAAGCAATATGATTCACAAGACAGAAATGGAAGAAAGAAATCAGACACTGAATTTTGCCATTGGGGGAAATTCAGCTAAAGCAAATGGAAGAAATGATGAAAGAGAGAGCCGAACAGAACATTTCAAAGAGCCACTTGAGAAGACAAATTGAAGTATTCAAGTGAAACATGCTGCCCAGGGGGAAATAACAAATAAAAATAACAGTGAGAACAAAGTGAATGTCGTTGTGTAGATGTGGTACAGAAAAGCCAGGTGGGAATGGGCTCACACCACAAGAAAGCTTTGCCTGACATTATCCAACGAAAATTATAGAAAGAACAGTTAATATAGAATCTGTCCTCCTTAAAATCTCTTCTTTTTCGGGGGTGCGTGTGAGAGGTTGAGGATTAAAGTTTAAACTTGCTCTTCAGACATGAGAGTTTTGGCATAAGTGTTGTGGGTTTCGATAAACACAGCCATTCTTATGCCTTCATGATTTAGAAGAATCTTCATTTGGTTATCAACGGATGCTAAAGTCTAAAGGTTGCAGTCTCAAGTGGAGGTTTCAGTCCAACTTTGAAGGCCAACAGTCATTTATCGTCTGTCTAGGACATAAGCAAGAGTGGACAGAAGCATAAAGCAAAATGAACGTTAATATTCTTTAGAGTTAGTGAGCCAGAGAGGGTACAGCATTGGTTATAACATCCTTGTTAATAAAATGAAAAATAGTAATATCCTGGTTACAACATCAAAGGGAACATTATTGATAACAATGTTCTGATCTCCAGAACATGAGAGTCCATGTTAAAATTAGTCACTAGCAGGGCTTCATGTGATGGGAGGGGAAAGTTGACAGGTCATTCAGCAGTCAACAAGAGGGCATTTTTGTGGCTATTGCTAGTCTGTCACAGAACACATGATAGAAATAATTAATTGTTGAACTTTTGTGAAATAACTCTTGCTTGTGAATTAGGTGGGGATTTATCCTTGAAATCATCAATTTCAGATTCAGTAATTTAAGTTATTTATCAAATCTGTAATTGCTTCGAACTATCATTGCTTCTAAGCATCACCTATAACCCTTCCTGAGAAATAACATGATACCACATTTGGCCAGAGTGCTCCTTAGAGGCAAGAACGACAACGCTTTGTCAGACATACTTTGCACATAGTGTCGTGAGAGACCATTGCACGAGCAGGACACCGTGGTAAAGCAGAGGAGCAGCACAGAAGAGGGAAGCCCTCACAGAGGTGGATTGACACAGGGGATGGGACAATAGCCACAGGCTTAGGAAGAGTGCTGAGGATGGCCCAGAAGAGTGCACTGATTTCTTCTGTTGTGCAGAGTGTGCCAATGGGTCGGCACCTACTTGATGGCACATAGCGACCAAAACCACAACCAATAAGCAGGACACTCTAATCTCTTTAGCCTGATTATTGAGTAGAGCAAATACATCTCTATGTTCATGATGGAACATAGAATGCACTCACCTTACAGAGGCCTCCAAGAGAGCCAAGCTTGGAACCCCACCCTGCAACGTCTAGGTCCCTCCCCACATCGCTCCTCAGAACCATGTTAGAGAATTGTCATGCTTCTCCCCATTTCAACTCACAGTTGCAGAGGCTGACAAGGCTCCGATTTCAGTCTTGACTCTTAACCTTGATCAAGTAGATCCAGTGGATGATGAATCCAAGATGGCAGGTCCAGTGGCAGACTTCTTCCTCAAGGGTGTTGAGACTGACAACATCCAGAGAAGCAGGAATGATGACAGGATTCTGTCCCGAGTCCCCAAACCTTCAGGTCAGATGAAGGGTCCAGGTCCAGAACAAGGCTACCGAGCTTTCAGAGACCTTTTAAATAAGACCACGCCCACAAGATAGCTATCTCCCCCCTCATTGGCTGCTCACAGTAGGTCTCAGCATGGAAGTGATGGAATTTTTTGAAATCTCATCAACGAGGCTGATGCCATCATAATGAACCAATCAATCCCTTAGAATCCAGACCCAGGCATGTTGACACAAACTCTCAGCCATCACACCTTACCCACTGTGATTGCGAGAACATGGAACTCTCTGAGGAGCGTGTTAGCAGAACAGAGTGGAATAAGCAATTGGTTATAGAAATGCCTCTAGCATCCAGATTCTCATAGGTGCAATATAGTTGTGTCCTTATGGATATTCTTCTGTGTGACTCATTTCCCATAGCACAAAATTACTATCTCTGTGTCTCTTCCAGCTTAGAGCCATCCAACTTAATCAGAAAGACTAGAAGTGCCTCTTTGGCTTCCTAAGGACTGTCGATCTCTCCAGAAATAGATGGCCTCACCAAGTCCACCAGATTGGCTGAGAGGTTTGAACCAGTGACCTGGTGGCAAGCTCACAATGCTTTACCAAACATGCCACCTCAACCGCTTGTCTCTAGTGCATAGCAGGCATGATGGGATTACATTGGGAGTGTTTAAAGGATTGACCTCTGGAGAAGAAGTCTCTCTCTCTTCTTAATTGCACAAGTGAGAGAAGGATCACCAATTAGGGTCCTTCAAACAACCAACACTATCTGTCCTACTGTGTAGGTAGTTGAAATCCAGATTCAGGGCATCACCTGGAAGAGAAGTTTCTCTCCCTGTGTGTTCTGGAGTGTCTTCCTTCTCTCTTTGCAACATCTAAGGCCCTGACCTCCCTTGGAGAGCACAGCGTCTGGGTCTCATCCTTACCATGGGCTTAGGAGGTTCACCAGGCAGGGACTGCACATCCAGAGAAATGACCTGCTCCAGGTCTCCTTCCTTCCGTTCTGCTAAGCATTTATCAATATTGCCATCCCTGATTTCCTTTGGTTGCTATACGCTTGATATGCTTTTTGTCAGCGTCAGATTTTACGGCTTTTCAGGTCTGTGCGTGTATGAGGTCGGAGGTAGCCTGAGGTAGCATTTGATAGATTTTGTTTTCTGACCCATCGGCTTCTCTCTGTCTGTTGACTTTAGAATTTGCCCGTTGACCTTGGGTGAGGGCATTGATATATATGTATTTATTCCAGAAATTTTGCTTTATATTGGCATGTTATCTGTGTGTATGTGTATTGTGTTTAGTTTCTTTGTTCTTCATGTATTACATCATTGCGTGGGGCGTGGCTCTGTGTGTGTGTGTGTATCTGTGAGGAAATGCTGGTTTCAGACCTGTGTGTTGTTGAGACTGATAGATTTTTTTGCCATAGGATGTCATTGAGTGCTTTTTGTGGTGATGATGTTGTCTTTTGATTTCATTTCTTCTTGTCGTTGAATTCTTTTATTTCTCCATCATAGTTGATTGCTATTTTTCCAAGGACAAAGAACTATAATCTCGTACCTGACCAAAAAATGCAGAGGACCATTGTACCACAGCGAACCTCAGCCTCCACGACCCTGTGACGAGAACTAGATGGTGCCCAGCTTCCACTGCTAATTACTCAGAAAGGGATCACAAGGAGAAGCATGAGTTGAGTGGGAGAACAAAGTGGAACAGAACCCCAAATCATAAAGTAGATCAGGCTTACTGGTCTGAGGGAGACTTGGAATCCCCAGACTAGGGCCCTTAGTGACTCTTCAGTCCAGGAAATGTACTCACTCCTCTGACTCATCTTTCAGCTAAACAATATACATGCTTGGAGGGGAAGAGGAACATCTGCGAGGTATACAGTCCTTAGAACAATCAACCATATCAAATCAAAAGGATAGCATTTGCTTATGGATAAAAACTCTTAGAAGCAAGAAGAAACAGGAAAGAAGGTTGAATCATGATGGTGAAACACAGGTAGGGTGGAAGTGGGAAGAGTGCTAGTACATCTTAGGGACTGCAATCAAGTTATGAATTGTTGAATGGAAAACCAATTTACTGTGTAAAGTTTTAAATCATAAAAAAAATTTTTTTTAAAGAAAAAGAAAATCAAACAAATAGGATGGGGAAATTAAGGATACCCAGACTACAAGTATAATTCTTTGACCTATGGGGTTGCTGGGTTGAAATGTACTTGGAATGAACTTGATGGTAGTCAGTGAGGATGGTGATGTTGAGCAACTTTCATGTTGAGAAATCAAGACTTTGCCCATCAAAATTAACCTTTGTAATCACTTAAAACTGAATCCTGTCAATAATTCCCTCTACCTGTCCTTTCTCAGCACAATCATGATAGTCACTAGTTTCTCATTAGAAAACTATGGTAGGCTGAGCGATCCCCAGTAATTCACTGCACCACATAGGATTGGAAGGGACTAAGGGTTTTGGCTACGATCCTTAATCCTTTTACCAGTGCTGGTAGCATCACCAGCTGGAAGTAATTGTCTTATCATTCAGGTGGGTGAAGTCCAAATTCAGGGCATCAGCTGGAGGAGAATGCTCTCTCTTTCTGTTGGGTCAGCGTCGGTTCCTTGTCAACTGGCAATATATGAGAGTGGGACCTGCCTTGGAAATCTGCCTGTATCTTAGCATCTGCCTTACATTGGGTCTAGGCAGCTCACCGGGAAGAGACTGCCAGTCCAGGGATGCACCCTGGCCCATAATCCTTTCCTGGCTGCAGTCAGCTGTGTACTCTAACTTCAGGCTGCTGCATCCTAGACTCCCTTGAGAGATGAAAGCTCTGTTCTGCCACATCTCAGAGAAACTCCTTTTACATCTATTTCCTTGGGGTTGTGATGGGACGAGTGCTTGGATGTTTCAGACACAGCTGCCTCCGAGAGCTCCTGATTTCCCCATCTCCTTTCTTTCTACCGAGAGATCAGTGTTCTCTCTGCTGGCTTCTCTAAAATCCCTTAGGAGGTGAAAGGACCTGGATCCACACCTCAGACCTGGATCCACCCGACATCAATCTGACAAATATTGAGAAGGGATTAAGGAGTACTATCCCACCCTGAATCCTTTTACTATGGAATGTCTTCATATAGGATCCAAATATAGCAGATACTTTCATGGAAGCCACATTATGTCATAACTCAATAACACAAACCAAACTCAGGTGCAAAGGCAAGGAGGACAGAAAGAAATAGGGGATGATAAACCCCCCTCCCCCCACCCATATCTCTATACCCTGTTTGTGCTGAGTAGAACAACTAAGTAAACTCGGATGAACACATCCTGGAATGCATTCAGCTCATGCAAAACAGAAAGACTTATGTTCAAACCGTGATCTTCTGGTTTGGATCCCAATAGATAAACTATTGAAATACTCCAGAATCCCATCATGTGTACCACTCATCCATGGTTCCTGATGGTTAATAGTGTCTGGAGCAACATGTTCTTCTCTGTGGAGCACCTGGTGGGAGTGGCCCGTAGATCCATTCCAGGTTCCCACATTGTCTCATAAAAAATAAAATACACCAAACTCAGCGCTACTGCATCCCTTCCACCTCATTGCCAACCTGTAGGACATATTAGGATGGATCCCTATTTCCCTCCAGGCTAAACATCAGCAGTTCTGAACATGTGGATTGCAGCCTCTTTGGCAGTCGAACAACCCTTTACACAGGAGTCCCTGAAGACCGACGGAAAACAAATATTTTTGATGATCTTAGGAGCCAAGACACCGCTCCTCTATCCATCTCCAGGCGGGTCCGCCCACATGCAGATACGCCCACATATGAGTACCCGGTGTGCAGACTGTTACCCATGCTACACCATACTTCAAGACAAAATTTCATTTATTTGTAAATAGAAATAAATATTTCACAATGTGTAAGTACATATTGTTTTTGTGATTAATCGCTGTGCTTTAATTGTGTTCCATTTGTAACAATGAAAAAATATCCTGCATATCAGATGTTTACATTACGACACATAACAGTAGCAAAATGACAGTTATGAAGTAGCAACGAAAATCATTTTATGGTTGGGGGTCACCACAACATGAGGAACTGTACTGAGTTCGCGGCATTAGGAAGGTTCAGAACCATCGCTGTACATAATAGGCTCCCGTGCTATTGGTCCTAATGCATGCCCCCTTCAAAAGGAAACAGAAAGAGTAATCACACCCTTGCTGGCGAGTGAAAACATAGGTCCTGTAGCCCATGATGTAGGATAAAGTATTACAAAATCTTACTGCCATTGGTCGACACCCACTAATAGAAAGCATACAAGGCAGAGTAGACTGGCCCTAAGAGTTTCCAAGACTGTGATGTTTGGGGGTAGTGCAAAGACTCATCTTTCTTCTGTATATAAAGCACACTAGTCTGCTTTTGAACCACGTGGATTGTTCCATTTTCCCTCATGGGCAGGATCAGCTACATTGGTAAACACCTACTTCGTGTCTTTATGGTAGCAGACTCTCATCTTTCTCAATTGGAAAAAATGATGGTTTCGAAGCCTCCAACCCTTGAATAATAGACCAACACAGCCTACTACTCAGGCACAGCTCCCAAACGGACCTCCTTACATGCCCCTTTTCTGCCCGGATGTGTGAACACTTCTCAGGTCATGCATGTTTAATTTTTTTAGTCTTGCTATAGAAGAAGTGAATACCTACGTTAATAGCTTTGCAAAGAGACGTTTGTTTTATGTGAGAGAAGGTGAGTTATTATTCAGAAATTTAGTTATGGCTGTTGAAAAGCGTTTTCAGTTGATCATCTGCCGAAGGAGGGACTGGTCTCTTTTCTACAGGGTACGTCCCTGTAATCCTTGGAGATACCGTGAGTCTTGGCATTCACGATCGCCTGAGTCTAGAAGGATCCCAGGGCAGGGACTTTGGGCTCCAAGGACATGCATTGCGCCTGCCTGTGTCAGTCCCGAGGGGCAGCTACTCCCTGTGGTGTGGGCTCCCTAGGTGTTGGAACCACCTTGATGGTGGGGGTTTGGCTTGTGCTATAGGGATTGAGATAGACAGATGTATATCCCAAAGGACAAAACTATACTGTGGACCTGAGATTCAGCATGGTGAATCCGTGTCAGGCACCTAATGCTTACCCTCCTCCCCCTACACTGCATTTCACATGTTCCCTTGTGTTCTGAAATGCATGCCTTGGCAACACGTGCAGTCATGTGGAAGGGTTGAGGTTATGTGTCCACATGTCAGTTCCAGCATATTCAGGGGCTGGGCAGGCATGATACACTAGTCTTGCGGATGAGGTTGATATCCCACGATGAAGCCCAGGTTGAGATCTACCGTGAGCCAGTGAGTTGGCAGATAATGTCCTCATGACCATGGTCTCCCCATGTTTAAGGATTCTATGAAACTCTATGACTTTGAGGAGGATCTGGTCAGGATCATCAATGAGAAAAGTGGGACACATCTAAGGGCACTAGAGCAGGGCATGTATGGGCTACTAGATCTCACAAAGGAAGCAGACACCATGGAGCACAAAATTGATGAGTGGGACCTGTTAAAAAGATAATACTGTGCCATAGAAAGATTTCATCAAAAGATTAAAATGAGCCCTGATTCTGAGAAAATATATTTAGCAATAAAATAATGGACAATGATGACATTCCATGTAACAAACAAACCTGTAGCCCAATTAATAAAAATAAAAAATTAAAAACTAGATACCAACAAATGCTGGAAAAGGTGTATACATATTGAAACACTTTTCCATTGCTGGTGGGCTCCTTTGCTTATGCACCTATTTGGTCTTCAGCGATCGTGTTGGGAAGTTGAGCATCACAGGGGATTCTTAAGTTTCGTAGTCTTGCTACAGGAGAAATAAACAGCATGAGTGCATGGCTTTGAAACAGGCATTTATTATCGATTATTGCAAGTGGTAGGAGACAGAAATGTAGGGCGGGGTTGTCGGCAGTGGGTTTATCCCTTGAAAGGAGTCGGGGGAAAGTCTTTGTCACTTTTTAGCATCTGGGACACCTGCAGTCCTAGAAGATCTCCATGTGTCTTGGCACCCACGTTGCCTAGGTCCTGCATATGCCCAGGGAAGGGGCCTTGGTTGGCAGCGATATATTTTGCTCCTGGCTTTTGTTTCTTGATGGGGGTGAGCACATCTGCTACCTGCTGCTGACTCTCCTTTTTCATCGCTTGCAGAAGATGTATGGGAAACAATTAAAGTTTGACTTCAGGAAGGCTGCTCACATTAGATGTATCATCTGCCCGATACCTCCAACCTCTTTCTTAATCATGGCAAACATGACCTAATGCTCAAGAACTCAATCAAAATCAATCTAATTTAGGAAATACTAGTCTTTCCAAATAGGACATTGACATCCCGAAGCAGAAGTTAGGACCGAGAACAGATGGCAAAGGGTTATGGCTTTAGTTAT
>NW_022111374.1:510531-521762 GCF_000313985.2 Echinops telfairi
TCCAGCTGGACCAGGGTGGCTGAGACTCTGTTCAGCAGAGCAGGGAGGAATGCATAATTGAAGCCAGGCCTGCGTACACCACTCAAATCAAGGGACTTTAGGTGGCTGGTGCAGGGACATGAGGACAGGTATGTCAAGTCATGGTCCATAAGCGAGGAATGGCTTATGTGGAGGGTGTCCAAGGGGCCCTGCAAGCTCCTGAGCAGCTGGTACAGGTGGTTATCGAGGAAGCGAGCAGAGTGCAGGATGAGGGTTTGGAGCTGATCCAGACTGAGGAGCCGAGAGGTGAATTGTTGAAGTAGCTTCTGCACCTCGTCCTTATCTTCCTCCCCGGGGACGATGCAGTAGAGGGTGCATTCAGAGAGAATGAGTGTATGCAGGTGGATCATCTGGGCCAGGTAAGGAGCAAACCAGTTGAGTCTTTGCAGGTCCCAACTACCAAGCAATCTCACCTCCTGGACAGAGTCCAGCTGCACCATGTTGAGGATCTCCCCAAGAATGGAAAGATGGGCAACATTCCAAATAAACTTGATCTTCCTACAGCACAGGTGTGGCAGATCCTTCCTCTGCTTGACCCTTTCGATGAGGAAGGTGAGCAATTCATCTGGGATGTCTTCCTGAAGGCACAGGTCTGTGAGCACTGTCATCCCAGCCAAGGCTGGATGCTTCTCCACTGACCTGGATTTGTCTTCTTTGGGGATCTGAGTGTGGGGCTGGGTGGACTCTGCATCCTCTGATGGCGTCATAGAGGCAGTAGACTCGGCTCCAGCCCACACTTTCCAGAAGTTGGTCCCAGTGTTCACTTGTAAATCCAGCACTTTCAGTTTGCACCTCCTGTGCTTCCCCTTCTGGGAAAGCAGGATAGCAAGACCATCAAGTGCAGCCTTTAAGACGTCAGGGGGAGACGGACAATCTTCCATCAGAGCCCCCAGAGGGAGCTTGAGGAAGGGCCACACCCCAACCATGGCCTTAATTGTCTCTCTGTGTTCTCCGACAACAGCTGCCATGAACAAAGGAGGAAAAAGTTGTGTGGGCAGCCACTCCAGAGCGTCAATGGCTGCGGCCTCATCCTGCAGCACACTCTGGATGGCAAGGTCCAGGAGCCTGGGTGGGTTCCTGCTGCTCATGTTGACCAATCAGCTCCAAAGGGAGTCCTGACCTGTGAATGAAAAGAGGGGTCTGCTCAGAATTCTGGGAGAGCCACGCTGGTTGTGCCAGCACTTTAAAATCTGGAACCTGCCCCCCTTAGCTCCTCAGAGGGAAGCTTTCTGGCTATGACACTCCTGTGGTCAACTCACAGTGGTAGAGGCTGGCAAGATTTCAAACTGGATACTTTCTCAGACTGACATGGGTCCTGAAGTTGTCAACTCCAAATAGGCAGGGCCGATGGTGGGCAGTGACCTCAGCAGCTGGGGAGGTGCATAAATCAAAGATCAGTAGGAAATATGGTGGTTGCATATTGAATCCAACAATCTTTTGGCTTACTCTGCAGGAGAGACAAATTCAAGATGAATGACTGGCCATTCCTCAAATGAAAATTTTGAGATCTATATTGAACTATAATGTTCTCTGTTTAGGGATATTATCTATGGGAGGACAAGAAAGTCTTGTCAATACAGTGAACAGTCAAATTTGCTCACCAATCCAGTGCAGACAGAGCTGAAGAACCTTCCTTAGAATTTTTTAAGCTGAAGGAACTGAAGATAACCACAACTGCTAGAAGCAAAACAGAACAAGACAAAACAAAACCAGTTGAAAGGGTGAATTGCACAATTAAAAATCTATGGTTCACAATTTTGAAAGACGCTGTTTTTGTTAGGAGCATTTGTGTAATTCAAGATCCATAGAAATCCTATACCCTACAAGGAAGAAAACACTGTGCTCGCAAGCCACTACTGTAAAACAAACTACCACACAAATACTCGATGAAAAATGGAGGGACCACCAAATCAATATGAAAAGAACACACAGCGTGGGGTTTCCAAAAAGAAGGAGATGTTCAACCATGACAAGAAGTAGCATATGAAACAATGATATTAGGACAAGATCCTTTCCCTCTGTCCATCCATGGATCTGGTCTCCCATGGAGAGGCCCGTGTGTTCTCCCATCAATTTACACCAGCCCTCCAAAATCTGAGTCCTTCCCCCATTAACTACTCACAACCATTCAGGGAGTTTTCATGTTACCCCTAATTCAACTCACAGTTGCAGAGGCTGACCGGGCTCAGACTTCATTCAGTCTTGGCTCCTATCCTTGTTCAAGGAGATCCGGTGCCAGAGGAATCCAAGATGGCAGGTCGAACGGCAGGCTTCTTCCTCACGAATGTTGAGACTGACAACTTCCAGAGAAGCAGGAAAAATGCTGGCAAGATTCTGTCCCGAGTCCCCAAACCTTCAGGTCAGAGGAAGGGTCCAGGTCCAGAACAAAGCTGAAGAGCTTTTAGAAAGTCCTTTTAAAGGATAAGACCACACCCACAAGGAAGATATTCCTTGCCCCTCATTGGCTGTTCACAGTAGGCTCATCATGGGAGTGATGGCATTTCATGAAATCTCATCAAACAGGCTGACGCCATCACAACTGAATAACCCCTTAGAATCCAGACCCAGCCCCGTTGACACAAGCTCTCAGCCATTACTCCTTACCCATTGTGAGTGAGAGAACACAGAAATTGTGAGGAATTGTGTTGGCAGCTGAGAGTGGATTAAGCAAATGGTTACAGACATGGCTTTATCACTCCGGTTCTCATATATGCAATATAGTTTTGCCATTATAGATACTCATCTGTGTAGCGCATTTCCTAAAGAACAAACTGACTTCCACTATAGCTCCTCCAACTTATGAACAAACTTATGAAAAAGAGAAGTGCCTCTCCGGCTTCCTACGGACTGTCAATCTTTCCAGGGGTAGCTGGCCTCATGAAGTCACATAGATTGGCTGTTAGGTTTGAACCCGTGACTTGGTGGTGTGCTGACAAATGTTTGAAGGGCTGACCTCTGCATAAGGATCCAACACACTGTCTTAATTCTCAAATGCTCTTATGACAGAAGCATCACCAACCAGAAGTAATTGTCTTATCGTTTAGGTGGGTGAAACACAAATTCAGGGCATCAGCTGAAGGAGAAAGCTCCCGCCCTGTTGAGTGTGGGGCCAGTTCCTTCTATCCATGCAACATCTGAAGCCTTGACCTCTTTGAATCATCACGTGTGTGGGCATCAGCCTTACCCTGTTTCTGTCTTGTTTTCCTATTTTTCTTTTTTAATTCTTTTTATTTACTAGTTGTTGATTTTTTAATCATTTTATTGGGAGCTCATACAACTCTTATCACAATGCATAGATCCATCCATTGTGCCAAGAACATTTGTACATTTGTTGCCCTCAACATTCTAAAAAATCTTTGCTTTCTACTTGAGCCCTTGGTATGAGCTCCTCATTTCCCCCTCCTTTCCCCACCCTCCCTTCCTTACCAACCCTTGATAATTTATAAATTATTATTATTTTTTCATGTCTTGCAGTGCCTGATGTCTCCCTTCACCCACTTTTCCGTTGTCTGTCCCCCAGGGAAGGGGTTATATGTAGATCATTGTAAGTGGTTCCCCCTTTCTACCCCACCTTCCCCTTCCCCTCCTGGTATTGCTGCTTGCATTATTGGTCCTGAGGGGATTATGTGTCCTGGATTCCCTCTGTTTCCAGTTCTTATATGTACCAGTGTAGATCCTCTGGTCTAACCCAATTTGTAAAGTAGACTTGGGATCATGATAGTGGCAGGGAGGAAGCCTTAAGGAAAGTTGTATGTTTCATTTTTGCTACACTGCACCCTGCCAGGTTCGTCTCCTCCCGCGACCCCTCTGTACGGAGATGTCCAGCTTTCCACAGATGGACTTTAGGTCTTCACTCTGCACTCCCCCTCATCCACAAGGATATGATTTTTGTTAGCCTTACCCTGTTTGTAGGATGTCCAGAAACACACCCTGATCCAGGTGTCCTTTCCTGGTTGTAGTTAGGTACCTACTCTATGTTCAAGCTTCTCTCTCCTATTATTTATTATCTCATGAGAGGAAAAGTTCTTCAGCTACACCCCACCCACCCCCACCCAAAGAAACTCCCTTTATATTCATTGTCTCAGGATGGTGAAGGGATGAACTCTTTCAGACACACCTGCCTTGAGAGCACCTGACCTTCAGGTCTCCTGTCTCCATGTAGTTATATCCTGCTTCTCTGCTCCCTTCTCTCAAATTCCTGGGGAAAAGGAAGGATCAGGATGCACAGCTCAGGAAACTCTCCTCACATCAATCTGATAAAGATTGGGAAGGGATGAAGGATTTTCAATCCTCCCTGAATTCTTTTACTGTGGAGTGTCTTCATCCGGGATCCCATCAGAGCAGATCCATTCACGGAAGTCCCCATTCGATCATAAAAATGACAAAAACCAACCTCAGGGTCCTGTGTCCCTTCCCTTCAGTGCAACCTGTAGGTCGGATGAAAACTGGTACCTCGTTCCTTCATGGATCTTCATCACAGCCTCCCACACTTTCTGGTTCTTTTTTTGTTGTTGTTGATCTCATATCCTGTCACCCTTTTTATTTTTTTAACATTTTATTAGGGGCTCATACAACTGTTATCCCAATCCATACACACATCAATTGTGTAAAGCACATTTGTACATCGTTTCTCAAAACATTTTCTCTCCACTTAAACCCCCGACATTAGGTCCTCATTTTTCCCCTCCCTCTCCCTCCCCCCTCCCTTATGAGCCCTTGATAATTTATAAATGGGTATTTTGTCATATCTTGCCCTGTCCGACGTCTCCCTTCACCCACTTTTCCATTGTCTGTCCCCCAGGGAGGAGGTCACACACGGTTCCATGTAATCAGTTCCCTCTTTCCTACCCATTCTCCCTTTACCCTCCCTGTTTTGCCACTCACACCACTGGTCCTATAGGGCTCATCCATCCTGGATTCCCTGTATTTTCAGTTCCTATCTGTACCAGTGTACCTCCTCTGGTCTAGCCAGACTTGAAAGATTGAATTCGAGTCATGGTAGTGGGAGCGGGGAGGAAACATTTAGGAACTAGAGGAAAGTTGTATTTCTCATCATTGTTACATCGCACCCTGACTGGCTCATCTCCTCCCCGAGACCCCTCTGCAAGGGGATCCACTTTCTGGTTCTATATCATGCCCTTTACCAGGAAACCAGGAAACGTACTCACATCCTTCTGGTAATTGAAAATGAATGTGCTATAACCCATAATCCAGGATAAAGTCTAAAAAATCGAACTGCCATTGTTTATGACGAGTGAAAAGAACACACAGGACAGGGGAGACTGGCCCTGAGCATTTCCGTGACTGTGACTCTGTGTGGGAGTAGAAAGCCCCATCTTTCTCCAATATATAAAGTCTACTTGTCTGCTTTTGCCCCATGGGGTTCATTCCATTTTCTCCCAAGGGCAGTATCAGCTATGTGGGTAAGCAATGCTGTAGGTCTTTGATGTTACAGACTCTCACCGCTCTCCATTGTAGAAGGTAGTGCTTTTGAAGCCTCCAGCTATTGATTAATAAACCAAACAGCCCACTACCTGGGCTCAGCTCCTAAACTGACATCCTTACGTGCCCATTTCTGTTGGGTCGAGGGAACAGATCCCAAATCTGAATGCACATTTTTAATAGTCTGGCACCAGGAGGAGTAAATACCACAAGAGGATGGTTTTACATAGAGATGTTTATTTTATCTTAGGCAAGATGTGTTGGTGTACAGAAGCACAGGCATGGATGTGAAAGGTTGTCTGTTGATTGTCTTGTACTGGGATGAACTGGTCTCTTTTCAACATCTGTATGAATTCCTTGGAGGTTCCGTGAGTGTTGCCATCCACTTTCCTCTGAGTCGATAAAGTTCCCAGGGCAGGGATCTTGGGTTCCAGAGACATGCTTTGCTCCTCTCTGTTGTTTCCTGTCTGCTGGCCTCTCTTTTCATGTCTTGTAGAAGAGATGTGAAGCCATCAAGGAATGACTGGGGTAAGGCTGTGAATGTCAGATGCTTCCTGTAATCTTCAACTCCAAATGAGCACACTGTGATAGCAAAGATAACCTAATCCTCTGGAACCTAATGACAAATAATCTTATTAGCATAGTAAATATGAATGTTTTACAAGTAAGGTAGTAAACCAGAAGCAGCGTTTAGGATTGGTAAAGAGGGTGATCACATTAGCTTTCCACAAGTATGATTTCATTCCAAGTTCTATTACCTGTGCTAGGAGAAAACCTCATAGAGAGGCGTCTGTAGGCCTTCAGGATCATCCTGATGCCCTACATTGCTTCTAAAAGAGTATCCTGGTGCAGATGACCTTCGGTGTCCTCATAGCAATCCCGAGGGAGAACTTGCACTGTGGCCAAGTGTGCTGAGGCAGGCCTTGCAGGACAGCCATGGAGATTGGGTTTTCACTCAACTCCAACGTGCTGAGCTGGGAACAGTGGCCCAGAGCAGGCTGCAAGGCAGTGAGCTCAGAGACATTGATGTCATTGTCAGCTAAGTTTAGTTGGGTCGGGGAGATTGAGACCCTCTCCAGCAGCCTTGGGAGGAATTCATGTCTTAAGGATCCGCAGAACACACCACTCAAATGCAGGGACCTAAGTTTGCTGGTTCAGGGACAAAAGCACAGGCTGTCAGGTCAGAGTACAAAGGAACGCAGTACTTTCAGGTGAGGGACTCCAAGTGTGTAGGCAATCAATTGGGCAGCTGATAGAGGTGGTCATTGAGGAAGAAGACAGGTTCCAGAATGAGGTGCTGGAGTGATGCAGGCTGAGGATGTGAGAGGCCAGTTTTGCAAGTAACTTCTCCACTTTGTCCATGGTACACGACAGCAGGGGATCCAGGCTTGTTTGGGAAAGATGGAGTGTGCTCTGGCGAGTCAGCTGGACCAGTTAAGGAGCAAACCAGTTGAGGCTGTGCAGGTCTCATCTGCAGTGCACTCCCACCTCCTGCACAGAGTCCATCTGCACCCCATTCAAGATCTCCTCAATAATGAGAAGTTGTGACAGAAATCCTCCAAATGCCAGCTCCTGACAGCACAGGGGTGGCAGGTCCTTTCCCTAGTTGACTCTTGTAACGAGATTGGTGAGCAATTCATCTTGTACTGTTTCAAGAAGGCAAAGGTCTGTGAGCAAAACCATAGAGACCAATCCCTGAGGCTTCTCCCCTGCTCTGGGACCCTTCCCTTTGGGAGTCACAGTCCTGGGCTGGGTGGTCACTGGATGCCCTGATGAGGTCACTGAGGCAATGGATTGGGTTCCAGACCACACTCCCAAAAACTTAGTGTCAGGGTGCAGGCATCTCTCCAGCACTCACAGTCTGCATCTCCTGGGTGGAACCTCGGGGAAGCAGGATATCAAAATATCCCATTGAGGATGCCAAGACTTCATGAGAGCCCCTCGCAGGACCACGATAAAAAACCAAGGACCTCCCATGGCCTTTGCCTCATGTCTGTGTCCACTGACAAGAGCTGCCAAGGACAGTGGTGGGAAGAGCTCTGTGGACAGCGACTCCAGGGTGGCCATGGCTGAAACCTCATTTTGCAACACACTCTGGATTGCAAGGTCCAGGAGCCTGGGTGGGTTCCTGCTGCTCATGATGATCAATCGGCTCCAAGAGCAAGCCTGACCTGTGAATGGTATGAGACGTCCGCTCAGACTCCTGGGAGAGCGACTAGGGTTGTCCTTTCCCTCCAAAACTGGATCCTGTCCCCCATAGCTCCGCAGAAGGGAGCTTTCTGGCTACACTACTCCTCGTATCAACTCGCAGTGGGAGAGGCTGGCAAGATCCAAGTGGGGCGCACTTTTCAGTCTGAATACTTCCTCTGTCCACGTGGACCCTGAGGTTTTGGAATGCAATATGGGCAGGCTGATGGTGGGCAGGGAGCTCAGCAGCTGGCGAGGTGGATACATTAAAGATCAGTAGGAAATATGGTGATTCCATATTGAATCGAACAATCCCAAGGCTTACTATACAGGTAAACTCAAGAGGAATGATGGTGCATTCATGAAACAGAAATTTTGAGATCTGTATTGAACTACAACGCTCTCTGTGATGGGATATCTATGGGAGTACAAGAAAGTCTTGTCAATACAGTGACGAGTAAAATTTACTCACTAATCACTAATGAAGAAGCTGACATAGTTTTCCAATCACTTAAGTATGAAATTGACCAACCATGTACTCAAGAGGCATAGATAATTATTGGTAATTGGAGTGAGAAATTAGGAAACAATGAGGTAGGGAAAACATTTGAAAAATATGGTCTTGGTGATAGAAGGATTCGGGAAATCACAGGGTAAAATTTGCAAGTATAATTTAGACAGAGGAGCATTAGCCACACTAAGGCCATCTTGTTGACTGATGAATGACCTGTCTCCTTCCCCCTCCCAGCTCAGAAAGTCCCAGTAGTCATTGATTTTAAAATATACTCCTCTGTAATCAAAATCAGAACATTTTAATTAATATCATTGTTCCTTTTAATGTTTTAACCATGACTGTACTGCTTTTATTTTATTAACCAGGATGTTATCATCAATGCTATCCCCTGTAATACTCACTAGCTCTAAGGAATAACATTAATTTTGTTTTCTGCTTCTGTTCATGCTTGCTTAAGTCCCAGACAGATTCTAAATGAGTTTTTACCTTTAAAGATGGACTGAAATGTCCACTCGGGACTGCAATCAAAGAATCACCTTAAATTCTAACCGTCCAGTTATAACCGAATAAAAACTCTTTTAAATTATTAAGACATTATGGTGGATATCGTTTATTTGAACCAAAAATCAATGATTTCTTCAACGCATACAGCTTTTTTCCCCCTGCAGAACTGTGAACATGGGTGGTGTGGGGTGCATGGAGCTACTCGCCCTGATCTGCACAGCCCACCGGGAAGCAACCCGCCAACGGTGTGGGTAGGATTTTGGATGGGGGCGGGGAGGAGCTGTCCTCTGGTGTATGGTTGGAGTGCCTTTGGAAAAGTCACACTAAAAAAAGGTCACCGGCTGAGTCACCACTGTCCTCCCTCCCAGCTTCCTAGTAGAATCCAGCACTGTTGCATGACTCCCCAGGGTGACTGCCCTTTCTCATTGTCCGCAAGGCTCCCAGGGTGCTCAGGGCCCTGGGGAGAGCTCTTCAGCCAGCTGGGAGTGGACAGGTGCTCCAGCTCGTAGTGTCCCTTCTCAGAGGCCTCGTGTGCGAGTTTCTCCTGAGAGTCCTTCTGGCTCCTCTTGTGCTGGATGATCTGCTGCAGCTGGTGCCCCGCATACTCTGGCCGGGTGGTCAGCCACACTGAGAACACCCGACACCATGTAGGGGCACAGCCAGCCAACCAGGGGAGGGCTGCCCGGGCTGTAGTGGGTCTGCTTGTGGTAGAAGAGGAGCCCGTCCACCTCAAAAGGTAAGCCCGTGGCCAGCACCTCACACAGGCTCTCGGGGATGCATGGAAAGTTCTGGAGCCCCACAAACTTAAAAGGATTGAGCTTCGTTTGCTCTCCCAGGCTGCCTTCCTCGGCTAACTCGGATGCTTCCAGTAGAACTGGAAATAAGTGGGGCAGTCATAAACCGGGTGTCCCCGCCAGCACATCAGGTCCAGAACGTAGTAGGTCTGGTGCACCTCGCTGTAAATGCAGTTGAGAATGGTGTCTTCTGTGGCTGTCCATGAGCTCCGCCTGCTGCCTCCCGGCAGGAGGGAAGGAAACCTATCCACGCAGTAACTGCTCTTGGTGTAGGCGCTGGTGGAACCCCTGGAGGCCACGATGAGGGCTCTTTTTCCAACGGGGCACACGACCGCAGTCCACTCCCGCCCCAAGTCCGCGGGGACATCAATCAGCCACTCAGAGGGCATCGACTGATTGGCATAGCGCTTGGAGAGTTTGCCGTCAATGTCAACATCCATGTCTTCGTCGTCGTTCCTGACTTCCTCCTCCTCACTCTTTACTCCAGTTCAGTCATCTTCAGCCAGTCTCCTGGCGTGGTTCACAGCGGCCAGTCGCTTGCATTTCTGCAGTTCCAGTAACCACGGCGCTGCTCAGCCTGCTCCAAGGAGCTGCACTTGAACTTGTAGTGGAACAGGCAGGGGTGTAAGGCTGCAGGGCCGTTCAAATAACGGGACACAGAGCAACTGCTAGCCAGGGCTGGACTCAGCTCTTCCATCGGTCCACCAACCTTTATGGAACAAAACAAATGGCAGCTATGCACGACTGACTTCTGCCTATGCGATTCACAGAAATCAAATCCACTACAGAAGTGGACAAGTGTTTCAGTACAAAACAGACCCCAAACCCAAATACAAGTTAAGGACAAACTTTCTTCATTCATAAAGGACACGAAGATGCAGACACACTAGGGATGCCATTCCCATGAAGTCATGGTACCATCCGAACATTCAAAGACAGGGTTTTACTTCACTAAGTCCTGGAATACAGAAAACTGTACAAATGAGTCATTGGAAGACCATTAACCACAACGAGAGGGGGAATTGTGGAAGCCAGAAGAGGGCCACGATTGGGTCACATGTTTTATGTTCTAAATCGTTGAGAACATTAGTTCTTTCAAATGAGGCAGTCTGGGCAGGATGCTCGTGTAGGGCTCCTGATTGTGCAGCCTCCTGTACTGTCCATCAAGGACACTCCCAGGCAAGCCCTAAGACACCGCTCCTCCTTGGACTGTCTTTAGAAGGATGTAGATAATGCAAATTCCAGTGCACCCTACCTGAGGGCAAGATGAACTACTTCATTGTTACATCATCTCAAAGCAAAAAGTAAACATGCCTGTGTTGTGTTTCATAGGCCAATTATACAAGAAATAATTGCAATATGTGTAAGGCTTCCACAAACATAAATTCGTTCTTTCCTTTTCTATCCCTTGGTAGAAAGATAAAATTAGGGGACTCCCTGTAGGAGATGACTTTATCTCTTTCTTGTCAGCATTCCACATTTGGACACTTTTTGGACACGGTCTTGTTGCTCCATTTTGAAGCAGTCCACAGAAATGGCAAATTAAGGCCCAGCACCAATAGAGTCCAGCTGCCTCCAACACAGGCACTGTGTTCATCATAACCAATTACGGATAGGCATGAGAAGAAGGGGCATTCCAAAACACTTCATTGTTGAACGGTTACGTAGATCAAGGGAAAGTTGTGGGAACACAACGAGGAAATAGTGCACAATCTCTTTTGAGGCAAGGTATGCAAAATGAACAAGTATAT
>NW_022111374.1:522373-523184 GCF_000313985.2 Echinops telfairi
GTTTTTGGGAGAGATCAGTCCCTGGAGGACAGGGAGACAAAAGCAGGCCATTCACGTGATGGATTAAGAGTGGCCGTAACGATGTCCTCAAATTTACTGAGATGACACAGTGTGCAGTCTTCCCTTCTCTCTGGCATGGTGCCCCTGTACCCTGGAGCCAACTGAATGATGCCTAAATAAACAACATTAGCCATAATGGAATTCACACTGTTTTCTGTGAGATAACAGGACTGTTCACATCCCTCCCCTATGATCATGGGCTGGGAATAATCCACTTCTGATTCCTTCACCTGGAGGCTAGATTATCTGCTCCCTTGTTTACTGATCCCAAGGAATTCAGTGAGGCTTAATCTAGGTGGTTAATCCACAGGAGATTTCAGGTTTTGTTTGTTTTTTTCTCTTAATAGTCTCCTCCAAACAGTGCTCAGAATCTAAGCTCTAACAAAGATAAGATGTTGGAGAAGCTCCTTATCAACAGTCAAAACCTTATTTTATTTTATTTTTATTTATTCAAAAACGTTTTTAGCACTATTGGTTTAACCAGTTTTATTTGCACTTTATCCAAAATGTAATACTATTCAATAATATCAAGGAAGAGCTGCACCATTCCCTTCGTATTTAAATCTAGAACATTTTCTCCTTTGGACAGCCTCCAGATCCTGTAATCAGTATTCATGTAATTTACTTGTTTCTTTCTCTAATTGAAATAATTATATACAAAACAGAACACTCTCCCACCCCACAACCTCGACTTGTACAATTCAGCACCAGGTCCCGGTCACAGAGTGTGGGAGGTGGGGCGCCAGGACCT
>NW_022111374.1:523345-526135 GCF_000313985.2 Echinops telfairi
CTGCCCTCACCTGTTTTTGTGTCCACTACCAGGCGCGGCAGCCGAGACCTTGCGCAGCTCAGGCCATCCAGGCTCCACTCACAGCTCTCTGCCCTCCTCGTGGCCATTGGGACCTGGCTCAGGATGGCAGTTGGCCTGGGCCTGGTGGCGGGCCGCCCCCAGGCGATGCTTCTTTACTTCCTCCACCAAGGCCGCCAACTCCCTCTGGACTCCTGCGTCTGCCTCTGCTGCTCCTCTGTCAGGCGCTGCTGCAGCAACATGGCTCGAAGTCCACGTGGGGCTTCCACTGGTCCAACTGCTGCAGGTTCTCCAGCGCTTCCATCTCCAGTTGGGAGTCCTCGGTGCGCTTCCCCAGCTCCTTCACGGGGTCCTCCGGCTCCTTCGGCACCCTCCCTTCCTGGTGCTTCTCAGCCTGCAAGTTACACCTGGTTCCAGCTGCAGGACGTCGTCTGTGCCCTCAGGGTCTGTCTTCAAGGTGACCTCCTCTCCGCAGTTCTTGCACTTGATGTAGAAGCAGGAGATGGGCAGGCCAAGGTAGTCCTCACGGTGCACCGTCTCTTTGCGCGCACTGACCTTCGTGCCCTTGTAGATGTACTCCCCGCACGACTTACACTTCATGTGGAAGGGGGCCCTCAGCTGCACCTTAAACTGCCGGTACTTGGGCATCATGAGCTTGGGGATCTTCTTGGGGTGCAATTCTGTCCGGTAGTATTTGTTCAAAACTTTTCAGTCCGACAATTCGGCCTCTTTCTCCGCTCACAAGCACCAGAGAACTGGCTAATCTCGCTTTATAATCACAATTCCACAATCCTTGGAGTACTTCCGGTGACGCACTTCCGGTGACGCAATGCCATTGGCCTATCTATTTTTTTCAACAGCGTTTACATGCATTAGCTATTCCCAGCTGAGATGGATAATGAAGGGTGTGGAATGCAACAATTTAGGGTGGGGGAAGATATGGATTATAGTGCTCTGCATCAAGAAAGGGACAATACTGCATGGAAGACTTATCTAAAGAACTAGGTTTTGAAGGATAAGTCGGAGTTGTCCAAGTTAGTGAGGACACATATTTGGACCACAGTAACAAAAATCTAGCGATGTTTTTTTACCTAACCAGAAAGTGTTTCGTCCAGTATGCACTACTTGAATTATCTTTCTCTGATCGGAAGGTATTTGCTGAACTGTGGGGGCCTGTGCGTGTCTGTGATTCTGGAAGCTATGTCACCAGTATTTGAAAACACAGCAAGATGAATTCCAAGTGAAGGGGTTTCAGCAGACCTTAGAGAACAGGCGAGAAGGCAGGAGAAAACGGTCCCCTTCCGAGGAATTAGCACAGAGCAGTAGCAGAAACGTGTATGACACAGTGCCACAGATACAAAGAGATGCTGCCACTGAAGAGGGAGCACTGCCTGGTCCTGCATCACCGTCCAATGTGTTCTGATGGCTCAGCCCTTTGTTCACCCCATGTGTCCACCTATCTGGCTGATGGCCTTCTTTTCCACTGCCCCTCTACTTTACCAAGCATGGGGTCTTTTTCCAGGGACTCCTCTCTGCAGACAACTTGGCGAAGGAATGTGATACAAAGTCTCTTCATTGTTCCCTCCGAGGAATATTCCTTTTGTCCTTCCAAGTTAGATTTGTTGATTCTCTTGGCAGACCACAGTACTTTTGATATTCTTGGCCACCACAGTAATTTAAGTGCATGCATATTTCTTTGGTTTACCATATTCAATGTTCAATTTATCACCACTAGCTCTTCTACTATGTCTGCCTCTCTCCATCTCTAAGTCTAGATAATAGCCGGGACGCTGGAGGGAAGGTGGGGTGGAAAGGGGGAACCAATTACAAAGATCTACACATAACCTCCTCCCTGGCGGATGGACAACAGAAAAGTGGGTGATGAGAGATGTCTAACAGTGTAAGATATGACAAAATAATAATAGCTTACAAATTATCAAGGGTTCATGATGGAGGGGGTGGGGTGGGAGGGGGAAATGAGGAGCTGATATCAAGGGCTAAAGTAGAAAGCTAAGGTTTTGAGAATGATGATGGCAACAAATGTGCTTGACACAGTGGATGTATGCTTGGATTGTGATAAGAGTTGTACGAGCCCCCAATAAAATGAGTTAAAAAAGTAGAACCAGAAACATAAAAAGGGAAAAGATGAATTAGGTTTGACTATGCTTTTTTCCCAGTTGTTTATATTTGTTTAATCCATGTTAAACATAGTTTACAAAGGGAGAGGACAAGTACTTTTGTATCAAATATACACACAGCATCACACCGTGGGGCCCCGGGAGGTGACACTTCAAGGGAGCAGAGCTCTGACCCCTGTGGCAGTTCTTAGCAGGAGTTGGGAAGCCAAGGGAACCCGCATCCAGCTGTACTGCCTGCCCTGGCATCAGCTCTGTGCATGTTCCCTGCCCCCAGCTCTGAAACAGAGCCCCATGAGCTAAGACTAAGGAGAGGACCATGTCCCAGGGGACGTATACCCCATGTCCAGGAGAAGAAATATACACCACTGAACCCTGAGCATGTGGGAGAGGGAGGGACACTATGTGGGGGGAGGGGGAGGCAGGCACCCCAAGAATTGGGTGGGCAAACCCTCAGCCAGCCCTGAGGGAGGCACTGTTTCAGATATTCTTTAAAAAAAAAGAAAAGAAATCATATAACCAAGGGGTGAGGATGTGTTTTCCCATTTATACACAACATTGTAAACATACAGGGTCTATATTATGTGTGCTTCAGTCTGGAGTTTGCATGTTTGTCTGTCCATCTGGTTGGTCTGAG
>NW_022111374.1:527597-529386 GCF_000313985.2 Echinops telfairi
CGGGAATTCACAACTACCCAGAGAGTTGACCTGGATACAAGCGCTTTGGTGAACTTGCAAATCCTGCCCACTTCCTCGATCGAGTTCCTAGACTCAAGGTAAGTTGATGGGAAGACACACGGGTCTCTCCAAGGGAGGTCGGATCCATGGATATTGAAAAGCTAAAAAGGCCTGTGCCCAGACTCGGCAGCGGGAAAGAGCTTGTCCTCATACCAGTGTTTCTTGGTCACATGCTTCTTCTTGCAATGGTTGACGGTCTAGTTCTCTTTGGTTCAGCGACTTTGTGTTCCTTACATCGTCTTTGTACGGCCCCTCCATCTGTCAACAACCATTTGTCTGCCAGCTTGTTGTACCCTGGTCGCTTGTGAGGATGGCACAGGACTGGGCAGTGTTTCCTTCCGTTGGGCAGAGGGTTGCTTTATGGGTCAGGAAGGACACAGTGGCTCATAAAAGTAACATCTTTCAAAATGTGAGCGCATATTTTTAGTTTTGCTTAAATGTATTCCTCCACTTCTACCAGCTAAAGGTCTTCAGTTTAAAAAAACAATATTAGGGGATTCTTCCGTTTTCCCAGTATCTGTCCACGGTGTTAGTGCTTATACCGTACAGGCATTTTGACGGCCCTCTCAAAATAAAACCTACTGCCATGGAGTCAATGCTGACTCGGAGACCCCCTGTGGATTGCTGACACTGTAACTGGTTATGAGAGTAAAAAGCCCAGTCTATCTCCTGGGAAGCTGCTGGTGGTTTCAAAGTGCTGACTATGTGCACCCGTAGCCCAACACATAACCACTTCCATGCCAGGGCTCCTCAGTTTATCCTAAAGCATGGAACAGTCGTACTGCCTTCTTGAGAACCCCACACTCACTTTCTGACCAGCAAACTCCCACGTTGAATTTACAAGGATACAGGGAGAAGCAGTAGCTCTAAATCTCTCGGCTAGTCCTGGAAGCAAGGAGGAGCAGACTGCTATGGGAAAGACAGGTAAAAGAAGCAGAAGCATACGCCAAGGATAAAGGGGGTTGCCCTGTAGACCGAGACTTGTAAATGAGAGAGTTCTTCCTTTTGTCCTCAATTCTGAACCGATGGGTCAAAAAAGTGTGCTCTTGATTATAAAGCTATTACCAAAGATCTTTGCAGAAAAGTCTGTGTATGTTTAGTTTATTGAAAAGAAGAAACCCCAAACAAGTATGTCTATAAATGGCTTTGCCTGCAGTTTTCTTTGGTCTATGTCAGACAAAGCGTTGTTGGGGCATCAGCCCATTCCCACCTTCTTTTCTCTGCTACATATATGGAATGAAATTCCCTTTGTCCTCATATTATCACTTAGATGATCTTCCTCTTGGGCAGCATGCTTTGTCATGATACTTTATCTTCTTAAGTTGCCCTTTGAAATGTAATGCTCGGCCCTGTTCCTTCATCATTTCTCCCATTTGCTTTAACTACGTCCCTACCAATGGCAGATTCTGAGTCTCTGATTTCCGCCTTGATCATTCTGTTCTGTCTGGTGATTGGCTTCACTTTCTTCATGCATAATGTCAATGATGGCATCCTACAGCTGGTCCAGGTCCCTGTCTCTAGTGATCAATTAGTCAAATCTGCTCTAGAGATGGTTTTGACATTCATGTGTGATGCGTATGAGGTTTTCTTTTTGCTGAAGTTGCGTGTCAAGGTTGTGGGCCAGAATTCTCAGACGTATTTCTGTTGTTGTTGGCATTCCTGCAAGGAGGTCTGCTCTGATACCATCACTACTGTGATGCGATCTGTTGTGATCAGACAATCATGGAGA
>NW_022111374.1:530361-539690 GCF_000313985.2 Echinops telfairi
GGGGGGTTTCCTGTTGATTCCAGCACTTGTACCCATGAGATGGATTATCACTAAGGGCATTCAGTCCACAGAGGATTAGGGTAATAATATGGAAGGTCAAATGAGGTGCATGCAGTGTGTCATTTGGACCCCCAGTTCCTGCACTGCGGTCCTCCCATACACCTGGAATTATTGGTGCTACAATAAACGCCCCACAGCACTGAATGGTTGCCATGAAGGGCAAACCTTCCTATGCATTACCTCCAGGAACAGCCATGAGTCATAGTGAAATGCCCCCCATATTTTTGTAAAGTTGAGTGTCAGCTCCAAGCAGATCCATTCAGAGTTGACGTAGTCACTAGTGGCACATGACTGATGGAGTCATTTTTAACAAGAAGTGTCGTCTCAGAACACTGGACCAATTGTTGTGTATAATGTCTGCTCAGAATCTCTACTCTGGATGGAACGTTATTAAACGTTGGGAAAGATTTAACACTGTTCTCATATTTGAAGGGGAATAAGTATGACTGTTTGTCTAAGGGGAACGTGTTTCATAAATACATATCCCAGCAGACTTAATCATATTTGCATACATGAAGTTCACGGCGATGAAGCTATCCCTGGAACCGTGGTTTCTCAACACCCCCTTTCCTACATGTCTTATGTTTTCTGCAACACACGTGTTGGTTGCTGGTGGGTATTGTGTGACTGGGTAGATTCTGTGTCAGTTTTATGGGCTAGAATTCTCAGAGCATTTTCCTTATGATGTTGTAATTGGTCCTGATGTTGTCTGCTGAGATCAATCTGTATGCATGTGTGGACTCTCTCTCAAAACTCTACATTTTTTATCAGCTAGCACAGCCTGCCACGTGACTTGCCCATCTTGAATTGATCAGCTTGAGTCAAGAAAAGCCATCACCTGGCATCTGAACCTCCATTTAGGCCTTGGCAAAGTCTACCACGGTGAGTTCAAAAGAGTAGTGTATCCCTTCTCTATGTACATGTTAAAAACTGCTTCGACAGAGGAGCCCTCCCTGAGCTGGGGTCAGTGTCTCCAGAATGAGGGGGAAGGAGAAGACCATGCGTTTATTGACGTAGCGAACTGTACACAGGTGAACCCAAGTCACAAGAGAAGAATGATGTTTCTTGGAAACATTAGTCCCAGAGGCTGGGCCATGGATCTCAGTGGTTTGGCAACTCTATCATGATGAAGTCATCCCCGAACTTGCGGTTGGATCGGACAGCATCGTTTGGTTGATGAGATCTAACATGCTACAATCGCCTCCACGGTGGGATTCGATAGGGAGTTCCCTGGTGTTGTGTTTGACACAGCAGAAATGAGACCTTTCTGATAACATTCTTTGTTTTTCTTTCCATGGTTAGGATACTACAACTAGCTTGGCATCATCTGACCTACAGTTTGGACCCCACACACCATCTGACCTGTGGATTTGGCATAAGCTTCTGAAACGACAGTAGTCAGAAGAGTCCAAACTTACACCCAACCTAAAAACTTGAGACGCTTCCCAAGCTCTACAGCCCTTTGTTGACAAAGGTTTCTGAGGAACCGACAAGGAGCCCAGAATCTTCAGCTTTGGAATCGGCACCTTGGCTGTCTTGAAGCTGAGATCAGTTCCTGGGTGCTTATCTGGTCAACAAGGATTCAGATTCCTGTTAGAGCACCTGAGTCAGCATGAAGAGGTACAGCCCACCCAGTCTTGTGGACCTTGCAAGCCAGAGCTTCCTGAAGGATGAGGCCTCAGCCATTGCCATGCTGCACTGTCTGCCCATCGCTCTCTTCCTGCCTCTGTTCAAAGCAGCTGTCACCGGAAGGCACCTTGCAACATTGAAGGCCATGGTGTCGACCTGGCCCTTTACCTGCCTGCCCCTGGGGGCTCTGATAGGAGCTCAGCAGCTCCCCCAGGACATTTTAAAAGCTGTGTTGGATGGACTAGATGTCCTGCTTGCCCAGAAGGTTCGCCCTGGGAGATGTCAACTGAAAGTTTTAGATCTTTGTACACATGCTCACAGCAATTCCTGGAACCTGTGCTCTGATACAGGTGCCCAAGGCTCTGTGGGTTCATCAGATGACCTAGAGGCAGCCCAGCCCCCTAGAAAGAGGGCAAAGAGGTCTAAGTCAATGTCTAGGAAGCTTTCTGTGGAGTTGGTCCTAGACCTTTTCTTCCTCAAAGCCACTTTGGATCAAACCCTCACATACCTCCTTAAGAGGGTCAGGCAGAGAAAGGGCCAGCTCCTTCTCTGTTGTAGGAAGCTGGAGTTTTTTAATGAGTCAACTAGCATGGACATTATTGAGAAGGTCCTGAAAATGATGCAGTTGAACCGTGTCCAGGAGGTGGCAGTGAATTGCAAGTGGGAACTGTCTACCCTGGCCAGGCTAGCTCCTCTCCTGGGCCAGATGGTTCATCTGAGAAGATTTATTCTCTCTGGAATCGTCTTGAACACCTGGAGGGAGGAGGATGACGTGAAGAGGCTAGTTGCCCTATTGGCTTCACAGTTACAGGGTCTACCCCAGCTCCAGGAGCTCTATCTGGACTCTGTTCAGTTCCTGGAAGGCCGTGTGGACCAGGTGTTCGCATGCTTGGATGCCCCCTTGAAGACCCTCTGGATAACTGAGTGCTCATTTTCAGAGTCTGACTTCACATATCTATCCTTGTGTCCAAGCACCAAGTCCCTTAGATCCCTGAATTTGAGTAGAATCAAGTTGACTGGCTTCAATCCTCAATCGCTACAAGTTCTGTTGGAGAGAACGTCAGACACCCTTCAGATCCTGAACTTAGGTGGCTGTGGGATCACAGACTCCCAGCTCAAAGCCATCCTGCCTGCCCTTGGACGCTGCTCCCAGCTCGAGCTCTTCAGACTCTATGGGATCCCAGTCTCCATGGCTACCCTGGAGGGTTTGTTGCGGCACACCCTCCCTTTGTGCAAGTTGCAACTCTTGCAGTTTCCTATCCCTCTCGAGTGTTACCTGGACATCCAGGGTCCTCTCCAACAGGGGAAGCTTCCCATGTATATGGCCAAGCTCAAACAAACACTCCAGGACTTGGGAAAGTGGAACCGCTTGCTGGCCTGCCAACATGACACCAATATAGATGATCATTCAATTACCTGCATTATCCAGGACTGATGTGACTATCCTCAGTTTTGTACTGGATTTCCAATCCCAAACCTGCCTCTGTTCATAGTCTCATTTGTACAAGTTTAGTATGCATTTGTTATTTGCACTGTTTTGAGTTCTAGTTTGGTATGTATTTGTTAATAGCACTGTTTTAAGTTCTGTATATGAGAGCTATGCTTATTTCCTCTTCGTTGCTTTTAGACATTCAAACAATGTACAAAGAATTACACAATGAACTCCATAGAATAATATTAAGGAGAGGTTTTATCTGATTTTCAAAAAAAAACTCTTAATACTCAAAAGGATTGATCATATAATCAAAACAGGATTTGTTCTTATAAAGCAACAGGTATGATGCTATAAAAGAGCTATGCAAAAGTTATCAGTGAGTTATTTAGTGTCATTCCCTTGTATCAATTCAGTAATTATTTTGGTCTTATTCTCATCAAACTGATTGATTAATCTCTAATTCAAATACATTTATGTAAAAAATGTGAAATTAAAAGTATAGAATACACTGTACAACTTTGTTTCAATATGTTTACTTGGACATCAGTAGTAATTGGTTCACACTGCCATGGTATCCTTAAGGGAAAAGGATGTACTTCATGTTTTATTTTTATGTAAATTATGGGGGCAGGATGGTGTTGAAGAATTCTCAGTCACCAGGCCGCTCAAATAGGACACAACTCATTTCTGCAACTCATCCTCTATGGTAAAGCAATGATATCGCTACTGTTTTAAACATTTTGGGTCCAGCTCACGAGGATGTTTCCTGGGCAGATGGCATACACCATTTTGTTCCTTGCCTGATCTTGTACTTGTTGAAAGCAGTGTTCTTTAGAAATGAGGATGATGCCGCTATCTTTTGAGCACTTTGAAGGTGTTATCAGGAGCGTGGTCTCTGGAGAAGGACATCATACGTGGTAACCTGCAGAGGCAGTGAAAACGAGGAAGACCCTCAAGGGGATGGATTGACACAGTGCCTGCGATGATCTGCTAAAACATAAAAATGATTGTAAGAATGACCCAGGTCCGGGAAGTGTTTTGTTCTAGTTCGATGGCCCATAGAGTCCATTTGCTTCTCAAGCAACTCTAGGGCCATTAAAACGGATTTATAGTCTCAGAAACCCACTGGGAGAGCTCTACTCTAACCTACAGGCTCACTATGAGTGGGAAAGAGCTGATTCCTTTAATCACAATAAAAATATTTAATGTTTACAGAAAAAAGCTTCAGAGCTGCTAAAATGATCATGTATAATTTATCAAGGAGTCATGAGTGTCAGGGGAGGGAGGAAATAATAGGAGCCGGTATCAAGGGCTCAATACAAAGTAAATGTTTCATCATCGTAAATGAGGATGAGGGCAGAGTGGAGACCCAAACCCATTTGTAGGCAACTGGACACGCCTTTACGGAAGGGTCGTGGGGAGGAGATGAGTCAGTCAGGGTGCAGGGAATCAATGATGAAACATACAACTTTCCTCTAGTTCTTAAATGCTTCCTCCCCGCACTATTATGATCCCAATTCTACCTTACAAATCTGGCTAGACCAGAGGATGAACACTGGTACAGATGGGAAATGGAAACAGGGAATCCAGGACGGATGATCCCTTCAGGACCAGTGCTGTGAGTGGCTATACCTGCAAGGTGGCGGGAAGGTGGGGTAGAAAGGGGGAACCGAGTATAAGGATCTACATATAACCTCCTCCCTGGGGGACAACAGAAAAATGGGTGAAGGGAGACGTCGGACAGTGTAAGATATGACAAAATAATAATTTATTAATTATCAAGGGTTCATGAGGAAGGGGAGGGGGCGGAGGGAGTGGGAAATGAGGAGCTGGTGTTAGGGGCTCAAGTGGAAGGGGAGCGTTTTGATAATGATGATGGCATCATTTTGAGAATGATGATGGCAACAAATGTGCAGGTGTAATTGACACAGTGGATGTATGTGTGGATTGTGGTGGGAGTTGTACCATCCCCCAATAGAATGATTTAAAAAAAGAACGTAAATATTTAGAAAAGAATAACGGCAACATATGCACAAATATGCCCTAACAATTTATGTATGGATTGTTGTAAAAGTTGTAAGAGCCCCCAATAAATTATATTTTAATAAAAAATAAATTAAAAGCTTCAGAACTGCTTATATATTTTATTTTGAGCAAAGAGGGAAGCATTTTCATTAAGAAAAGAAAGGGGAGCTGACGTCAATGTTCAAGAAGAAAGAAAATGCTCTGAAATTGATGGTGGCAACAATTGTGCAATTATGCTTGATCTAATTAAATTATGGATTGTTACAATATCTGTAAGAGCTTCCAATTAAATGTATAATCATAAAAAAGAAAATATTCAAATAGTTTAAGAAAATTATAGGGAATGGTAGAAATATACCAATTTGCACATAAATGCTAATTCAACCCAAATTGTTCCATTTTCATCCTTAGCATTTTCCCTGAATAACTACAGTACACTTACATGTTCCATCTTTATCCATGATATGTTTCCATCAGCAAGGTATCAGTACCAGTTCTCTGTAACTTAGCAACAAAGTACACATACATTGTCTAGCATCTGGGCAGGGTTATATTATCAGGAGATCATGTTTGCAGTTTCTTGAAGATCATCAAGATGGCTTTTACATACACATGAATTATATTGATGCTACTTTTCTACTGATATTTTCATGTCTTTCTTCTCAAAGTTGTCTACGGCCATTACATTTTCCTTATAAACGTCATCAATGTGTGAATCAAACACACACACAAAGGAATTATTTCTGTGTCATGGGTGAATTTCAGTACCATTATTCTGTGAGAGAACTCAGACAAATAGAGAGACTATACCTATAGTTTATATTCAATTCAATCAAAATGCCATTTAATTTACAGAGGAGGAAAGCGCATCAAAGGTATTTAGTGGGCAAGGCTGTAGCTTGGGCAGAAGGAGGCATTGCAACGTGTCTTAGGGCATGAAAGAGACCATATCTCAAAGATAATTCCAGGAGAACATTTGCTAAGTCTGAAAATGGACAAAGAGAACACAAAACCAGAGCTACGTCACTTGGACAAGGGAGACCGACAACACGAGGTTGAAATCGCGTCCTAGGGTTCACAATTGCGACTCAAGATATTGGATTGGGGAGGCAAATGCAAGGGTCACAACTGCACGATGGGAGGCAGATCCATACATCCCATTCACAGGTGAGACTACAGAAACAGGGAGGAGCCGTGATTGGGACACGTACATTATGTTCGATAGACGGGCTTACCGACAGTGGTTCTCAACCTTCCTAATGCCACGACCCTTAATGCAGTTCCTCATGTGGTGGTGACCCCACCACCACCACCACCACCATAAAATTATTTTGGTTGCTACTTCACAACTGTAATTTTTCTACTGTTATGAATGGGGTGGCCCCTGTGAAATGGTCTTTCGACCTCCAACGGGGTCGCGACCCACCGGTTGAGAATCGCTGCGTATGATATTGTTCCAAAGGCCAGAGCCTTCTGACCAAGGCAGTCAGGGCCAAACTGATGCATGCATGACGCATGACAATGCAGACCCCTGTGCCTTCCCTCCTACAAGGCCTTCCATCGAGGGCACAGCTAGGCAAACCTCCCAACAGGGTCTGCCCCTCTCTGTGCTGGCCCCAGAGGGAAATCCACCATCTGAGGCATTCTACCTGCGGGTAAGATTATCTGAATCTTTGGTTAATGTTCAGAAAGGATTCAAACACTTTGGGGTCTATGCCTTTCCCACACAGTCCAGCTCCTTGGACACCAATTCTTGATGATGCTCACGAGGCAAGTACTGATCAATGGTTCCAGGAAATGAGGTAAAATCTTGTTAGTGCAAACTTGTACTTTGTGCACCCTCCATGCCCATTCTTTTTCACCAGCTACCTGGCTCCTGGCTAAGGTATGCCCTCATCCATCCTTGAGGGTCCCACCTCCGTGTTTTTTTCCTGTTAGGTCAGCACTCTCTTGTTGCCGTCCCCCAAAGGCCTCTTGTCTCACGTACTTCTTGAAATGGTGGGGTATTGCCTGGTTACTTTTTGTTCAGTGATCCTGCTTATTCCTGATAACTTACCAATAATAGCTCTGTGGGTTTTTTTATTTTATTTTCGAATCGCAGCCATTTTTTATTTCATTAATCCATGCCTACATTCATTCATTCTTTCTTTGTGGTTGTGTATTCTAGATTTATGAAAGCGTGTGAGAGACAATGAATGCTCAAATTATACAACTTTACCATTGGTATCCTATAGAAGTAAATTTTGTGAAGAACATCTCATAACTGGTAGCAGGCCATTGAGAGAGAGCTGCCAGAGGTTCAGGCTGGATTTAGAAGAGGACATGGAACAAGGGATGCTATTGATGATGTCAGATGATCCTTGGCTCAATGCAGAGAAAACCAGAAAGATATTTACTTGTGTCTTCTGGCCACCTCGATTGAATCTCTCTAGAGAATAGTAAGGATCACAAAGGGCGGGCTTGAAGGATTGGCCTCTTAAGAAGAGTTCAGCACACTCTCTTAGTTCTCAAGTGTTCTTGTGAGAGAAGTATCACCAACCAGAAGTACTGGTAATTGTCTCATCATTCAGGTGAGTGAAATCAAATCCAGGGCTTCAGCTGGAGGAGAAAACTCTCTCCTAATTGAGCTTGAGGCTAGTTCCTTGTCTCCTTGCATCACCTGAAGCCTTAACCTCATTGTATCTGCATGTGTCTAGGTATCAGTCTTACCTTGTCTCAAGGAGCTTCTTCTGGAAGGAACCCCAGGCCCAGAGACAAACCCTAAGATGCATGTCGCTTACTGGCTGTAGTCAGCTACCGACTATGTCTTTACACTTTCCTCTCTTATAATCTCTCAAGGGATGAAACACACTTTGTCCACACCCAAGAGGAACTCCCTTGCTATCTACTTCCTCAGGGTTGTGAATGGATGAATAGTTTAATGTCCCAGACACACCTGCCTTGGAGAGCACGTGACCTCCAGGTCTCCTGTCTTGCTGCATTCAGATCCTGCTTCTCTCTGCTCACTTCTCTAAAAAAAAGCCTTGGGAGATGAAAAGATCAGGTAACACACCTCAGAAAACTCCCCTGACATCAATCTGATAAAGATGGAGAAGAGATTAAGGGCTATTAACGCACCCTGAAACCTTTACTGTGGAACGTCTTAATATAGGATCTCATCATAGCAGATCCATTTGTGGAGGACACATTCTATCATAAAACATAACAAAACTGAACCCAGTGCCCTTGTGTCCCGTCCCCCTCATTGTGAACAGTAGGTCAGATGGAAACTGTCCCCAAGTTCCTTCAAGGCTCTTGATCAGAGGCTCCCACACTGATTGGCGCTGATGCTTGCCTCCTTGCCATCAACACAGGAAACGTACACCTTGATGGCAATCGAAAGTGTATATATGATAGCCCATAACCCAGAATAAAGTGTAGTGAAATAGTACAGACCTTGGTTGATGATGAGTAATAGAAACCCTGCACGACAGAATAGGGTGCCCCTAAGAGTTTCTGAGACGGTAACTCTCTGTACGATTAGAAAGCCCCCATTCTCTCCCATACAGAGAGCAGACTTGTGTGCTTTTGCCCCATGCCATTCACTCCAGTTTCGACCATGGGCAGTATCAGCCATATTGGTAAAACAATGCTCTACATCTTTCAGGGGGCAGATCCTCATCTTTTTGCAATGGAGAAGATAGTGGTTTTGAAGCCTCTCACTCTTGATGAATAGACTAACACAGCCCACTGCTAGGGCAGAGCTCCCAAAATGACCTCCTTACATGTCCAGATCCCAAGTCACAAAAGCATAGTTTTTATAGGCTGACTACAAGAGAAGTAAATAAGTGGATGTCTTTACAAAGAGACATTTATTTTATGTCAGACAAAGTGTGTTAGTTTACAGAAACTTAGGCACGGGTGTGAAAGGTTTAGGGTTGATTGTCTGTAGTGGGAGGGACTGTTCTCTCTTCAACATCAGCATGCATTCCTTGGAGATTCCATGAGTGTTGGCATCCACATTCCACTGAGTCTATAAGATTCCAAGAGCAAGGATTTGGGTTCCAAGAACACACTTTCCTCTTGCCTTTTGGTTCCTATCTGCTGCCTCTGTGTTCATGTCTCATAGAAGAGAGACGAAGAGAGATATGAAGCCAGCAAGGGAGGACTGGGAGAAGGCCGCTGATGTTAGATGCCTCCT
>NW_022111374.1:539790-544451 GCF_000313985.2 Echinops telfairi
AGTGGGATTGAACAGAATGGAGTGGAAATGGAGTGGGAGGGACTGATCCCTCTTCAACATCTGCATGCATTCCTTGGAGATTCCATGAGTGTTGGCATCCACATTCCACTGAGTCTATAAGATTCCCAGAGCAAGGATTTGGGTTCCAAGAACACACTTTCCTCTTGCCTTTTGGGTCCTATCTGCTGGCCTCTGTGTTCATGTCTCATAGAAGAGAGACGAAGAGAGATATGAAGCCAGCAAGGGAGGACTGGGAGAAGGCCGCTGATGTTAGATGCCTCCTGTAATCTTCACCTCCAAATGGCCACACTGTCATAACAAAGACAAGCTAATCTTCACAATCCTAACCACAAATAATCATATATTTGACAGCAGACCAGAAGCAGAGGTTAGATTTGGGAAGACTTGGTAAAGAAGACGGTAATGACATTAGCTGTCCATGCGTAGAAGGATTTCATCCCAAGTTCTGTCACATGTGCTGGGAACAAAACTGACAGACAGGGGCCTGTAGGCCTGCAGGGTCACCCTGAGCTGCCGAATTACCTCTAAAAAAGTATCTTCGTGCAGAAAACCTTCTGGATCCTCATAGCAATCCTGAGGGACAGGGAGTCCCAGAAGGGAGAACTTGCACAGTGGCCAAGTGTGCTGAAGCAGACCCTGCAGGACAGCCATGGAGACTGGATTTCCACCCAACAGCAAGGTGCTGAGCTGGGAACAGTGGCCCAGAGCAGGCTGCAAGGCAGTGAGCTCAGAGTCATTGATGCCGCAGTCAGTTAAGCTTAGGTGGGTCAGGGTGGCTGAGACCCTCTCTAGCAGCTTTGGGAGGTATGCCCTCATTGAGCGTGCCCTGAACATACCACTCAAGTCCAGGGACCTTAGTTGCCTGGTGCTAGGACAAGAGTGCAGACTTGACAGGTCAGCGTCCAAAGGCACACAGTACTTCAAGGTCAGGGACTCCAAGGTGGTAGGCAAGCAACTGAGCAGCTGACAGAGGTGGTCATTGAGGAAGAACACAGTTTCCAGAATGAGGTGCTGGAGTTGATGCAGACTAAGGAGGTGAGAGGTCAATTTTGCAAGTAGCTTCGCCACTTTATCCACGGTACGTGATCCCAGGGAATCCAGGCTTATTCGGGAAAGATGGAGTGTGCTCAGGTGACCCATTTGGGACAGGAAAGGAGCAAACCAGTTGAGGCTCTTCAGGTTCCACCAGCAGTGAAATGCCACCTCCTGGACAGCATCCCGCTGCACCACATTCAGGATCTTCTCAATAACGGGAAGTTCCGATAGACCGCCTACAATTTCTACCTTCCTACAGCACAGGGGTGGCAGGTCCTTTCCCTGCTTGACCCTTTCCATGAGAACGGTGAACAATTCATCTGGGGCTGTATCAAGAAAACGCAGGTCTGTGAGCAACACCATGGAGGTGGAGGACTGAGGCTTCTCCCCTGCTCTGGAATCCTTCCCTTTTTGAGTCCTAGTTCGGGGCTGGGTGGTCACTGGATCCTCTGATGAGGGCACAGAGGCAATGGATTCATTTCCAGACCACACTTTCCAGAAGTTGGTGTCCGTGTCCAGGCGGACATCCAGCGCTCTCAGTCTGCATCTCCTTGGTGGGAGTTTCTGGGTAAGCAGGACATGGAAACCATCCAGGGCCGCGTGTAAGATGTCCTGGTCAGAATGCCCAGATTTCACGAGAGCCCCGAGTGGTAGACCGATGAAAGGCCAGCACCCCACCATGGCTTTCACTGTCTCTCTGCGTCCCCCAACAACAGCGGCCATGAACAAGGGGGGGAAGAGTTGTGTGGGCAGCCACTCCAGTGCAGCAATGGCTGAGTTCTCGTCCTGCAACACACTCTGGATGGCAAGGTCCAGGAGTCTGGGTGGGTTCCTGCTGCTCATGCTGATCAATCGCTCCAAAGGGAGTCCTGACCTGTGAATGGAAAGAGGGAGGGCTCTGCTCAGACTTCTGGGAGAGCCACGCTGCTTGTCCCGGCACTCCGAAATCTGGAGGGGAGTTTTCTGACTATGCCACTCCTCTTATCAACGCACAGTGAGAGAGGCAGGCACGGTCCAGGGAGGTCTTAGATTTCAAAAGTGGTGCTTCCTCTGACTCAAGTTGGTCCCGAGGCTGTGGAATCCGAGATGGCCAGGCCGATGGTGGCAATGACCTCAGCAGCTGTGGAGATGGAGAAATCAAAGCTCAGTAGGAAATACGGTGGTTGCGTATTGAATCAAACCATCCCAAGGCGTACTACGCAGGAAAGACAAATTCAAGTGGGATGACTACGCATTCATCAGTTGGAAAATTTTAGGTCTATATTGAACTAGAACACTCTGTGTGATGGGATAATATTTATGGGAGTACAAGAAAGTCTTGTCTATACAGTGAAGAGTCAAATTTCCAACCACTAATGAAGAAATTGAAGAATTCTTCCAAGCACTTCAGCATGAAACTGACCTTCCAAGTTTTCAAGAGGCAGAGCTAATTCTTGGTAAGTGTAATAAGAAATTAGGAAGCAGAGATGCAGGAAAAGCAGTTGGAAAACAGGATCTTGGTGATAGAAAGAAATCAGGAAATCGCAGGGTAGCTTTTGCCAAGACAATTGAGACAGACTAGCATTTAGCCACCCTAACGCTATCTTGTGGACTGCTGAATGACCTACCTCCTTCCCCTTCCATCTCAGAAAGTCCCACTAGTGACTGGCTTTAAATATACCCTGATGGAATCAAGATCAGAACACTTTTATTAGTAATATTGTTCCCTTTGTTGTCATAACCAGGATACTGCTATTTTTATTTTATTAACCTGGATGTTATCAATGCTGTACGCTGTAACGCTCACTAACTCTAAAGCATCATGATATTAATTTCACTTTCTGCTTCTTTCCACACTTTCTTACGTGCTAGACAGATTCTAAATTAGTTTTTGCCTTTAAAGATGGACTGAAATGTCACTCAGGACTACAAACAAGATCTGCTTTTTCATTCTAGCAGTCCCAATGTAACCGGGGGAAAAACCCAAAACAACTCTTCTAACTTATCAAGACGTTGTTGTGTCTGTAATTTACCTGAACCCACAACACAATGATTCCTTCACCACACATGCCTTTCTTTTAACGACACAAATGGCAGTGAACACGTGGACTTCTACCATTGTAATTCACAGAAATCAAATCGACTACATCTGTAGGAAATGTTTTACAATACAAAAGAGACCGCTGTCCCAAATATAAGTTAAGGACAACATGTATTCAGTCATAAAGGACACAAAGACAAAACGAAGCCACAAACACTTGAGGGACGCCTTGAGCATGAAGCCACGATGGCATCCGACAATTCAGAGACAGGATGTCACTTCAACGAAGTCATGGAATTCAGGAGACTGTCAAATGTATGAGCCGGTAAAAGATGGTCAATTACAAAAGGAGGGGTGGGGGTGGGCTATGGAAGCCTGAGGAGGCCAAGATTGGGACCCATTACTCCATGGTCTATGGAGCGTAGAAGACTGGTCCTTCCAAAGAAGGCCGTCTGGCCAAGGTGCTAGGGTCCGTCTCCTGATGATGCCACCTGCAGCACAGGCCCATCATCAAGGACACACCAGTCAGTCCACTCAGGGACAGCTCCGCCATGGACTCTCTGTAGGAGGGGCAGGTAATCCACTCTCCAATGCTCTCTCCCTGAGGGCAAGAGGGTCTACTTCATTGTTACATGACCTCGAGGCATTTTCTGAAGTTTTATTGATTTATATATTTTGCACTTGAGTGTTAAGCACACCCTCCCTGGAATGAAATGCTCCGACTTCAGCCCTAACATCAGAGAGACTTTCAAGGAGCTCATGATCAGCAGCCAAAAATGAAGCTGGGGCCACAAAGCCGAAGAAATGAATCAACTACATGAGAGCTCAAATGCAACCTGAGACCCATCCGTCCCACATGAGTGTCCAGACCATCTCCAGAACAGATATGATGCGTTGAACTCCAGCAACAGGAAACAGGACCAGCTGTGGAATTACATCAGTAAATCACGCATGAAGAAAGCAACGTCATTCCAAGACAGGAAAGGGAGAATGACCAAGGCGGACACCAAAGAGACTAAATCCTACCATTGGTAGAAACATGGCTAAAGTGAATGGCAGAAATGATGCAAGAAAGAGCTGAACAGAACATTTCAAAGAGCAACTTAAAAAGACAAAGTAGTAAAGTGGAGCATGCTGCCCGAGGGGGAAACCATTAAAGTTATAATAGTGAGGAAAAAGAGCATTCCCTTCTGTAGATGTGGTAGAGAAAAGGGCTGGAAATAGGCTCACACCCCATGAAAGCTGTCCCTGACATAATACAAAGAGACATATAGGCAGGGCCCTTTATATACAGATGTGTTTGTGGCTTCTTTCAATAGAGAACCTAAACATAAGCAGTCATTTCTGCAAAGCTCTTGGTTAATAGTTTTGTAATCACGTGGCATTTTTTCATCCATCAGGTCAGAATTGAGGACAAAAGACTAAGCTCTCTCTAGTTTACATGTCATGGGGAACTCCCTTAAGTCTACCCTCCTTAAGATCTCTTTTCTTTGGAGGAGGGTGGGGGCATGAGAAGGTTGGGGATTAAGGCTTTCACTTGCTCCTCAGACATAAGACAGATTTGGCAGAAGTGCTGTGGGTTCAA
>NW_022111374.1:545897-547626 GCF_000313985.2 Echinops telfairi
GGAGCAGACTCAACTCTCTGAATTGGAAAAGCTAGTGGTTTTCAAGCCAACAGTTGATTAATAGACAAATAAGCCCACACTGGAGCCCAGCTCCCAAACTGACCTCCTTACACACCTGCCACACTGTGAGAATGGTGACCTCTGTTAGCTGATACACATAATGAAGGAGTGCACAAAGGGAAGATATGAAGACAGATTTAATCCCTGAATAGGCACTAAGTGTGAAAGAGATGGAGGGTAAGCAGGACACGCTAATCTCTGTAGCCTGATTATGAGTAGAGCAAATACATCTCCATGTTCATAATGGAACATAGAATGCACTCACCTCACATAGGCCTCCAAGAGAGCCAAGCTTGGAACCCCACCCTCCAACGTCTAGGTCCCTCCCCACATCGCTCCTCAGAACCATGTTAGAGAGTTTTCATGCTTCTCCCCATTTCAACTCACACTTGCAGAGGCTGACAAGGCTCCGATTTCAGTCTTGACTTTATCCTTGATCGAGTAGATCCAGTGGATGATGAATCCAAGATGGCAGGTCCAAAGGCAGACTTCTTCCTCAATCGTGTTGACACTGACAACGTCCAGAGAAGCAGGAATGATGGCAGGATTCTGTCCCGAGTCCCCAAACCTTCAGGTCAGATGAAGGGTCCAGGTCCAGAACAAAGCTACCGAGCTTTCAGAGTCCTTATAAATCATAAGACCACGCCCACAAGATAGCTATCTCCCCCCTCAGTTGCTGTTCACAGGAGGTGTCAGCATTTTATGAAATCTCCTCAACCAGGCTGATGCCACCATAATGAACCCATCCCAGAGAATCCCAACCCAGCCCTGTTGACACAAACTCTCAGCCATCACACCTTACCCCCTGTGACTGAGACAACATGGAAAACTTTGAAGAGTGCGTTGGCAGATGAATGTGGATTAAGCAATTGGTTACAGAAATGGCTCTAGCCCCCAGATTCTCATATGTGTAATATAGTTGTGTCCTTATGGATATTTGACTTTATAACTCATTTCAATAGCACAAAAATTCTTACTCTCTGTCACTACCTACTTAGAGCCAACTTATGTGAAAAAATAGTGAGAGGTTTAACACGGAGGACAGGGCTGCACACTGGCCAGAGGAAGTCGGGGGTGGCACAGAGGCCCCTTCTGTTGACCCCAGGGCTTTTGGCATCAAGATGAGAGGTTGGAGACAGAGGTGTGGAACAGAGATAGAATTTAGCCAGGAATGTGAAGTTCAGAAAGATTTCATTGAGGCAGAGAAAGAACTCCTGAGAAGGAAGCGAGAGCAGAGAAGGACGGGACATCTTCAGCCCCTGGACGGCTTCTGAGACCCCTCGAGTTAGGTCAGGGAAATCACTCCTTGCAGTGAGGCAGTGGGACATGGATAGGGCTTGAGCCAAGGATGTATGTGCTGATGAGGGGAAGGAAGGCCTTCCAGTGCTGCAGTTGCAGGGTTTGAGTCAGGATGTGGTCTGTGAGTAAATCATCCTGGAACACTGAGGGAAGGGGCTGTACAGACCCTACCTGGAGAGATAAGCCCCTTGATATGCTGGAGGCAGCAACTGCATAGTCCAGCTCTGGCCTTGAGAGACTGGGGGGAAGGGACCACAGAGTCCAGCAGGCCATCTTTAGGGAGAGCTAGAGGAAGAGGCTGCATGGTCCGGACCTGGCCCAAACATCCAAAACTCTTAATAGTGGCAATGGGCTTAGGGTTCTATGGTTA
>NW_022111374.1:548867-550450 GCF_000313985.2 Echinops telfairi
AGGCATCTGTCTGCGTGTTCTCGGAGAAAGTTTTTAAGAGAGAGATACAGGATAAGTAGTTTGCCAGTGGTGGTGGTGTGACTGGTAAGGTATGGTTGATTAAATTAGGCCTGCCATACATCAACTTGAAGGGGATTAGGAAAGAGGGAGAGCGAGGGGTTGTGTGGATTCAAGTGAGGGCTAGTGAAAGCAAGTCTATTTATGACTGGTATAGTTTTAGAGTTAGTTTCGACAGATGACCTTTTATCATTCCATTCATCTTTTTAACTTTTCTAGAGGCCTGAGGCCTGTATGGGCTATGTAAGCGCCACTTAATGTCCAGTGCGAATGATGCTTGTGTGATTTGAGACACAAAGCATAGGCTGTAGGAGCTGAAGAAGAGCACGGGGCCCTAGATGCAGGGGATGATGGACTTGATGGATCAGATCTTCGGCTTGGTTGGCGGGAAGAGCTATTCACTTACTGTTTACGATGGGGGATACTTTCGTTGTTAGGAATTTTCTTTAGCTAAGTGGAGAGCTTGCGTGTGAGCAATGAGCTCTGCTTTCTGAGAAGTGGTTCTGTCTAGGAGAGGTGCAGCTTCCCAGACCTGATCAAGTGAAACTACAGTAGAGGCAGCTCATCACTGTCCCTGGGTGTCTACGACAGAACTGTTATCGACAATCAAAGTTAGATCTGGATCAGGATAGGGCTCTTTTAAAAGTTTAGGTCCAGGTAGTGTTAGTTCTTCAATCGCTTGTGGACAGGAGTGACTGTTGGTTCTGGCGAGTCCAGGAGCTGAGGCAAGAGAGTTGTGTTTAGAGAGGGAGCCTGGCACAGGGTTATGTTAGGGATTTTAATAAACATAAGGAGTACTTTTGTAGGCGGTTGGGAGACAGCAAAGACAGGAGTTGGTGTGAGGGAAGGTATTGCAGTTTGTGGGTAGATAACGTCTGGATAGGCTCTCGTAGTGTTAGTTTGAAAGCGTTTTTAGTAAGGGCAGCACTTTAGAAAGCCCTTTAGTAAGGGCCCAACTGTCATATCTGACTGTTTGGACAGATAGGTTACTGGAGAGTGAGTGGGTCCCAGGGGCTGAGTCAGGACTTTAACTGCTATTACCTTGGTTTTCATTTGTGTAAAGTAACAAAGGTATACTAGGGTTTGGGAAATGTAAAGGCGGAGATTGGAGGAGAGCTTGTTGAAGTTTGTTAAGAGGTTGCGTTGGTTAATTGGGGAGAGTCTAGAGGGCTAGCAGGGGGGGCTTGTTTGCATTAGTGACCTTGTCTGCTTTGTTGCCTCCCCGTGTTCCTGGGAAACTATCAGCTTGATGTCCTTTACATTTTTTATTACCTAAGTGTCAGCAAAGAGTTAAAGGTCTGCTGGGAATCATCTTGGTTGCAACACATGAAGGCTACTGCTTGGAGGGAGAGAGAAGTTAAGGGAGTTGGGCTGTGTTTGCTTTAGAAGTGTTTTAGGAGATACTGCAGGTAAAGGCAGACCAATGCTGACAAGCTGGGTTAAGGGGGATGATAATAAAAAGGAGTCATTAAAGGTGGGTGACTAAAGGCTTGGAGGGATGACCATCAATTCCCATAACCGAGACC
>NW_022111374.1:553681-555322 GCF_000313985.2 Echinops telfairi
CCAGAGACACACCGGATCCAGGTGACTTTTCTTGGCTGTAGTTAACTACCTACTGTATGTACAAGCATCTCTCTCCTTAAATCCCATGAGAGAGGAAAAGTTTTTCAACCACAGCCCAGAGAAACTCCCTTTGAATGCATTTCTTCAGGGTTGTGAATCGATGAAGTGTTTGATATCCCAGACACACCTGCCTTGGGGACATCTGATCCCCAGATCTCTGGTCTTGCTTCAGTCAGATCCTGCATTTCCCTGCTCACTTCTCTAAAATCCTTTGGGAGAAGAAGGGATCAGGATGCACACGTCAGGAAACTCTCCTGACATCAAGCTGATAAAGATTGAGAAAGGATTAAGGATTACCATCCCACCCTGAATCCTCTTACTGTGGAAAGTCTTCATACGGGATCCCAGAATAGCAGATCCATTCACGGAAGCCACATTCTATCAGAAAAAAATAACAAAACCAACTTCAGTGCCTTTGTGTACCTCCCACTTCATTGCAACCTGTAGGTCAAATTAAAACTTCCCCCTAGTTCCTTCATGGATCTTAATCATAGGCTCCCACATTTACAGGTTCTAACCCATGGCCCTTACCAGGAAATCAGAAAACGTACTCACACCCTTCTGGCAATTGAAAATGTATGTACTATAAACAATAATCCAGAATAAAGTATTAAAAAATCGTATTTCCATTGCTAATGAGTAAAAAAGAACATACAGGACAGAGTAGGCTGGCCCTAAGAGTTTCTGTGACTGTAACTCTGTGTGAGAGTAGAAAGCCCATCTTTCTCCCATACACTGGTCTGCTTTTGCCCCATGGGGTTCCTTCCGTTTATACTCAGGGCAGTATGAGATATGCTGGTTAACAATGCTCTATGTCTCTGTGGGAACAGACTCTCATCATTTTGTGCTGTGGAAGGTAGTGGTTTAGAAGTCTCCAACTGTTGATTCGTAGACCAACACAGCCCACTACTCAGGCACAGCACCCAAATGGCCATCCTTTCATGCCTGCCTTCTGCTGGGAAGAGTGAGCATCTCGCAGATCCTGAATGCCAAATTTTTGTATTTAGTCTGGAGGAGAAGTGAACACACAGTCGATAGCTTTACCAAGAGATGTTTATTTTATTGTAAGCAAGGAGAATTGGTTTGGAGAAATGTAAAACAGAATTTCAGTTGATCATCTGTAGCGGAAGGGAGTGATCTGGAGTGCCCCTCTCCCTTGGAGATCGCCATGAGTCTTGGTATCCACATTCCAGAGTCCAGGAGGTCCCCAAGACAGGGAGGGACCTTGCATTCAAAAACAGGCTTTGCTCTGCCCGTCCTTTCATGAGGGCATTCAGCACCTATCGGTCTGCTGGCCTCTCTGTTCATTTCTTCAGAAGAGAGATGTGAAGCCAGCAAGGGTGGTCTGGGGTGAAGCTGCCGATGTGAGACACCTCCTGTCACCTTCACCTCCACGTGGCCATATTATCATAGCAAAGATCACGTCGTGCTCATGAAGCTAGTCCCAAATGATCCCATAGACATCAGAAACACGAACATTTCACAAGTGGGCTAGAAAATCAGAATCAATGGTGGGGGTTGAGAGGACACGGTAAGGAAGGTGAGCTGCCTCTCTGTATGATGAGGATTGCATCCCAATCT
>NW_022111374.1:556140-561930 GCF_000313985.2 Echinops telfairi
CCACCTCCTGCACAGAGTCCAGCTGCACTGCATTCAGGATCTCCTCCATAACGGGAAGTTGTGGACGATCTACAAATTCTAATTTCCTACAACACAGGGGTGGTGGGTCCTTTCCCTGTTGGGCCCTTTCCATGAGGCAGGTAAGCACTTCATCTGGGCCTGTTTCGAAGAAACAGAGATCTGTGAGCACCTCCATGGAGGTCAAGGGTTGGGGCTTCTCCCCTGAACTGGAATCCTTCTCTGTGTGAGTCACAGTCCTGGGCTGGGTGGTCACTGGATCCTCTGAAAAGGTCACAGAGGCACTGGATTTGGTTCCAGACCACACTTTCCAGAAGTTGGTGTCCGTGTCCAGGAGGACATCCAGCGCTCTCAGTCTGCATCTCCTGGGGTGAACCTTCAGGGAAAGCAGGTTATCAAAACCATCCAGGGCAGCCTTTAAGATGTCCTGGTGAGAATGCCAAGACTCCATGAGAGCCCCTAGTGGGAGCTGGAGGAAAGGCCAGGACCGCACCATGGCTTTCACTGTCTCTCTGTGTCCCCCGATGACAGCTGCCATGAACAGTGGTGGGAAGAGTTGTGTGGGCAGCCACTCCAGTGCAGCAATGGCCGAGGGCTCGTCCTGCAACACGCTCTGGATGGCCAGGTCCAGGAGCCTGGGTGGGTTCCTGCTGCTCATGCTGATCAATCTGCTCCAAAGGGAGTCCTGACCTGTGAATGAAAAGAGGGGTCTGCTCAGACTTCTGGGAGAGCCAAACTGCTTGCCCCAGGACTCCTAAATCTGGACCCTGCCCCCCTTAGCTCATCAGTGGGGAGCTTTCCGGCTATGGCGCTCCTCTTACCAACTCACAGTTGTAGAGGCTGGCAAGGTCCACGTGAGACTTGGATTTCAAACTGGGTAGTTCCTTGGACCCATGTGAGTCCTGAAGTTGTGGAATCCAAGATGGGCAGAGCCAATGGTGGGCAGTGGCCACAGCAGCTGGGGGGTGCATAAATCAAAGATTAGTAGGAAATATAGTGTTGCATGTTGCATCCAAGAATCCTATGGCTTACTGTGCAGGAGAGACAAATTCAAGAGGAATGACTGAGCATTCCCCACATGGAAATTTCTAGATCTATCTTAAACTACCATGCTCTTTGTTTTGTGAGAACATCTATGGGAGGGGGGAAGAAAGTCTTGTCAAAACAGTGAACAGTCAAATTTGCTCACCAATCACTAACGAAGAAACTGAAGGATTCTTCCAACCACGTCTGTATAAAATTGACCACCCACGTAGTCAAGAGGCATAGATAATGATTGGTAATTGCAATAATAAAATAGGCAACAAAGAGGAAGCAAAAGCAGTTAGAAAATATGACTTTGGTGATAGAAAGAAACCTGGAAATAACAGGGTAGGGTTTGAAAAGACAATGACTTCCTCCCCATACACACCTCTTTAATGATGCAAGTGGCAGCTCTCCATGTAGACTTATCCCCGTGTGATTCACAGAAATCAAATCGGCTACATACATGTATGCCAAATGTTTTAGAGTACGGAAGAGACCCCAATCCCAAATAGAAATTAAGGACAGCATTCACTCACCAAAGACACATGATCTGGATGAGGAATGCCATTAACATGAAATCAGGGTGTAGTTCAAAGACTCACAGTCAGGATATTCCATCACTAAGTCACGGAATACAGGAAACTGTCAAATCCATGAGTCATTGGAAGCTCATTAATCACAATAGGAGCAGGGATTATGGAAGCCCAAAGAGAGCCAAGATTAAGAAACATACTTTAGGATATATACTATACTATAAACTATACTATATACTATAGCTTAGACAATTGATCCTTCCAAGCAAGGCATTCTAAGCAACAGGGCTAGGGTATGCCTTTTGACTGTGCAACCTCCAGTATTGGACTGTCCATCAAGGACACACCCGGTCAATCCTCTAAGGGAACTGCTCCTCCCTGCACTGCCTGGAGGAGGGTGGAGGTAATCCACTCTCCAATGCACCCTACCTGTGGGCAAGATGATCTACTTCACTGTTCCATGATCTCAAGGAATTTAATGAAGTGGGGTGTGTTTTTTGTTGTTGTTTTTCATTTCAATATTATGTATACCCTCCCAAAAAGGAAGTACGCAGACTTAAGTCGTAACATAAAAGATATCGGGAGGAGCTTGTTATCTGTAGTAAAACATGAAGCTGAAATGAGTCAAATACATGAGAGCACAAATATAACCTCAGATACACCCAACATGTGTGTTTCCAAGACTGTAATTCTTAGTGGGAGAAGAGCCCCATCTCTCTCCCCTATATAAGATACAGGAATCACTAAAGGGATAATTCCATTTCACCTCAGTGGGCAGGATCACCTACTTGGGGAAACACTGTTATTTATCTTTATTGGAGCTGACTCTCAGCTCTCCGAATTGGAAAAGCTGATGGTTTTGAAACCTCCGACAGTTAAAGGTAACAGATGAATAATTCCACACTAGTGCACAGCTTCCAAACTGACATCCTTACAAACCGGCCACACTGGAGAGTCGTGACCACAGTAAGTTTATAGACTTGAACCATTATGCAAAGGGAAGATATCAAGACACATCAAGTCCCTGAAAAGGTGCTTGTTTGGGTCGGGTCCAAACTAGGCAGCCCTGTTTGCACTAAGCTGACGCAGGTCAGGGCCCTGCACGTGCTTCCCACAGGTCAGCAGCAGACAGCACCAGATAAGATAACCGCCAGATAAGATAACCAGTGAAGCCAGATATTCCGGGTTTGATGAAAGCTGCAAGGAGTAGACAAGCAATTCTCAGAGTGTCCAGACCCGTGCACCCAGCTGCTGGATACGACTTCCCTGACCTGTTGGCCTGGGTCACAGAACTTCATCTGGGATCTCCCCCTAATAAAGCTATTTCTGGTCTCCCTTGTCCTGCCAGATAGGTTTGTCTGCCTCCCTGTACCTCAGATTCACCTTTACAGTACTGAGAAGTGATAGAGATGGAGGGTAACCAGGACGCCCTAATCTGTGTACCCTGATTATACTGAGTAGAGAAAATACATCTCTATGTTCATGATGGAATATAGAATACATTCACTTCACATAGGCCTCCAAGATAGACAAGTTTGGAACCCCACCCTGCAACGTCTTGGTCCCTCCCCACAACGCTCCTCAGAACCATTTAGAAAGTTTTCACGCTTCTCCCCATTTCAACTCACAGTTGCAGAGGCTGACAAGGCTCCAATTTCAGTCTTGACTCTGACCCCTGATCAAGTAGATCCAGTGGCTGATGAACCCAAGATGGCAGGTCCAATGGCAGACTTCTTCCTCAACGGTGTTGAGACTGACAACTTCCAGAGAAGAAGGAATGATGGCAGGATTCTGTCCCGAGCCCCCAAACCTTCAGGTCAGATGAAGGGTCCAGGTCCAGAACAAGGCTACCGAGCTTTCAGAGTCCTTTTAAATCATGAGACCACGCCCACAAGATAGCTATCTCCCCCCTCATTGGCTATTCACAGTAGGTCTCAGCTTGGAATTGATGGCATTTTATGAAATCTCATCATAAAGGCTGATGCCATCACAAGGAACCAATCCCTGAGAATCCCGACCCAGCCCTCTTGACCCAAACTCTCAGCCATCCCACCTTACCCACTGTGATTGCGACAATATAGAAAACTTTGAGGAGTGTGTTAGCAGAGGAAAGTGGATTAAAGAATTGGTTACAGAATTGGCTCTAGCGCCGATTCTCATACAGGCAGCATAGCTGTGTCCTTATGGATATTCATCTGTGTAACTCATTTCCCATAACACAAAATTACTAGCTCTGTGTCTCTTCCAACTTAGAGCCAATTTGTGGGAAAGAGTAGAAGTACCTCTTTGGTTTCCTAAAGACTGTGGATCTCTCCAGGAGTAGACGGCCTCATCAAGCCCCACAGATTGGCTGACCTGGTGGTAAACACCCCAATGCTTTACCAAACATACCGCCTCAACTGCTTGTCTCTAGAGCATAGCAGGGATGATGGGGTCACACTGGGAGTATTTAAAGGGTTGACCTCTGGAGAATGGTCCGGTACACTGTCTTCATATTCAAATGCTCTTATTAAAGAAGCATGAACAACCAGAAGTAATTGTGTCATCCTTTAGGAGGCCGAAATCCAAATCCAGGGCTTCAGCTGGAGGAGGAGGCTCTCTCCCTGTTGAGTCTGAGGTCATTTCCCTCTATCCATGCGACATCTGAACCCTTGACCTCCCTCGTATCTGCCTGTGTCTGGGCATCAGCCTTGCCTTCTTTCTAGGTGTGCCTTGTGGGACTGTGAGTCCAGAGACACACCCTGATCCAGGTGTCTTTTCCTGGCTGTAGTTAGCTACCTACTCTATGTACAAGCAGCTCTCTCCTTAAATCCCATGAGAGAAGAAAATTTCTTCAGCCACATCCCAGAGAAACTCCCTTTGTATGCATTTCCTCGGGGTTGTGAATCAATGAACAGTTTTATATCCTTGGGCATCTGACCTCCAGGTCTCCAGTCTTGCTGCAGGGAGATCTTGCTCCTCTCTGCTCACTTCTCAAAAATCCCTCGGGAGAAGAAGGGATCAGGATGCACACCTCAGGAAACTCTCCTGACCTCAATCTGATAAAGATTGAGAAAGGATTAGGGATTACCATCCCACCCTGAATCCTTTTACTGTGGAAAGTCTTCATACGGGATCCCAGAATAGCAGCTCCATTCACAGAAGCCACATTCTATCATAAAAAAAATAGCAAAATCAACCACAGTGCCCTTGTGTCCCTGCGTCCTTATTGAAACCTGCAGGTCTAATTAAAACTTCCCCGTGGCTCCTTTATGGAGCTTAATCATAGGGCCCCACACTTAGAGGTTCTATATCATGCCCTTTGACAGGAAAACAGAAAAGGTGCTCACACCCCTCTGGCAATTGAAAATGTATGTACTGTAACCCATAATCCAGAATAAAGTATTTTAAAAATCTTACTGCCATTGTTGATGACTACAAAGGACACACAGGACAGAGGAGACTGGCCCTAAGAGTTTCTGTGACTGTAACGCTGTGTGGGAGTAGAAAGCCCCATCTTACCGGTCATTCTTCCCGCTCTGTCTTGTGAAGGAAGCTGCTTTCTTCATACGTGATGTCACTGATGTCATTCCACAGCTGGTGCTATTTCCTGCTGTTACTTTTCAATGAATCATATCTGCTGTTGACATGGTCTTGACATTCACGTGTGATGGATCTCGGGTTATATTTATGCTCTCATATCTTTGAATTTTCAGCTGCATGGTCTCAGCTTCATTTTGGACTGCTCATATTGAACTCCTCCAAAATCTCTTTTATGTTATCAGCTCCTCATTTCCCCCCCTCCCTCCCTAATACCCCCTCCCTCATGAACCCTTCATAATTCATAAATTATGATTATTTTGTCATATCTTACACTCCCCGGCGTCTCCCTTCACCCACTTTTCTGTTGTCCATCTCCCCAGGGAGGAGGTTATATGCAGATCCTTGTAATCGGTTCCCCCTTTCGACCCCACCTTCCCTCCATCCTCCGGGTATTGCCACTTTCACCACTGGTCCTGAAGTGGTCATCTAACATGGATTGAATTTTTTATAATTTCCTGTGTTCCATGCCTTATTGAACTACTCTTTATTTTTTTCTTTTTAAAATAATTTTATTAGAGGCTCATACAACTCTTATCACAATCCATCCATCTATCCATTGTGTGAAGCACATTTGTTGCCATCATCATTCTCAAAACATTTTCTTTCTACTTGAGCCCTTGGTATCAGCTCC
>NW_022111374.1:562417-566649 GCF_000313985.2 Echinops telfairi
TCATTCACAATGATATGGTTTTTTGTTGAATGACTCTTTCAATGAAATCTTTTGATGTGTGTAAAAACGATGTGTTTTCAACATACCCCAGTCATGTTTTGCCTCTTGCTGTGTGTGCTTCATTTATTATAATCTGTAGTTTGTATGCCTTCAACAAAGCCCTCAAGTTTATTTCAATTTTCTGATTGATGATCCTGACAGCTCTCGAGCTTACATTTAGACCTTTATTGTCCTGAGTTCCTTTTTGTGCATTGGGAGAGAGATGAGTCTTGCTTCCTTCTTTGCATATGGAAACCCAGTTGTCCAACACCATTTGTTCTAGAGCTGTCTTTGTCCTAGACCTTTGCTTCTGGACCTTTGTCTAAGATTAGTTGCCTGTAGGCTAATACATTATGTCAGAGCTTTCTCTTCTGTTCCATGGGTCTATGTATATCTCGTTGTTTGTACTACTCGTTGTTGAACCAGGGCGTTTGTACTGCTGTGGCTATGCAATAGGCTTTTAGATCAGGTGGTGGGAGATCTACTTTGTTAGTCTTTTTAAGAAGTTCTTTGCTTCTCCTCTGTCTTTTTCCTACTCTTATGAACTTGGTAACTTGTTTTCCATCGCTTTAAAGGATGTATTTAGGTTTCCATTGGGATTGCATTGTATCGGTAGGTTTCTTTAGGGACTGTTGACATTTTCACAATGTTAAGTTTGCCTCTCCATGAACACAGGACATTCTTCTATTTATACTGGTCTTGTTTTGGTTTCTTTTGGTAATATTTGGTAGTTCTCGCTGTAGACGTCTTTAGTTTTCTTTATCAGGTTCATTTCTAGGCATTTCAACTTTTATAAATGGTACTGTTTTCTTAACGTGTGTTTCATAACTCTTTTAGCTGGTATACATGAATTGATTGATTTCTTGTTGCTGATTTTTGTATCTTACTACTTTGTTGCGTGCCTCAATCATTTCCAGTAGACATTTTTGTGTGTGTGTGTGGAGACTGCTGGATTTTCTATGTATAGGGTCATATGGTCTGAAAATGGTGAGAGTTTCACTTCTTATTTGCCTGTTTTTATTCCTTTGATAGCTTTTCGTTGTCTGATGTTTCTAGCTAGGACTTCCAGTGTGATGTTCAATACGAGTGGTGATAGGGGACATCATTGTCTGGTCGCCAGTTTCAGTGGCTATATTTCTAGTTTTTCCACATTGAACATGGTGTTGGACGTTGGTTTTTCATAGATGGCTTTTATTATGTTGCGGTGGTTCCCTTTTACTCCCATTTTTTGAGTGTTTTTATAAGAAATGGATATTTTCAAATTCCTTTTATTCATTTTTTGATATAATCATGTGGTTTTTGTTTTTGTTTTTTTTTAATCATTTTTACTGGGGACTCTTACAGTGAGGGCTCTAATGATGAAGAGAGTCAGATGTGGCTAGAGAGGACTGAGAGGATAAAGGTGCCAAGAGATCACAATTGATGTGTGTATGGATTGGGATAACAGTTGTATGAGCCCCTAATAAAATGTTAAAAAAAAAAAAAAAGGTGCCGAGAGAGGATAGAAAGGGATAGGTAGCCTAGAGAACAATGGAAATAGGTCAATATGTAGAATGTTCAAGAATAGATCACATGAAACTCAGCAATTCTTATTGTTCCTTGATTGATGTTCTGCAGATGGGCTGCCACCTTGGCACCTGTACACAATTCTTTAGCCTAACAATTGCCGTTAAGTAACACCTACGCCTTAATCCTATACCCTATGAATATGTTGCCCCACCTATGAAAGTTGTAACCAACTACTTCATGCCTTTATCTCCCCTTCTGGGTATCCAATTTCTATACCGCCCACTTACATCAACCCAGTGCTCTGAGGAAACAATCATGTTTTGCCGAGAAGAATCTTCATTCTAGTTGGAACTTTGGGAAGTCTGCATCCATAAGCAAAGTCAAATCAGGAGAGGCCATCCATAAAGTCTGCAACAGTGTGCACCAGTTCACAAGCTCAAATAACTTCTCTTCATCTGGTCAGGTTCCAGTCAACTCCATGAGCGCTGCTTCAACCACCAAAGGGGTCATGACCCACAGGTTGAGAAGCGCTACTCTACATGGACCAAGAGACACAACACAGGCATACTGAATGGTTTAAAACAGGAAAGATATGTGTCAGGGTTGTATCCTTTCACGACATTTTTCAATCAGTATGTTGATCAGATACTCAGAAAAGCTGGATTGTATCAAAAAGAACACAGCATTAGGATAGGAGGAAGGCTCATTAACAACCTGAGATATGCAGATGACACAACCTTGCTTGCTGAGAGGAAGACTTGAAGCAACTTTTGAGGAACATCAAGCATCACAGACTCCAGTACGAACTACAAGTCAATATAAAGATAATAACAATTCTCACAACCAGATCAGTAAATAAACTCACAATACACACACACACAACGGATTGAAGCTATTGGTCTATCTAGATAAAATAATCTGGATAAACAATTTGGAGGAGAAAACAATGGGACTGATGGTTCTGGGGGAGCAGGGGGTGGGCAGAATGGGGGAGCGGGAGGTGGGGAAAAGGAAGTGGTATTAACAAACCCAGAGACAAGGGAACAACAAGTGATCCAAAAAAAGTGGTGAGGAGGGTGTAGGAGGCCTGGTAGGGCTTGATCAAGAGCAATGTAACCTAGAGGAATTACTGAAACCCAAATGAAGGCTGAGCATGATAGTGGGACAAGAGGAAAGTAAAAGGAAAGAGAGGAAAGTACTAGGAGGCAAGAGGCATTTATAGAGTTCTACATACAGGCATGTACATATGTAAATATATTTATCTATTATGTTGGGGAAATAGATCTACATGCATATATTTATAGGTTTAGTATTAAGGCAGCAGATGAACATTGGGCCTCCACTCAAGTACTTCCTCAATGCAACAACACTTTGTTCTATTAAGCTGGCATTCCATGATGTTCACCTTCCTGACACGATTGCTGAAGACAAAGTGGGTGCATAAGCAAATGTGGTGAAGAAAGCTGATGGTGCCCAACTATAAAAAGAAATAGCTACAAATATGGCTAGACCAGAGGATGTACACTGGTACAGACAGGAACTGGAAACACAGGGAATCCAGGGCGGATGATCCCTTCAGGACCAGTGCTGAGACTGGCGATACTGGGGAAGGCAGGGGTGGGAGTGGGGTGGTTGGAGGGGATGGGAGGTGGAGGGGGAACTGATTACAAGGATCGACATATTACCTCCTCCCTGGGGATTGGAAAACAGAAAAGTGAGTGAAGGGAGACGTCGGACAGTGTAAGACATGATAAAATAATAATTTATAAATTATCAAGGGTTCGTGAGGGAGGGGGAGCGGGGAGGGACGTGAAAAATGAGGAGCTCATACCAAGAGCTCAAATAGAAAGCAAATGTTTTGTGAATGATGATGGCCACAAATATACAAATGTGCTTGACACGATGGATGGATGGATGGATTGTGATGAGTTGCATGAGCCCCCAATAAAATGATTTTTTTAAAAAGATTGAAATGACCAAGGATCTCATTTCACCTGAATCAACAATCAACGCTCATAGATGCGACATTCAGGAGATCAAATTCAGTGCATGATCTCTTTAAAGCATTGAAAAGCAAGAATGTTACTTTCAGAACTAAAATGTGCTTGCCCAAATCATGCCATCTCCAATCACTTCATATGCATGTGGACGTTGGACATTGAATGGGGAAGCCCAATTGATGCATTATGATTATGGCGCTGGGAAAGAATGTTGAAAGTACCATGGACTGCAGAAAGAAAAACATATCTGTCTTGGAGGAAGAATAGCCCACGAGCTCTTTAGAGACAAGGATGATGAGACTGTATCACATCATTTGGACATTTTGTCAGGAGAGACCCATCCCTGGAGAAGGACATCGTGTTTGCTAATGTAGCAGTCCAGTGAAAAAGAGGAAAACTTTGACAAGACAAGATGGATTGACACAGGGGATTCATAGGTGAGTACAAACATGAGACCGCTTAAGAGGATGGCACAGGGCTGGTCAATATTTCCTTGCGTTGTGCATAGAATGACTATGAATTAGAACAGCCTTGCTGGCATCTAACAACAGTGAGTTTCTCCTTGTCTAGAGTCAACTGAATTTCTGTGTATTCGATCTTCATAGTCCACATCTTCAATCCTGTTTTAAAAAGTATTTGCAATGAAGAAGTAATTGGTCTTGCCAAATCCTGCCATGTGCTCTC
>NW_022111374.1:567050-569037 GCF_000313985.2 Echinops telfairi
CCCTCCCTCACGAACCCTTGATAAGTTATAAATTGTTATTATTTTTTCATGCCTTACACTGACCAATGTCTCCCTTCACCCACTTTTTTCTGTTGTCCGTCCCCCTGGGAAGGGGTTATATGTTGATCATTGTGATATTTCAAGATTGAAATATCATTTTAGGTTAAGAATGCAAGGCCATTTTTGTCATTCCCAGCACAGTAATTACATTACAGCTCACTCACACCTAGACAGCAGTTCTCAACCTGTTGGTTGTGACCCCTTTGGGGGTCCAGTGACCCTTTCACAGGGGTCTCCTAAGACCACCAGAAAACACATATTTTTGATGGTCTTAGGAACCTAGACACCACTCCTCTATCTGTCTCCAGGTGGATCCACCCACATGCAGATATGCTGATCTGGTGAGAAAGAAGGTACCTCAACCTTTGCACTGACGTTGGCTTTTTATACATACTGTCGCAGAATGTAGCTATGTAGTTTAGGGTTGTTATATTAAGACTGTTGCCCATGCTACACCATGCTTCCAAATAAATTTCATTTATTTGCAATTAGAAATAAATATTTCACAGTATAGAATTACATGTTTTGTGATTAATCACTATGCTTTAATTATGTTCAACTTGTAACAACGAAAATACATCCTGCATATCAGCTATTTACATTATGATACATAACAGTAGCAAAATGATAGTTATGAGGTAGCAATGAAAATAATTTTATGGTTGGGGGGTCACCACAACATGAGGAACTATATTAAAGGGTTGCGGCATTAGGAAGTTTGAGAGCCACCAACCTAGATCTTCATGCATTCCATTTCATTTTTAAAGGACTTCTAATTTTCCTAGATTCATATTTCACATTAGCACCCAAACCTGATGTTATTAAACTATTTCCTGATATTTCATTAAAAAATTAGGTTAATGACTACATTTACGAGGAAATAATTAGAATATCAATTTTGGTTGTTGTTTATGAGGCAAAGCCTTTCTTTCGTAATGATTGTGTCCTGGGGGAGGTTTTTCTATTGTTTACAAGGCTATGATAATTTTTGTACTACAAAGGCTTAAGACTTTTCCTATGAATACTTTATTATCAAAAAGTATTAATGGATAGTATAAAAATAAGGGTAATATCAAAATATGTGATAGAGGCTACTGATCATATATATATCAACTGAAGGGTGGGATCCTTAGGTCCCCTACCCACTAGGATTGGTGACCCTTCCTTTGTGGAAGGAGAGTGGGTCTCCACAGTTGGGGAGTGAATATTTGGGTGCCAGAGGAAAGTGGTTTTCTATCAACCAATCAAGGCTGATGGGATAGGCACTCTGTTTATAGATTTGATCTCATTTGCACCAAGCTCATTTTCTCGCAGCACGTGTTTCGATTTCTTTTGTTTTAAATAGGCTTCTCAGTGACGTGTTGACATGGGAATACTTTACTGCTCACCGTGGCTTCCCATCCCCATGCCACCCATCCTTCAACACCTGCTTCTTTTGGTGTGACAGTAATTTTTCTTTTATACTAGTGGTTTCACACAGTATTTACCTTTGACATTTACTAACTCCGCTGAGCCTGATAACCAAATGTGTCCATGTTGTGAAGCGTTTGATGGTTTCTTATTTTTTCTAAGATGTCTAGTATTACAATGTCTGTATGTATCAGAGTTTATCTATCCAAAGGCAGTGGGTGGGCTCCCTTCCCCACGGAGATCAGAAGCCAAAGGATCACACAGCTGAGAGGCTGAGAATGACAGAGACTTGGCTGCTGCCTAAGGAGAGTCTATGGACAAAAAACCCCAAAAAAACGTTGATGCTTAATATTTTCTGACACTGGATTGTGGTAACCTGTTAACTCCACTTATCAACTTCCCTCTGTCATTGTGACCATTCTAAGAGTCTGGTTTAGGCGCTGCCATGGTTATTTAGCAGACCCAGCAGGAAAGTTGAGTGTTAAGCCATTGGTGCCAAACCGGTTATGTGAAGGAC
>NW_022111374.1:569530-571482 GCF_000313985.2 Echinops telfairi
CAATACTAATGTTACATTACTATAAATTCAATGTATTTGTTCAGTATAGTATATCAAAATGTCATAAGGCTTGCAATATACAAAATAAAATATAAACATACTAATTTTGCATGTGTATGACATTAGTTTTCTGTTAAACACAATATAATACTCAAAGTAATAGTATTAATGATTTATATTACACACATTTTAACATACAGTTTGAAATCCTAGGTAATACAACTCAATCTAATATACAATATGTACAATATATATACAATGTAATATACATAAGAATAAAGGCGTCCCCACCATGCTTACACTCCTAAGACCAATACAGTGTGGCTGCGTCTATGTGCATTGAACTTACTGGCTTGACTAAACGCTTTCCCACATGCCTCACATTCATAAGGCTTCTCTCCACTATGAGTCCTTGTATGTACAGTCAGGCAAGAAGAACATCTAAAGGTTTTCCCACATTCCTTACATGCATAAGGCCTCTCTCCTGTATGAGTCCTTGTGTGTATAGTTAAGTTTGAGGAATGCCTAAAGGCTTTCCCACACTGCTTACATTCATAAGGCTTATCGACACTGTGAGTTCTTGTATGTGAAATGAGGTGTGAAGAGCGAGTGAAAGTTTTGCCACATTCTTTACATTCGTAAGGCCTCACCTCCCTGTGAGTTGTACTGTGTCTTCTGAGGATAGAAAACTCGCTAAAGGCTTTGCCACATTCCTTACAGTCATAGGGCCTCTCTCCACTATGAGTTTTTCTATGACTAGTGAGTTTTGAGGACCGAGAAAAGGTTTTCCCACATTCTTTACATTCATAAGGCTTCTGCCCATTGTGAGTTTTCAGGTGTCTAGTGAGATGTGAGGAACACCTAAAGGCTACCCCACAGTCCTTACAGTCATAAGGCCTCTCCCCGCTGTGGATTCTTCTATGTATAATCAGGTTTGAGGAGTGAGTGAAGGCTTTCCCACAATCCTTACATTCATGAGGCTTCTCTCCACTGTGGATTCTTCTATGGATAATGAGGTTGGAGGATTGAGTGAAGGCCTTCCCACATTCCTTACACCTATAACTCCTCTTTCCCTTGTGAATGTCCACCTGCTGTGTGAGTGACAAAGAAAATCTAAAGTCTTCCTCATAGTCTTTACATACATGATGTTTATCAAAGTTCTGAAATGTTTTATGTAGACTTAGGGATGACAGCAAACCACAGGATGCAGACTGCTCCTTATGATCACACTTAGGGCCTCTCACGTGTTTCCAAAAGGATGAGAAACCACAGAAATCCCTCCCACATTTGTGACACACATAGCATTTTTCACCCATGCGTGTTCTCACGGGATTCTGAAGGCTTGGCACACTGACATCCTTCCCACGCTCTTTTTCACCGTCGGCTTTCTTTCTTGGAAGAGTTCTCAGAGAAGGGGTCAGCTTTGAGGGACAATCACAGGCCTGTCCACTTTTCTTACTCTCACAGATGTCACATCCTGTGTGGGATCTGATGTGACCAGTGTAGGAGGAGTAATCCATGAAGGCTTTTCCACATTCACAACATTGAAACGGATTTTGTTCAGGAAAACTGCTTTGTACCACAGTAAGATTTGGAGTCTCACACTGATGGCCTCTACTACTTTCACAGATGGTCTTCACTGTAAGATCCCTGTTAAGAAGACGGAATATGTTATTGGAATGGAGTTCCTTATTGAAAATTAACAAACAGAGCGTATTTGCATGGCTTTTGGGTCCAAAATGTCTGGAGGTTAAAAAGAAATAGCTCCCCCTCAGAAGAATTTACTTCAGAGGACAGCAAGGAAGCTACAGCTCGAGGAGAGGGACATGTCTGATCGGAGCACATGGGAGCAAATTAAGGGGGAGGAAGAGAGAGTGGAGCACATCCTGACCCACCAAGCCTTGAGGACGACATCCCTGCTCAGAACAGCCAATGCACAGAGAGAACCATAT
>NW_022111374.1:573416-574949 GCF_000313985.2 Echinops telfairi
AGTAATGTCGTTTTAAAATAGTTTTTTTTTTAAAGAATATGTGCAGTTTTATTCGCATGTTATTTGGAAGCACATCCACAAATCAGGGCAGAAGGATGTCTATAAACATAACATTAAAGAGGCCTACATGATGACCCCTTTAGAGTGAGACGCTGCTAACTCTTTTTCTTGGGATCTAAATCTGATGGAAAACAGCTGTGGCTGCTATTGAACATCTACACTGCCCTTGTCTATATGAACTATTCCTGCATCTTTACACAGAGGTTTGAAGGCTGCTATGTGATATTAATATGTTCAAGTGTCACCACACCTTTTAAGACATCGTCCTGAGGCAGTTTCCATCTTAGAGCGGCACTCACCTCAAATATCTCCCCTGGCTTTCATGCTGGTCTGTATTGACACGGGATTGGGAGCTTTCAACCAAAATAGAGGACCAGGTGTCAGTCTTCATGAATTGAGGCACTGCATGTTCAGTAGACAGTATTTCTCCTCCGTTACTGTTTTGAAAGACTGGACCCACTGTTCAATTTCAGGTTCAACATATAAAACAGAAAGAAATGGAATTATTAGGGAAAGGCCTGTTTGAACAAAGACAAGGCTTGGCCACATGTCGCTGTTTTAAGCAGTGTAACAATACATGGAAAGCTTCCTTTGTATAAAATACTTCCATTAGGATTGAGAAGGATGAGGACATAAATAGGCGGCACTAGGAGAGAGAAACAGAAAGACACTGGACACGACACACACGTAGCATTAAAGATGCAATGGATCTTGGCGACCTCAGTTGTGAGAGCAATGCTCAAACTAGAAGCCATGTTCGGGAATCAGATTGTGTCAAAGAGAAATACATAAAAGGTATGCCCTCAAGCCAAGATACCTTCTAGCTGCGTGATCTAGATGTAATTCCTTGCCTGTGTGGCAAGTCTTTCCCCAAACACTAGCTTTCCAAGTGTTTCTCAACACAATGGTCCTGGATGAATCTTCGATCCAGTCTTGAGATCTTTTCTTGGTTTTCTAGTAGAGCAATTAGAACGGGCATGCTTCTCGCAGAAGAAAACCAAAAAGGACATTACAGAGCACTCAAAAAGGCTCTGATATGAAGTCTTCTCTTCAGGGCCTCTGAAGACAAACAGGTACTTGGTAAGTTTCCTTCAGTAAAGTGAGGATTTTCAAACATGTAATCAACACACTGACACTCTGCTAACTGCTTCAAGTTCTCCTCACTTTCAGCAAGGAAAGTTTTCTGATCTGAACTCCCAAAGTGTTAACACCTCTTCCTCCCATCCTATTGCTACATACATTCTTTATAAACCCAGCCTCTCTGATGATTTGTTCGGCGTACAGATGGAATAAGGATGGTGACAGCATGCCACCCTGAGCACACCTCATCTGTTTTTAAACCATGCCGTATTCCTTTGTGCTGTTCACACAACTGCCTTTTGATCCACGTACAGGTTCTGCATGAGTGCAATGAGAAATTCTTGAATTCATGGGAGCGTTTTTTGAGGCAATCCCGATGTGTTATGATCCACA
>NW_022111374.1:575954-577571 GCF_000313985.2 Echinops telfairi
TTGGTAACTCTGATGGCCAGTTAGGCTGCTCTTTATACAATGGCTTTGCGATTCTTGGAGGAAACGTGAACAATCTCTGCACAGTAAGACTTGTTGCACATCAGCAGCACTTCCAGCTCCTTGACGTTGTGGACCAGGACCTTGTGAAAGCCACTGGGCAGCATGTGCGTGGTTTTCTTATTGCTCCCGTAACCAATGTTGGGCATCATCAAGATCTGGCCCTTGAATCTTCTCCGCACCCTGTTGTCAATGCCTCTGGGCTTGCACCAGTTGCGCTTAATCTTGACATAGTAGTTGGATTGGTGCTGGATGAACTTCTTGGTCTTCTTTTGGGCAATTTTAGGCTTCACCAAGGGTCTGAGGGCAGCCATGATGCCTTCAAGAAAGAGGCAGACCTGGGTCAGGTGAGTCCTGGAAGGAGGCCTCCCTGCCCAGGACCTGAACACTGTCGCAGAGTTATTTTCCAATCACCAGCTACTGAGCAAACTAGAATGGAATGGGTCTCTGACAGGCTTGTTTCCCCTCCCATCTCCGAAGCTGGCAGAATACTAGCTATTCCCCAGATGCGACCCTGGGAGGTCAACATAAGACATTGTTGATGTCTTCAAACAGCTCATCAGATCTTTGCTATCCGTGGTGAATGCCTCAGATCTGTTCTCGAAACTCTGGTGGGACAGACTCATAGTTGTATTTTGGCTCTTGAGGGCTTGTTTTAGCTTTCGTCAGCTTTAACCCGAACTTAAGTATGAGTGATTGGTGGTCTATTCCACAGTCAGCCTAAGCCTTGGTTTAGCTGCTGATATTGAGTTTCTCCATCTGCTATTCCCAGAGATGTAGTCAATTTGATTCCCGTGTATTCATCTGGAGAAGCCCATCAGTATAATCACCATTTATATTGATGAAGAAGGTATTTGCTATGAACAAGTCATGTATCTTGCAAAATTCTACCATGCTATCTCCAGCTACTTGGTTTCTACCACCGAGACCATATTTTCCAACACTCCTTCCTCTCTGTTTCCAATGTTTGCACTCCAATCGCTAATAACCAATGCAACCTGGTTGTCTGTTTGATCAATTTTAGATTGAAGGCTTTGGTAGAATTCAATAACCTCTTCATGTTTTGACTGCATGTAATCACTGTCTACTTCTCCTTCTTGATAGTCTAAAATTCAATTTATTCATCACTAGCCTTCATGGGAGGTGCATGAATTTGAATAATACCTGTAAGGTGAGCCCCATCAGCAAATGAAGATTCTGAAGGCTTTGCTCCCACAAGCTTTACTCCATTCATGTCACCATAATCACCTCTGCTTGAGAAAACAGCTCATCCTCAGTCACATTTTGAGGGACTTCTAACCCCAGGGCCCCATCGTCCACCATATCCGGCAGCTGCCACGCTGCACCTAGGTCTTCAGTGGCAACTTCCTCCAAGTTGGCAACATTTTTCTTCTTTTTAGCTGTTCTTAAGGCTGGAAGCTCCACTGAAGCTTGTTCCCTTTGAGTGGCCCTGCTGACAGTTGAAACACCAGTGACACGGCTTCCCGCAGCACAGCAACAAAGAAGCCACCACAGGGCAACAAACAGACACAGAAGTGGTACCGAATAAATAAAAGTAAA
>NW_022111374.1:578762-579765 GCF_000313985.2 Echinops telfairi
AATCCAACCATTTAGGCCCTCACCTCCTCCTAACCATGATCATCAGGGTGGCAAATTCTTTTACTTCCTAACATACGAGGACTAGCACTTCACATACATTGGCAACCCAAGGTTCCAGCTGCTCATGCTTTCTGAAAGTCTAGGAGGCCCGGCACTCACCTGACAGGGGACAAAATGTATAATCTTCTGGGGAAATTACGTATTTCTATATGTAAGTTGAGGAGCCCTGGTGCTGCACAGGTGAAGCCGTGGGCTGTGATCCTCAAGGTCAGCAGTTCAAAACCCCCAGCCTCTCCATGAAGAAAAGATGAGACTTTGGACTCCTGTAGAGAGTGACAGACTTGGAAACCCACAGGGGTATTTCCACCCTGGCCTGCAGGGTCACGATGAATTGGAATGGAGTCAATGGCGGTGTGTTTAGTTTGGGCTGACAAGTCAGTCACCTACATAGCCCATCCTCCAGTCCCTTTCACAGAGGGCAGGCAAAGGTAATACAAGCGAGAGAGTCCACGGGTGACACAGAACCACATCTGTCCATTTCAAATTCCAGAAGAGTTCTGCCCGCCAATCGTTAATGACTGCTCCACTCCACAAACATAAACCCACCTGTACTTCACTGAAGCACGCTCAGGTCATAAGGTGACCAAGAGTGGCAACAAGGACAGCACACCTTCGTCCAGACTCGCTAGAAAGATGACGCTCTCTCCTCTAATCAACATGTGAAGTCTCAACACGCAGAGGTAGGCATCCTACCACCACATGGAGCCAACTCTGAGTCACCCAAGAAAGGCGAACCCAAACATCCAGATCTTTAAGGCACGTAAATCTAAGGAAGGGTCCGATGACATGTGGCAGGACCTTAAGATGCCACTAGGGGCTCGGGTCCTTGGCCCACTATTCACCCTTTCCCTGTATAGAGGAACCACATTCCCACAGCATAAAAAAAGATCCGTATCAGGTGTCTCCCACTTATGGTACAACTATCCCTGTGGGTTACAGAACT
>NW_022111374.1:583735-585333 GCF_000313985.2 Echinops telfairi
TTTGGCCAGAAGATGAGCTCCCTCAAACTGACATCAAGTCAGTGCTGATTCTGTGGGTTTCTGTGAGAAACTGAGGATACGGAAGGGAGTGTATGTGGACAAATTCTTTTTTCTCACAATTAAGAAGCCTGGGAGAGCAGGATTCTGTGTAAAGGGAGGCCTTCACATTTGTGAGTTGAGCAAGAGTCCCAGTCACATGCTCCTGATTCAAAATCATCCCCACAATACACTTCCATAATAGTGCTGCCTTAATGTTGCTTCTTACACGCACAAGGATGACTACTATGCCTGCGGCAGCCCTTGTACATAGGAGCAGACATTTTGCTATGGTTCTCCCCACTCAGGGGACTGTCAACATCCTTCAACCTGCCCCCAGCACTGTTAGATTACTCCCACAGTGAACTCCAGTTTAGACACTGCCCACCTTGTTAGGTATGTGGTTGTCTGTAGCTACAGAGACTTGCATGTCCCAAGACTATGTAAGTTGAAATAATACATTCTCTCTCTCTCTCTCTCTCTCTCTCTCTCTCTCTCTCCCCTTACCCCATGGAGGAGGGGAGCACACCATATTCTTTGTCTCTTTTTTTCTTCTTACTTGTACAACAGTTCCGTAGAACCCAATCAGTGTGGGAGGCAGGTTTATTCTCACAGGTTTCCAAGACTGTAACTGTTTGTAGGAGTAGAATGCTCAGTCTTTCCCCGAGAAGCTGCTGGTTGTTTTGAACTGCCGACAATGGGGATCGCCATCCAATGCATAACCACTTCACCACACTCAAAATAGGACAAGGAAGAGCTGGCTCCTCAAAGAACAAAGCAGCATAATGAGATGGGTGGAGTCAAACAGCCCCTTCATTTGCTGCACTGAAATAACTAAGCAAATTGTAACATCATTCGTTGCGATCATACAATGCTACAGGGAATCCTCTCTTTGCAAAGTAGATGGTCGCAGGTGTATGCACTTTCTGAATCCCTTTGTTCCCATAGGAAGATAATAACATAGTTGCGAGTGCAAATTCAGGTCAACCTACCACCCAACATGGCTCCTGTGTGCCAGGCCAGCAGGTAGGGTGCTAGAACTACGAGGAATACCCCAAAGCACCGAGAAATAATACAAATAGACAAATGCACGATTTTTCTGTTCTAAAGAAATAAGCTAGGTTGTAAAGACTCAAGGTGGGAACAAGGACTCCAATTTTCACATTACTTTATGGCAGTGGTTCTCAACCTGTGGGTCACGACCCCTTTGGGAGTCAAATAACCTTTTCAAAGAGGCCGCCTGAGACTATCGGAAAACACATAAATATTTCACAATATATAATTACATATATATATTCCTTATGTTTAATTATATTCAATTTGTCACAATGAAAATACATCCTGCATATCAGGTATTGACATGACGATTCATAACCAAATGACAGTGATGAAGTAGCAATGAAAATAATTTTATGGTTGGGGTTCCCCACCACATGAGGAACTGTATTAAAGGGTTTGGGCATGAGGAAGGTTGAGAGCCACTGCTTTAAGGAAATGGCTCACCTGGAGGTGAGTGCTGTTTATTCCAACGACCAAGTTCAGACCTGCGTCTGCAGAGTCCC
>NW_022111374.1:586716-588680 GCF_000313985.2 Echinops telfairi
CGGTGGGTGGTTTTGAAATGCTAACCTCCTGCTTAGCAGCCCAACACTTAAACCACTCTGCCACCAGGGTTTCTTCTTGTAAGGAGGAATGTACCTCACCTTAGTCCTGCCCAAAACCAAAAGAGAAATGGCCTCCCAAATGGGATCGTCATTTCAGGCAGCATCTCAGAACGTACTATACGTCACGAAAGGGGGTTTGCATAAAAGGATCACATTAAGGAACTGAGGACACGTCATGCATTGATGCTGAATGTAGCACATGCACCTTATTAATGCGCCATGAAAACCTCCCCTTCCCTCCTGCTCCATGTAAGTTTACCTAAAGAACAGATGAATCAGTTGATGGTAGAGGGATGGATAGCTCACTCTTGCCTCTCCTATTGCTCAGGACACATTTGTCTAATGGATCTAAGCGTAAGACTCAATGTTGTCAGGAGAGACCAGTCCCTGGAGAGGGACATCCTTCTTGGTAAAGTAGAGGGGCAATGAAAAAGAGGAAGGTCCTCAACAAGAAGGATGGACGGACCATGGCCGCAGTAAAGGGGCCCGACACAAGCCGTTGTGAGGAAGGCGCTGAATTGAGTGGTGCTTTGTTCTGCTGTTTCCTGTGAGTCGGATCTGAGTTGATGGCATCTGACAAACAAACTACTGTCGATCCATGGAAGGCTGGGTCCTATCTAGTTCCTCCCACTGCTCAGAGTATATTTCTTAGATGGCTGGATGAATGTGTGGGTGGATGGGAGGATAACTGGCTACTCATTTGCCTCTCGCACTCTTTATATGTCTGTGAGGGTCGTTTCCTGCCACCATATGTAGTTCAATCTGTTTGCTCAGCCAAATCCTCAGAGAAGCTGGATTTGGTGAAGAAAACACGTGCCATCAGGATTGGAGGAAGGCTTATGAACAGCGTGCAGTGTGCAGATGACACCACCTTGCTTGGTGGAAAGGAGGACACGAAGCACTCGCTGAGGAGATCAAAGAGTGCAGGCTTCACTGTGAACCGCAACCGCTCAATGCGAAGGAGACCAAATTCCTCTCAACCCGACCAGGAGGTCGCATCATGATAAACGGAGAACAGGTTGGCGTTTCTCAAGGATTTTTTTTTTGCTTGCTTGGATCCACAATCAGTGTTCATGGATGCAACAGTCAAAAACAAAAGACATGGTGCGGCGTTAGGTAAATCTACTGCACAAGACCTCATTACAGAGTTGAAAAGCAAAGATGTGAGTCGCGACCACTTTGGGGGTCGAACGACCCTTTCACAGAGGTCGCCTGATTGATAACAGTAGCAAAATGACAGTGATGAAGTAGCAACGAAAATACTTTTATGGTTGGGGGTCACCACCACATAAGGAAGTGTATTAAAGGGTTTCGGCATTAGGAAAGTTGAGAACCACTGGCCCAGGGCCACAATAAAGAGACTGCAGGGAAAGCAGGCACCCATTAGACACCAATGGAAAAAACCTAAACTGAGCATGTGCAGACTGGGCCCACCTAGGCGCAGGTGAAGCTAAACCTAGCCACATGTTAGGCACATGGCATCACACAGATGTGCCTAAACTCAGCCAATAAGGCCAGGTAATACCTTTAACCATGCGTCCTCAGCCAGTGGGGCAGGAGGGGAGCCCCACACGCTCTCTTGGCCTCTGGGTATTTCCGGGTTCTGCAATTGTGGTCACATGCTCCTGTTCCGGTATTTTTTTTCCACGTGGTTTTTTGCGTTTAGTTGCGAACTCCCATGCGGTTGTACACTTTCCAGAAATAGCGCGTACTTCTGGGGACTTCATACCTGAAACTTCCCTCATAATTCACTTGGATTACTAAAGTGCTTCTCAACACTGGCGTGGTCTCCATGTGGCTCCCTCAGCTCCAGGGCTCAGGCTGCATCGGTGTAGCTTCATGTGGCTTCTCAACAGGAAGACAAAGCAGAGAGGGTTTCCAGCCTCCAGGAAGGAAGGCAGGTG
>NW_022111374.1:589577-590579 GCF_000313985.2 Echinops telfairi
CCCATCCCTCCCTCCCTCTCCCTTCCCCATGTCCCCTTGATAATCGATAAATTATTCTCTTTTTTCATGTCTTACACCGACTGCTGTCTCCTTTGACCCACTTTTCCGCTGTATGTCCCCTATCAGGTGGGCCATAAGGCCATCATTGTGATCAGTTCCCCCTTACTCCCTGCCCCCACACATACCCTCCTAGTTTTGCTGCTCACCTTATTGGTTCTGAGGGGTTTATCTGTTCTGGATTCCCTGTATGGCAAGCTCTTATCTCTACCAGTATACATGTTCTGCTCTAGCCAGATTTGTAAATAGAATATGGGTCATGGAAGTGGGGCCAGGGGGTGGGGGGAAAGCATTAAAGAACTAGAGGAAGTTTGTGTGTTTCCTCGGTGCTGTACTGTACTGTACTGTACTCCATGCTGTACTGCACGGACTGGCTCATCTCCCCCTTGAGGGACATCATTGACATCATTCCTCCTTGAGGAACTGTGTGACATCATCACATCTTATGCTGATGATGTGTCTCTGTTTTGTGTTGTCTTTTTCACTTTAAAGAATTTCACTGGCGTTTTAAAAATAAATTGGAGTATCTCTTGCATCCTAAGATAAGGAACAAAGCATTCCCTGTAGGACAGCTATTCTTAACCTGTAGGTCTCGACCCCTTTGGAGGTCAAACCATCCTTTCACAGGGGGGGCCTGAGACCGTCAGAAAACACAAATATTTCACAATTTATAATTACATATTGTTTTGTTTTGTGATTAATCACTATGCTTTAATGATGTTCAATTTGTAACAATGAAAATACATCCTGCCTATCAGATATTGACATAATGATTCATCACAGTGATGAAGTAGCAACAAAAATAATTTTAGGGTTGGGTGTGAGGAACAGAAGGATTTCTCTAAAGTTGTCTCCCCAAAATATATGCCAGACTTAGCTTGAGAATGACTGTTCATTAGGCAGCGAAAATAGGTCAGAGGTTATTCTCCCTAACATCAGCCATCT
>NW_022111374.1:592711-595543 GCF_000313985.2 Echinops telfairi
GAATCGGGTGACCCCTGTGAAAGGATCCTTGGAACGCCTTAGACGTCTCAACTCGAGTTGAGAACCGCTGTTCTAAGGGCATCGGCTGAGAGCACATTCACTCCTTGGTACGCATGCCGGACAGATCAGGGGAAGCTTCTCTGACGGGACTGTCAGTGTGGATCATCCAGCATCTTGTGAAAAGTGGCTTTAGATTCAGGAGGCCCTGGGTGAGGTTTCAGACCTTACAGAGTACACAAGCTCATACCCTCTCTAAAAAGAATGAGGCTGGAAGTCTGTTTGGGAATCATAGTGGAACTACTTTTTGAGTATTACAAAAGCAGTTAAGGCATTTACAGGGGAAACGTTGGTATAAAGATCAGATGAGAGAGAGAACATTTACTGAGAGACCGAGAAATGAAAGCCTTGGAGTCAATTGAAGAGATGGCAGGATGGAGTGAAATGGGAACAGATGGTCCTTAAGGAAACCTTACTATTTGTGAGATCTGTTTCTTCATGGATAGATGATCAGAGTTTTGAGGAGATACTCGCAGAGTTCTCAAAAAGCTTAGGGAATGGCATGCCACGGTAGGAAAAAGACGTAGAGGAACCCTGGAAGCAGGAGAAAGGAATGTGAGTTGCAAACTAAGCAAGAAAGTATCGATAAAACCCCATTAGCGTGTTTGAGTGAAAGAAAGTTTTACTGCAGCAAAGTTGACGGAATTTAACTTCCTGTGATGAAAAATGAGACTACCGTGTACTTTGTATACTAGAGCATGTTTTTGACCCCTATCTAAATACCCTCTGCTTGTAGCCCTGAGCTTGAAGCTAAAAGCCTATCACTCCTTTTTCAACTTTGTTGTTGTTGTTATATGATTCGGTTACAGGTTTCAGTGTTGTGCATTGACAAGGACGACAGGAATCGAGGACCACCACCTTGTACATCCATACAAACTTTGGAAGGATTTGAACCCCTCTCACTGGTGTGCAGACCAAACATAATTCATCATCCTGCTGAAGTGCTCTGCTTCTATTCCAATCCCTCTTCCTGAAGTGGCCCCATGAGCTTAGAGACGAGATTGCCCTTGACCCCCAGATTTTGCAACAAGGAAATGGTGAGTTCTATAAGCAACAGAGATATTGGGACCCTCAATGGCAGAGAACCGTTAGGATTTTTTTCCCCTTCTTGGACGGTGGGCAAGGGGGAGCTGAGTGTGCTTTGGGCGTGTGATTCTTCAGTGAACGGGAAGGGTGAATAGTGTGCTAAGAACCCGAGCCCCGGAGGGTTCCTAAGGTCCTGTTCTTTGTTATTTGGTTCTTACTTTTACATAGGTGGCCATATGATTTGGATGCCTGAGTTCACCTTTCTTAGATGAGTCAGGGAGACGGTTCCTTGTGTTTTTTTGATACCAATCCTAGAGTGGCCCACACTTTAAATCTTTACTGGAGTAGAGATGATCATCTTTCTGTCTGATTGGGGTTCATGGCTTCAAAGAACAGCATTCGGTCCTTGACGGTGCTTCGGTGAAGGGTGTGTGGGCTTATGTTTGTTGAGGCCGTCATGACTCACTGGCTTACATCTGCTTTTGAATTTAAGTGGTGAGCTCATGGGGTTCCCTTGTGACTGTTTCCCGTCTCAACTGTGGACTTTCTCACTGCTCTACAGTTGTCTCTGTGGCCAGGACACACAGATGAGAAAAAATAGAGGCTTCACATATAAACCAAAACAAAGCCAACACTACCATATCATCAATTCCTGTTCCTAGCAATCCTATAGGGCGCTCGTGGGTTATTTTGAGATTATGGCTCTTTATGGAAGGAGAAAGCCTCATCTTTCTCCCCTGGGGCTGCCGCTGGTTTCTCACTGTTGATCTTATGGATTTAAGACCAAGCAGTAAACACTACAGCACTGGGATTCAGCAAATGTCTAGAAAGACATAATTTTCCCAAAGGCGAAGCTTTTTTTCATCAGCTGAATCTCTGTCACCACCTCATCTCCTAGACTTGAACAAAGTATGATCACGCTGGGTCTTGGGTTGCCAGTTGGGGGTGGCGAGGGGTGGGGGTGGGGGTGGCGTTAGTTTTTCCATAGTTAGGAACCACCAGGGCTGAAGAAAAACCTGACATTCTAGGGTCGATGGCGGTGAGAACCACCTTGATGGCAGGGTGTTGGGTTTGGGGAGTTTAGGGGTACTTTGGGAGCTTGGGGGTGGCGAGGGGTGGGGGTGGGGGTGGCTTTAGTTTTTCCATAGTTAGGAACCACCAGGGCTGAAGAAAAACCTGACATTCTGCATTTATAGGAATGGCGGGAGGTCTAAATGGTTGACTTTTATCTCTGTTTTCAAAATAGATATAAAAGCTAACCATTTAGATCAGGACAGCAATTGTAATTGGTCACACTGTAAGAGATTGTTTCCATGTGTTGGAAGCCTGTGAGAAACGGTGGGGTCTCAGTAGGAAAGTGAATGTAGGGAAGAGATGAGGCTGTCGGGTGTACTCGACAGGTGACCTTGGTAGAAAACAGAGGCTTGGGTCTTATGCCCTGAATTCTCAATATCCTCGAGGCTGGTGGCCTCAAACGTTATTCCTGTTCATCTGGATACCTGACACCTTGCTGATGCAGACCGTGTGGGGTGTTTTAGGACTGGGAGCTCATTGAAGCTGTGGCTGTGGTCTTTAGCCGGGAAGAGTGGGCATTGCTGGATCCTGCTCAGCAGAAACTCTACAGAGATGTGATGGAGGAAACTCTGGGAAACCTGGCCTCCGTAGGTAAGAGAATGACATCGACACCGTGTGTGTGTGTGTGTGTGTGTGTGTGTGTGTGTGTGTGTGTGTGAGAGAGAGAGAGAGAAT
>NW_022111374.1:595759-598643 GCF_000313985.2 Echinops telfairi
TTTACACTATTGATGTGTGTATGGATTGGGATGACAGTTGTATGAGCCCCTAATAAAATGTTAAAAAATAAAAAATAATAAAATCAGGAAAAAAAAAAAAAAAAACTAGGTCCAAAAGTGAGGCGTCAATTGTTTTCTGTGAAAACCTTGAGGACCTCCCAGTTTTCCAACGGTAGATTGTCTGCAAGGCTCCTTTCCAGTGTCTCCAAGATTTGTTCCTTGGTAGTTTGAAATTATGATTTTCTTTTACAATTCTTTATGATTATGACAGTAAATTTATCTTCTGTTCATATTCCAAATCACATCCACTGCCATCAAGCCAGTACTGACCTTTGCCTGCCCCTTGTGGGTTTCTGAGACTGTAACTGTTTAACGGATGAGGAAGCCCAGTCTTTGTCCCACGGGGCTACTGGTGGTTGTACACTGCTGACCCTGCGGATCACAGCCAAAAATGTAATCGCTCCACCACCGCGGACTCCTTTGTCATGTTGAGAGGCTCTGAAATGGGAGACAGTGGCTGAGTCCCAGGGATTGGTCACAGCTCTCATAGTTTAGATAAGCACCATGTCACTTCTACACTATTGTATTTATTGATAAACGGGGAACGACAGTGGTTATATGACTCACTCAACTATGTTGAGACACATGGTGAAGTTAATATTGTTTGAAAGGCTTGCGTTATCCGAAGAAAATCACATTTAAATTGGACATCTTGAAAGTATTTTGGCTTGAGGGCACAATTTTCCGTATTTTACTTTGGCACAATAATCGGATTCCGGTGTGTGATTTCTGATGTTAGCAATGTTTTCACAGCTGCGGTCACTTAGGTCTTTTTCCTATTTGATTATCACTTGAATCTTGTGATATAAATATATATATTTGCATACTTTTCCCAAATAACTTTATTGGGGCCTCATACAACGCTTCTCACAATCCGTACAAACATGCATTGTATCAAGCACATTTGTACATTTATTGCCATCATCATTCTCCAAACATTTGCTTTCCACCTGAGCCCCTGGTATCAGCTCCTCATTTTCCCCCTGCCTCCCTGCTCCCCCTTCCTCATGAACCCTTGAATATTTGTAAATTATTATATTGTCTTATCTTAACACTGTCTGACATCGCCCTTCACCCGCTTTTCTGTTGTCCATCCCACAGGGAGAAGGTTATGTGTAGATCTGTATCATCAGTTGCCCATATCCACCCCACTATCCCTCCACTGTGCCCTCTGTTTTTCTGTTTCTCCTAATGACATTGTTTTGTCACCATCCCTCTTGATCTAATGGACGAATTTCCTGTAATAAAAGCATTAGAGCTGTTACTAAGATGCTTCAACAGTGAATGTAGCTATAATTTTCTTTGACCATAGTAAGTCTCTCATGCTCATAATTCCTGTCATTTTTGTCTTATATGTTGAATGGCTCAGTCTCTCAAAGCCTTAATGGAGGGGAAATACTATCTACTGAACATATAACGCTGCAGCTCATGAAGAGTGAGACCTGGTCTTCCATTGTAGCTGAAATCTCCGAGTCACGAGTCAGTAAAGACCAGCGTGAAAAGCAGCGGGTACATTTGAGGTGAGTTGTGTTTCAATCTAAGAAGCAAGTAGTGGCTCAGGAGAAGGGCTTCAAAAGTATCGGGACAGACCTTGAAATACACCAGTATATTCCCATCAGAGAGCATCCCTCAAGTCTCTTTGCAATGGTACAGGAATTGTCCGTGTACAGAAGGGCAGCATAGGCGTTGCACAGCAAATCAATGTGTTTCCATCATGCTTGGCCCTAGAAGAAATAGTTAGCCAGTGTCTCACTCCAAATTGGCCATCATCTACACCTCCTTTAGTGAGGGTCTCCCTCACGGTGCTGTCATCAATCAGTTTCCTTCTGCCCTGAATGTTTCTATAGCCATACTCAATTGCTGCCCTCATTGCCAATGAAAATGGCATAAAAGTTGTGACCCAGTTCAGAACAGGATTGATGTTAATATATATTCCTATGTGTACACATACTTGTAATTATGGTTGTATATATAAACCCAGCTGTCACCTGTGTTTATGTGATTTTAGTTGTAGAATATTTCAAACACGTGAGTGGGATGCACAGTATTGGAAACATATTTCACGTTGACAGAATTGGTAACAGCACCTACTAGAAAACACATATTTCAGTCTAGAAAGCATGCAAGTTCGCTGTGTTAGTTAATTTGAATGTAGAAGCAATGCCAGTAGTATATTGCTTTGTTTCAACAGCGCTCTGAAAGCACAGAAACACTGTGAAAGCAATGAAGGTAATCCGTGTGGGAAAGCCTCCAGCCAGGTTCCATATCTTACTTTGATACAAAGGAGTTTTCCTGAAGGAAATCCATTTCAATGGCGTGAGTGTGGGAAAGCCTTCATGGAGGACGCGTCACATGATCACCATATCAGGTCTCACACAGGGTGCCATCTCTGTGAGGGCGTGAAATGTAAAGAACCTTGTAGTTGTGACTCTAACCTGACCACACCTCTGAGCACTTTTCCAGGACAGAAAACTTATAGTCAAAAGGAACCTGAAACTCATTTCAGTTTGGCAGCCCTCAAGGATCCTATGAGAGCACACCCCATTGAGAAATTCTATCCATGTTCCCAATCTGAGAAAGATTTCTGTGGTTTCTCAACCATTGGAGATGCTGTGAGCGGTCCTAAGTGTGATCCTAGGAAAACTTCTAATTCCTGTAGTGGTCTTTCATCTGTAATCTCACATGAAACATTTCGTAGTTCAGATACATATGTGGGTAAAGAATGTGGGAAAGATTTCCCACGTGCTTCAGCCCTCCGAGTACATATGAGAACTCACAAGGGCGGCAGGAACTATAAAAATGCCTTCACGCAGTCCTCACACCC
>NW_022111374.1:599557-600749 GCF_000313985.2 Echinops telfairi
GCGAACTCACACAGGAGAGAGGAATTATGAATGTAAGGAGTGTGGGAAGGCCTTCACTCAATATTCGCACCTCATCAGACATACAAGAGTCCACAGTGGAGAGAAGCCTTATGCCTGTCAGCAATGTGGCAAAGCCTTTACTCAATCCTCAACACTGACTAGTCACAGAAGAATTCACAGTGGGGAGAAGCCTTATGAATGTAAGGAATGTGGGAAAAACTACTCATCATCTTCGCAACTCACAGTACATATGCGAAACTCGCACAAGAGAGAGGAATTATAAGTGTTAGGAATGTGGGGAGCCCTTTACTCAGTCATCATACCTCATCAGGCATCCAGGACTACGGTGTGTAGAGGCCTTATGAATAAAGGAATGTGAGAAGGCCTGTCTTCATTCCTCATCCTTCACCCCTCAACCCAAACATTCTTGAACACGGTGGAGAGAAGCACTATAAATGCCAGCAATGTGAGAACGCCTTTGCCCATTCCTCATGCCTCAGTGGGCATTTAAGACTGCACAGTGTGAAGAGTCCTAGGAATGGGGTAGCCTTTAGGCTTTCTTCATATCTTACTAGACACGTGTAAACCCACAGTGGACAGGAACCTTCTGCATGTAAGGAGTGAGACAAAGCGCTTTCTAATTCATCAACACTCACTGCATAGAAGAACTCATAATTGAGAGAGACCTAATAAATGTAAGAAATGTGGGAAAGCCTTTGCTCATTCCTCAAGCCTCATTGTACATAGAATTCACGGTTAAGAGAAGATTTATGAATATACATCTTGGGGAAGTGTTTTCTCCACAAAACTTAGTAGTGATAGGAAACATTATGGAGAGAGGTCTTAAGAATGTAAACATTGCGGGAAATCCTATACAGGTACACATCACTTTGACGCTAAGATCAATTGGATGTTAATCCCAGAAAATCAGTTGCATGAAAGAGTTTCTTTGGTAATGTAAATTTACATAGCCTAAAAGCTCCTAGCAAGCTACCATCACATATAAAGGCAAACAGTGCGACAGAGATCGTCCTACTGACAGTTACAAGCAGTACTTGCAATACTTCACACCTAGTACCTCAAATGTCATATGGTAAATATATACATAAATATTATGAACATAGAATATAGTATGGTTTCACTTAAAAGTTAAGAGTGTGACGTCGGACAGGGCAAGATATGACAAAATACC
>NW_022111374.1:601359-602333 GCF_000313985.2 Echinops telfairi
GGAACCTTAAACCTCATGAGCACATCACTAACGGAGTAAAGAAGCTGCATAGAATAACCTTTCCCCAATGACATTTTACATTTGCAAGATTTAAGTTGATGATACTTTTCTGGCATTTAAATATATGTTTTGATTGAGAGTGCTCTGTTTTATATTCCTGTGTAAGGTATTTCATATTCTTTCCTGTTGCAGAGTGAACTGTTTTACTGCTGCTATTTAATGTTTGTCATAGGACCATATTTTGAGACTGGAAATAATTGTTTAGTCCTACTTATGTCAACTAATTTCATAACCCACTGATGATCGTTAATGATCCTTATCATTAGTATGGTCTTTGTCTCACACCAAAGAGCAACTGTTATTATAAATTATTGTATCCGGTGGTTCAGTAACTTTATGGGAACATTCCATTCTTTTTTTTTTCCATTTTTTTCATGAACTTGATCAACCATGTTTGAACTTCAAAATGTTAATATTATAGTTTTTACATTGAGTAGTGCATAATTTTGTAATTATAGAAGCAAATGTGTAAGCAAATCCTGCTCTGCATAACCAAGACATCAGCTTTAAACGAAAGCACAGTCACGATTATCCGGGCAGTTCTGATGTATAGTGAGGCCGTAAGACAGGACAAAATGCCACTACGATTCCCTAGACAAACACTTTTGACAGGACCTCTTTACAATAGTTGAAAGCCTTGTCTTTCTCCCAAGGAACGACCGATGGTTTTGAACTGTGAACCTTGTGGTTAGCAGTCCACTGTGTAGCCACTACCCCACGTTGAAGGAATATTACATATTACCTATTACTTCCCAGTGAGGTGTAGGGGTTAATCGCTGGGCTGTGATCCGCATGGTCCACAGTTCAAAATCAGCATCAGCTCCTTGGCAGAAAGACTGGGCGTTCTGCTATGTAAACAGTTATCGATCCAGAAACAGAGTGGGGTTGATAGGAGTCAGCATTGACTGGGTGGC
>NW_022111374.1:602433-604291 GCF_000313985.2 Echinops telfairi
TGACATTTCAGAATATGAAATAAATGTATCAAATCCATAATACTTGAACATGATCGTATTGATAATATTACGGTGTCGGTGATACGGGGTCTTTTTTTATTTCTATGCTAAACAACTGTACAATTTTATAAAAATGAATGGGAAGTTATTTGAGTGTCCTTCAAATTTAGAATGAGGAATTACCTGTTATCTGAATTCCATTTTTCCAATGCTTTTTCGTTGCCCTGTATATCCAAATTTTACTAAATGTTTTTAATAGCTGTTTTATATATTAAAGCTTACCTCAGAAATATTATGGAATACCCTCCACAGTGCCAGAATAAAGCCAATGTTGCAATTAATTGAGTCACATGATTTTGTTGTCTTCAAGAATCTGAAAGTTCACGTCCCCATTCTAGAACTCCCATGACCTCCCACCTGCACCCTCAAATTCTGGGTTCTTGTGTATTTCTTATTGAGAGTAAATCTAATATTCTCAAGTGAAGCCAAGCAACTCTTATCTACTGGATGTGTGAAAATATTGTAGCGAACACATCTGACCGTCTGACTACACAAGCGAGAAATGAACCCTACACACTCAGTCACAGACAGTTGCCACAAGGCCAAGGAGCGACTTGTCCACACACTCCAACCACTCTTCACTTATTCTGACACCACTTGTGCAACACTTCCTTTCTGCAGCGTTTGATAGTCCTTGTAATGACCAGACAAATTCAGGATACTCACAAGGATGGAGGTTTTTGAGAGTGGTTAATAGTCACCACAGCCAGACAGAAAATACTAAGGATATATTTTCAGTCCACAGCAGTGCCTCTCAGCCAATGTAATAAAATGTAAATAAAACAAAAATTCTCCTAAACGAACTAACAGGAAGCAAAACAATAAATGGAGAGCAAAACGAAGTTGACAAAGATGTCATCCTGCGTGGAACCACCATCAATGCTCATGGAAGCAGCAGTCAAGGTAGAAAATGACTCATTGCATTAGGAAAACCACAAGACACCCCTAAAGTGTGGAAAAGCAAGGATGTTGCTTTGAGCACTAAGGTACACCTGACAAGTTAGCATATTATCAACTTCTTTATGTACTTGGAAAGTTGGCACTGAATGAGGAAGAGTTTGAATGAGTAAAGATAAATGGATACATTTGAATTTCGCTGTTAGTGGGAAATGTACTGACAATAGAAGAAACAGTTTTGTATTAAAAGAATTGCAGCAAGACGGCTCCTTCGAGACCAGGATGGTGACACAATGGCTGCTATTAGTTGGACTGCAATTCCCATGGTCAGCAGTTTGAAACCACTAGCAGCTCCTTGGGAGAAAGACTGGGCTTTGTACTCCCATAAACAGTGACCGTCTTGGGAACACACGGCGTGGCTATGAGTCAGCACTGACAGGATGGCAGGACATTTAGCCCTCGTTTTTTCTAAGCTGAGTAGCTCATCTTCTGAAGATGTTCCTCTACTCTTCATAATCTATCTGTTCAGTGGTTCATCCCTCTGATTTGGACACTCGATTTCTTCGTGATCTCATGTGAGTCTGGAAGCTGATCTGAAACCCAGTCAACACAGATGACCCTGCTGGCAATGGAAACACCAGTGACATAGCTTCCAGCATCGCAACAACTAGCAAGTCACCCAGGAAGGTCTTTACCATTCATCCTCCTCTGGGGTTAGGGCTTTCTCTGCATGGGAATCCCAGGTGCACAGGGCCCCCTTCATTCCTGGCTCTTCCTTGTTGCTTTAGGGATGTCCCTGGGATTTGGGGGCCACTTGTTTAGTCTCATTTATATCTTTGACAGAAGATATAGCCTAATCCTGTAGATTTTTTCCTTGTTTCATTCATATAACTGCAATAAT
>NW_022111374.1:605687-608356 GCF_000313985.2 Echinops telfairi
CCGTTGTTTTCTCCTCCAGATTGTTCATCCAGCCTATCTTATTTAGACAGACCTTTGGAGATAATAACATGCACAAAAAGCAAGACAGCGCAAAACCAAGCAACAAAAGAACGACAAAACATGAGCAACAACAACCAAAAGCAAATAACAACAAAGAAAAGCTTGTAGTTAGTTCAAGGTCTGTTTGTTTCCCTTTAAGAGTGTTTTCTGGTCGAGTCTGATGGGGCACCACGCCCTGGCCTCAAAGCTTATTTTTTTTATTACCTGGGGACTTCGTTGCTCTGTTCCCCTTGCTATTCTGTTGTACGACCTTAGTATTTTGCCTCGTGTGGTGGGGTCAGATCGGGTGCAAGTCCCACACTGTCCCCATTGTTGTCCCCTGTAAGGTTATGGGTCAGTCAGGGATGTCGTGTCTCATAGTGGGGCTGGCACTATGGTCCTCTCTGTGCTTGGCTGCTCTGAGCAGGGAGATATCGTCCTCAAGGCTTGCTGAGCCAGATGTGCTCCACTCTCTCTTCCTCCCTCTTCATTTGCTCCCATGTGCTCTGATCAGACATGTCCCTCTTCCTGAGCTGCAGCTTCAGTGCTGTCCTCTGACATAAATTCTTCTGAGGGGAGGGCCAGCTGTCCAAGTAGTTGGGATTGGGGCAGGCTCCTCAAGATCTGTTAGTATTCTGCTTCTCTGTTCTTTTGTAGCATCGTGCTGTTCCTGTAGAGTATTGTTTAATTCTGCTACTGTAGTGTTCGATTTCCGTGTTTCTCTTCGGAATTTTTCTAGTGAGAATAATAGCTTTTCTATTGTTTCACTATTTCGCTCATACTTTTTCTTTAACTGTCACACAAGTACATTCTTCGTTCTTTTAAATTCTCTCTCTCTCTCTCTCTCTCTCTCTCGTCAAATCCATAGCCTGTTCAGTTTCAGGCATTACATTTAGGTTTGGGTGGTATTTGGTTATTTGTGTTTTCGTTGTTTGTTTTGTGTGTGTATGTTCACTGATATCTTGTGTTTTTGCCTTGATATCTTGGACTCTCTGTTAGCTGTGTTAAGGGAGATGGTGTTATGTGGGTGAGTTAAGTGGTGCAGTAGAGGGGGTGACACTTTGCATTAAGTATCTGGGCGGGGGGAGTGTTAGATGAAGTGTTAGGTCAGCGATCAGAAAGCGTGAGTTAAGTGGTGCAGTAGAGGGGGTGACACTTTGCATTAAGTATCTGGGCGCGGGGGAGTGTTAGATGAAGTGTTAGGTCAGCGATCAGAAAGCGAGAGGAAGTGTTAGTGGAGGGAAAGAGAAAGGAGCAATGGGGGTAAAAGAAGGAGGGATCTGATAGTGTTACTTGGTAGGTTAAAAGAAGGGATTAGATGCATTCAAAATGCCGGTTGGCAATAATGGAGGAGTTAGTGGGGACTATATCTGATTTTAAAGTTTTTTGAATGTGAGAATAGTGTCGGCTATTGGTTTTATGAGGATGAGAAGGAAAGAATGGCTTTCATGAGCCGAAAAGGGAAACTGAAAGATAGCTTCACAGTGCAACGAGACAAAACTTTGGATACTTCGGTTTAAGAAAGGAAAATTGAAGGAAAGGGCAGAGGTGAAAATTCAAAAATTGATTCTGGGGAAAAGGATAGTAGAGTTAAGATGCAGGACAGCTGTTAATGCATCGTTGTTTGGGTTCTAAGCTTTGTCTAGGAGCTTTGTCTCTATTGTGGGTGGTAACTTCTGAGGAGTTGATGGTTAAGAAACTAAAAAACAAATTAAATTGAGAGTAAAAAAGTAAAATTATATATCTATAGCTATCTATCATCTCTATCTATCTATCTATCTATCTATCTATCTATCTATCTATCTATCTATCTATCTATCTATCTATCTATCGTATTCCCCCCTGTCCTGGTATACCTACAAATGAGAATGTCCTAATTGAGGGTGCATTGTAAGAATAGTGCTAATCTTTGTTTTAAAGAGTGGAGGGTATAGGAGAGATAAAACACGGAGAAACAAAAAAAAAAAAAGCAAAAAGAGGAGCTATGCCCCACACCTTGCTCGGCAGAGAGCCAAAATTGTGTGGAGCACAGCTCTTTTAAACAATTCAGGACAGTTTGATGTTTCAATACCTTCTGACGTTGTAGGGTGTCAGAGTAGAGTTGAGACTAAGGCTAGGTGAATTAGTTTGGTGTCTGACAAGGCTCAGAGTCCTGTATTCTTGTTATTTAAGTTGAGAGACTATAGACCTCTGGTGAAATAGATCAGAGGGGACAGTAGTCAGACTTTTGGATAGTGGGGCTGACCAACTGGGGGTTGAGGATTTGGGGGCTTTACCTACCACCTACCTGTGTGGCCTAGGATGGCAGGATAAAGCAATGCCCTACTCAGAGTGTTGGTGGCTTATGTGAGAGGCTTGGGGTACTGATCAGGGGCTGGTGTTCCAGGACAGCTTAGTGTGTGCCCCTTGAGCAGGCTCTGGGCCTGTAGGCTTCCAGTATCTGTCTCAAGCCTAAACTCCATGCCTGTGCTGCAATTTCTACTTGTTTGTTATACTAACATTTTGGTAATGAACCAGGTGTGTGTTAGTTGCCACCCAAGGAAGTTTAAAGAGGTTTACATTTTTAAAAGCTCCCCACCCCCAGAAGAATTGATTTCAGAGGACAGCACTGAAGATGCAGCTTAGGGAGA
>NW_022111374.1:610075-611519 GCF_000313985.2 Echinops telfairi
CCAAGGGCTCAAGTACAAAGCAAATGTTTTGAGAATGATGAGGGCAACAAATGTACCAATGTGCTTGATATAGAATGGATGGATATATGGATTGTGATAAGAGTTGTATGAGCCCCCAATAAAAGTATTTTAAATACATAAGCGAAATAAAGGCTTGCTCACAGTTTCAGATAATCCCTTAAGCTTGAATAGTTTGGAATGTCATTTTAAGCCATCCCTGACATTCCTATAAGGAACCAGGGGGTTTTATCTTTCCTCGTAGTTAGGGATGGGTTTTGAAAGGAATATATATATATTAAAATATTATTCTTAAGAATATACTAAGATATATTAAAATATTATCATTCTTAAGAATATACTAAGATACATCAGTATTCAATTTAGAATACTGACTTATTGAATGGGTGCTCTGTGTTAAACAGTGTGCTAACCATTTGGAGTATAACAATCCATACGACTAATGCTCTTCCTACTTGACGCCAGTAATAAATGAGTGCTTGAATGAATGGGTGAAAAGCAAAGGCCAAAACCACAGCTCATACGAATCAATATTTGCCTCTGAGCTAATACTCCTTTCATTTGAGGGAGAGACAATAGTTGTCATGAACTCATAGACTTGTAGCAGTAATATAAAATTTGCCACAGTGACTGGCACATAGATACACTTTTAAAAAGTCATTTAGGAAGCTTTTGTTATTAGAAATGAAGTGCTTAGAATTAGAGAATTGTTGTAATTTTATGTGCTATAATCAAGGCTTATTTGAGACACAGATGTCTTTAGATGTTCAGGGTATCTTTAGGTATTGTTTATTATGGATGAGCATTATCTTCACATATTGCCTAGACTAGTTAGGTGAATCCTTCAATTATATGGTATATGTTTTTGCACATTAATACGTGTGGTGTTTTTCTATCAAACAGACTTGACTGTTGAAGTGAAATTACCTATAGAAACTTAAATTTATAATATGTATGTACATAGACTGTGGGAAAGAGAAAACTTTCTCCCAAATCATCTCCCCAAATAGATGTTAGACTTAGGACACTGCTTGCAGCTAATGGTAAATGATTGTCAAGTTACTTCCCTTAAAGCAGTCAGCTGCCAGACTACTGTCTAGTCAAGGGGTCCTCAAACTTTTTAAACGGGGGGCCAGTTCACTGTCCCTCAGACCGTTGGAGGGCTGGATTATAGTTTTAAAAAAACTATGAACAAATTCCTATGCACACTGAAAAGATCTTATTTTGAAGTAAAAAAACCAAACAGGCAAAATCACCCGGCAGGCCAAATAAATATCCTCAGTGGGGCCGTATGTGGCCTGCAGCCGTAGTTTGAAGACCCCTGGCTTAATCCCACCATGGGTAGGCCTGCTCCCTGCTGCTAAGGACAATAGGTTACTTCTCCCTAAAGGCTTGCAGTCATCAATTTGGTTCCTGTAGGTGGAGT
>NW_022111374.1:612244-613978 GCF_000313985.2 Echinops telfairi
TCAAATGAGTTGTACCTTTAGGGAAGCTGGATTCGTTTTGGCAATTTGGGCTGGAGCTCCCGGGCTTGTGTAAAGAGTTGGTCTGTTCACTATTTACACCTGCTCTTTCTGATGGTGTTGGTGACCAAGTGGGGGCACAGGAATGGGTTCTATGCCTGTCCCCCACCTAGGTAGACTATTGGAGAGGAATGAAGCCTACTCAGCTGGTAGTTTGATGTTACAGTTTCTATTTGTATTGTTGCGCTAATACTTTGTGAATGGACTGGGTGTGTTTTGGGTGCTACCCAGAGAATTTAAAAAAATGCCTTTGAATGTCCGTGTTTTTACTAAGCTTTTTTTTTATGTCTTAAGATCCAGGGCTATGCCAAGCTGTGCTTCAGGAAAGGGGGATTAATTTTTCTAGTGGGGCTGGCACTCAATGGGATTACTGCTTATGCCCATCCCAGGCTGCCTTGTAGATTTATCACCATGCAGCTCAGTAGGCTATCGACAGCATAGACAGATATTTTGTGAGACAGCTATTCAAAAAATGGTTTTCATACCAAAAGACGCAGACTTTGAAGGCCCATAGGAGTGGAAACATGCGGGGAGTGGGGGCAGTGAGGAGAAAAATATTTCCTCATCAATATATGATCAATAAAAAGCCTCTTAAAACACCAATAATCAAAAAATAACTTTTGTTTAAAAGAAATCAAATGTATTAGCACAGTTCCCATTCCACTGGACTTGCTAATTTACAGGAGATCCTTTTTACCTGGTGTCCACTTGTGAAGGGGTCGTGTTAGTCAGGTCGCAGCTTGATGACCTCATTTGGAGGCACCATGGAGATACAAACACTGGAGGCCAGATACACACACTCCCTGCGAGCGACATGGCGATCCACACAAGTGCTGAGATGCTTCTACCACGACTGCATCCACGAGACTTTCTACCCACTGGCCTATCATCTTTCTTCCTGCATTCAACATTGTTGCATGTGCTTTGTGAGTCCGAAGAGGAATTTATAGACTAATATCGACATATGGGGTGATAGCAGATGTATTGGGCTTGATCTGGATGGGGCTGGGATGTTTTCTCACTATTCAATTGCTCTTTTTATATAAAGCTCTTTCTTATATATATATGAGTGTCTGTGAATTTGTTTCTCTAGTCCACCCGGACTAAAATACTAATGTCAGTCAAATATTGTCTTGTCCACTGCAAAGCCCTGCTCTTTGTCCCCAAGGAACAAGTCACCAATGCTCTTTGGCCAACTGACTGGAAGATATTCATAAGTAGTACCCATTCCAAAGAAAGATGACAAAACAGGATGTGCAAGTTATAGGAGAATGACAATATCACAGGCAAGTAAAATTTTACTGGAGATCATTCAACAATGGTTGCAGCAGTACACTGGCATGGAGCTACCAGCGGTTCAGTCTGGACTCCTAAGGGGTTGTGGAGCAAGGGGTGCAATTGCTCATGCCAGATGGGTTTGGATGAAAGCAGAGTAGACCACATAGATGTTTACTTGTGTTTCATTGGCTATGCAGATGCATTCCATTGTGGATCATAACAAACTGGATGGCATTAAGAAGGGGATTCCAGAACTCTTGATTGCTCATGCTAAACCTTTAATACATGGACCAAGAGGCAGTTGTACACGCAGAGAAGGAACTACTGCATGGCTTAAAAGCAAGAAAGATTCATTTGAAGACAGAACAAAAAATTAACTTTATATAAAGAGAAGCCAAA
>NW_022111374.1:622694-624759 GCF_000313985.2 Echinops telfairi
GGCTTGACATCGTTTACATCCATACAACCTTTGTAAGCATTTGCACCTCTCACTGGTGTGCGGAGCAAACAGTTCACCTTCCTCTGCTGAAGTGCTCTGCTCCTACTCTCACCCCTCTTTCTCAAGTGGCCTCATGAGCTTACAGACAAGATTGCCCACGACCCCCAGATTCTGCAACAACAAAATGGTGAGTTCTGTGGGCAGCAGGGATGTTGGTATTAAACGTGGGAGAGAACTGATAGACATTTTTAGGGGACCACCCGGTGCTGTGGGCATGTGATTGCTCAATAACGGGAGAGCTTAGAAAATGGGCCAAGGACCGGAGCCCCAGGAGGAATCCTACGTTCCTGCTCTTTGTGATTTGTTCTTTGATTTTCCGTAGGTGGCTCTAAGATTTGGATGCCTGGGTGCACCTTTCCTAGGTGACTCAGAGGTGCCTCCTTGTGGTTTTTTGATACCAACCCTAGAGTGTCTGAGACTTTAAATCTCCCCCCCACCCGCACCTGCCCCAAGACTTTAAATCTCTACAGGAGTAGAGACCATCGTCTTTCTCGCTCACTGGGGCAGGTGTTTCAAGATTGTCACGCTGTCCTTGTTTCTGCCGTTGGTCATGTGATGACATGACTGGTCTTGTGAAGGGTGTGTGGGCTTATGCCTGTTGAGGCGAGCGGTGGTGTTTAATTGGCAGACAGTTGCTTTTGACATTTGACGTGGTGGGCTGATGTGACTCTCTTGTTGTAGTGTGTCCTGTCTCAACTGTGGGCTTTCTCGCTGCCCTGCATTTGTCTGTCAACGAACCAGACACAATGCGTGAGGAAATCGTGGCACTCACATACACACCAAATCAAAACCGACACCCCCATCAAATCGATTCCTCTTCCTGCTCATCGCAGACCTGTAGCGCAGCACGGAGCTGCTCTGATGGGTTTCTGAGCCTGTGACTCGGGATGGAGGCAGAAAGCCTCCTCGTTCTCGCACAGTTTCTCACTGTTGACCTTGTGGATTTCAGCCTGACCGGTCACACTGCACCACCTGGACTCCTGAACGAATGTATAGAAATATGTAAATTTCCAAAAGATTGCACTGTTTTCATCAGATGGATCCCTGTCAACTCCTCATCCCTTAGACTTGAAGATCGTATGAGCCCGGTGGCCTTGGGGCCCCAGTGTGTGGTCATCAGGAAGCACCAAGGGGCGAGGGAAAATTGGCATTGATGGGAAGTGAGGATCTACCTGGTGGCTTTTGCCTCCGTTTTCAAACTGTGGTAGATGCTAAAGACAAGTAAGACAGCGATTGTAATCAGTCAAACTGTCAGAGGTTGGTTTCATGTGTTGGAAGTCTCTGAGACAAGGTGGGGTCTCCGTCAGAACGTGAATGTAGGGAAGAGATGAGGCTGTCAGCTGTACTCCACAGGTGACCCAGGTAGAAGACAGAGGCTTGTTCAGATGCTGTGAATTCTCAGTATCCTCAAGGACTGTTGGCCTCAGACTTTATTCCTGTGCACATAGGATAGCTGATACTTTTTAAAAAATTAATCCTTATATTGGGGACCTCTTACAGATCTTATAAGAATCCATAATTCATTTGTATCAAGCACCCTTGCATATATGTTGCCATCATCATTCCCAAAACATTTTCTTTCAACTTGAGCCCTTGGGATCACCTCTTCTTTTTCCCTCATCTCCCCCACCCTGCCACCCTGATGACCCCTTGATCAGTTATGTATTACTATTGCTGTTTTGTATCTTACATCGTCCATTGTCTCCCTTCCCCCACATTTCCGTTATTTGTCCCCTCGGGGTGTGGGGAGCATGCCTGACACCTTGCTGATGCAGACCGTGTGGGATGTTTTAGGACTGGGAGCTCCTTGAGGCTGTGGCTGTGGTCTTTAGCCGGGAAGAGTGGGCATTGCTGGATCCTGCTCAGCAGAAACTCTACAGAGATGTGATGGAGGAAACTCTGGGAAACCTGGCCTCCGTAGGTAAGAGAATGACATCGACACCGTGTGTGTGTGTGTGTGTGTGTGTGTGTGTGTGTGTGTGTGTGTGAGAGAGAGAGAGAGAAT
>NW_022111374.1:627115-629202 GCF_000313985.2 Echinops telfairi
CTGTAACTGTTGATAAAGTTAGAGAGCCCAGTCTTTCTCCCACAGAGCTGCTGGTGTTCAAATTGCTGCCTGGGGGCGTCACAGCCTAACGAGTAACTGATCTACCACCAGGGCTCCTCTGTGCATAGTCAGAGGGCCTGAGATGGGAGACAGTGGCTTCGTCTGAGGGACGTGTTCGCAGGTCTGCATTATTTGGTGTGCAGCGTGTCACTTCTACTGCAACACATTTCTTGGGAAGGAAGGACCGGTCTTGGGCCCTGTGTAAAGGCCTCATGCAGGATCACTGTGTTGAGGCAAACAAGACAGCTAATAATGTTTCAATTGGCATTAATTTAGAAAGTTACATTTATATCAGCCATCTTGAAGGTATGTTTTCAGCACAACCTTACGTATTTCACTTTCTCTCTCCTGCGTGTGCGGGGGAAAGGCCAGCCCCCCACGACTGATCGCAGGTTCGATAGGCTCAATTGTGCGGTTGAGATAGATAAAGATTATAATAAAGATTATAATAAAGCCATAGAGAGGATGAGAGATAGACGAGAGATTGAAATAGTCAGACACAGTTAAAATGGCTAAATGAACTTTGTCACATCTAAGATTCCTCTTCTCCCCTTCTGTTTTAACAATGCAGATATTAGAGCACTGCTAGCAATCTCAGTTAACTTGCTTGGTTTGGGACCAGTATAACTTAAATGGAGCTCATTGTTATGAAAATTTTGGCTCCCTGCTTTCAGAGAATTGAGAACGCTAATTAATTATGAGAACTTCTTACCACACTCAGGATGATTTGAAAGACTGAAAAGATCCTTAATAAATTTGTTTAGCTGTTCTTGAAGTAACTCACCAAACACATTTCTTCTCCAAGTTGACCAATAAGGTTGCAGGCTCAATGAAGCCATATTACTCTTTAGGCTCTTAACACTGTAGGATTTTACCTTCTTGGAATGTTCTGATCTGGTTAAGTTCTCTCATTCCTTCCAAGCTGGATTCAGAGGAAGTTAATGGAAGTACCTTAGGCCCCTTGTGAATGCCCTAAGGAAATGACCCCATATCCAGAGTTTAAAAACCTTTTCCCTCCAATTTCTAATTCCATGTGGGGGCACTGTTGTTTCCCCACCACAGCATTCCAAAAGACCCCTTGATTAAATATAGGGTGGTCAGACTTCTTAAGAACTATTTCCTGATAGGTATAAATTTTTACTCTGGGAATGCAAGGAAGCAAAAATTGCCTTAAGCAATCTTCCTCTATCCTGATTCATCATTCCAGCAACAATGTGAACACCTTGAGAATTTAGATTAGACTTTCCTAGTCAACGCCCCATACTTCTTTTAGGTAGCAGCCCCCAATTACCACTCTTAATAATTTCTGATTTTATTACAATTTCTGGCTTTTCTTCACACCTCTGAATAACTCCAGTATCCATTTGAATTCCTTGAATATTTAGGTTAAATCTTCCTGATAGAAACTGTATTATTCTTTCAATAAGAGGTTCCTGCTTTTTAGGATCATCAAACTGTTGTGAGGGCTTCTGAGCCTTGGTTAATTAAACTTAACTGCAGCGAGAACAGAGGCTGGGCTTTTGCCAGTTTGTTTCGGTCTGGTCTCCTGATGTGAGGCTGGGTGATACCTGCAGTTTCTCTCCAAGATTTTCTTTGCTCTGGCAGGCAGATACCTTGCCTTCCACGCTCTGCTGGGTGGGGTCTGTATCAAGCTCCTTTCTCTAGTTTCCTGCTGGGAAGTGGTTGCTAATGGAAATCCTTTATTGCTGAATCTTGAGTGACATTGACTCAGCCAATCAGTTCCTTTCCTGCAGTGGGGGCGAAGTCCGGGTTCTTTTAAACCCATATTCAGTGGGCCTGGCCCATGCTCTGGCTCGCTCTTTGCAGCCAGGCTGATTTTCCTGTGTGCCTTACACTCTCTTTGAAGATGACCTGTCTTTCTGCAACTAAAGCGCTTTCTTCTAGGTCTGGTGTAATTTGCCAAGGCAGCTGCCACGAGGTTTGCATTGTATTCATCTTTCTCTACCTTCCTGAATATTCTGCGGTAATCTAATAGCGTGCCTTGTTCCCTGTAGGGATGCAAGGCA
>NW_022111374.1:630111-631758 GCF_000313985.2 Echinops telfairi
ATGATATAATTCTTATCCCCTAGCAATTGATGAATTCCTATAGCTATCCCGTCCTCAGCATTCTTCGAGCTTGTGAATGGGCTGTGAAATCCGACCACATGTTCTATTGTAAGAACTCTGAAAAAAAAAAAAAAAAAAAAAAAAAAAAGAACTCTGAAGAATAAACAGTCTTTTCCAGGGCTCTCCAGTCAGCAGGGGCCAGTGCTCAGACTCTGCTAAAGCCCTTAGCATGCTAATTACATGTGAGTCTGGGCCATAATCATTGACTGCCTGCTTGAGAGCTTTTAACAACTCAAAGTGAATTCCTTGTGGGTGATTCTCTTAAGGCTGTCTGTTAACAACTCTTAACAGGGTAAGACATTCTAAATTCAAGATCTCCTTCTGCATTCCCCCCTTCTACGCTTGAAAGTAAAGTTGCTTTCCTATACTTCGCCTCTTTGCTTCTGTTTTCTGAGCTGGCCTTCTGGAGACAGGTACATCGGGAAGCTCCACTTCCCGAACTTCATCTTCTGTGTTAGCTCCCTCAGTTTGCATTTCTTTGGAGTTCATCTCTCTACCTCCAGCACTGGCTTGGTTAATTATTTTACTGTCTCAAGTCTTTCTTTCACTACATTCCAGCAGGGGAGCAGGTGCTTTTAATATCATTTCCCATTTTGATGCAGGCTTAGTTTTCTCAGCTCTGCATAGAACCTTCTCATTGCCTGTGATACCCATTCTGCCTGCCTCTCACCACATTTAAGTCTGGGTGTCTCAGATGCTTCTCACGACTCTGCTGGTTCTGTTCCTCTGCTTTCCCTGCCCTTGAAAGCAAGGACACTTCCTGGGATTGTGTAATAGCCTTGATTTGGGTCTTGGAATTGAATTCACTTCCTCTAGTGCTTTATCTCCTTTAACCTTCAGAGGCTACAGCCCCTCAAGGGCATATAGGCTTTGGCCATGAGGTTTCCTTTAGAATCGGAGGCCTTGCATAACAAATCAATCCCTGCTTCTTCATTATTTTTCTAAAGTTTCATCACCTAAATCATACTCATTCACAGACACTTTAGCTTGCTTTTCTAGATTGGAACAGACAAAAGACTTTTCACTACACTGATAGTCCTCTCTCTTCCTCCTGCCAAGGTTTTAAAACCATCTTAACTTGAACCCACAGAGACCATGACTTCACAGGGATAATCTCCCCATCTCTGTGCTTTCTTTAAGTTTACAATGACTTACCCCCAGCTCTCTAGATCAAAAGTTCCTTCCTCTGGGAACCATGGATTATACCTTTTGACTCCGTTTAGAAAACATTGCATCTTTTTCTTTGTTACTTTTATGCCCTGTCTTTTCAGTAAGTGGATGAGCGTAGTACCATAAGTTGTAGGCTTGCTTTTACCTTACCCCACTCTTCTCTTTATTCATTCCTATTTCCACTACTTATCTGCCAATCCCCACACCAGATCCTCAACTTCACACAATTGTCTGATTCACTCTACATTCTGGCGGGGCCTTACAATTGTACACAGGGTACAACTCAAAAGAGTTCTTTTCCTACTGCCACACGATGGGCGCCATTTGTAGGGGGGAATGGCCAGCCCCCCACGACTAATCGTGGGTTCGATAGGTACAGTTGTACGGCTGAGATAGATAAAGATTATAATAAAGTCA
>NW_022111374.1:631961-634039 GCF_000313985.2 Echinops telfairi
ATCGTGGGTTCGATAGGTACAGTTGTACAGCTGAGATAGATAAAGATTATAATAAAGTCAAAGAGCGTGAGCAATAGAAGAGAGATTGAAATAGAGTCAGACACATTTCATGATAGCATGCACACCTCAGCCCCGCTCGGTGGTCCATGTGGAGATGGGACACCAAAGGGCAGGAGGGGGGGAGGGAAGCAGGACAAGGGGAAAGGGAACAGGGGAGTGAGGATGGGGGAGAGCACCAGGACGAGGGAGGTGAGGGAGAGAGAGCTCTTTATTGCAAGCCAAGGCTTATATATCTTTGGGGGTGTGCATAACCCCTAATTACACGTAAAGACATACATCACAGGAAGGGGTTGCACTATAGGTTATACAGCATTGAGAGGCGGACAATCTAGGGATATACGCGCAATTGGAAGGGGAGCAATTGGGGACACACGTGACAAGATGGGCGGATGCTAAATTCAGGATGGCAGCCTAACTTTGGATGAGCAGGTTTGACCTGTTCTCTGGATTTCCATAGAAACCATTGTCAGTAGGGTGTGAACCCCGCCCACAAGGACCAGACTGAGGGCCACAAGCTTTTAGGGAGAATTAGCCCATTGTCCTTAACAGCGGGGAGTCTGACATTCTGAAGGCTGAATACATCTGACCTCCCACCAAGTGCTGGCAAATAGCTTCTAATGTTTGACATATCTTTGTGGGAGACAGAGTTGGGAAAATTCACTTTATAATCCCACACCTGGTAGCACCTCTTTCCATCACCATCCCTCCCAACCCTCACAGAAGTATTTCCTAGAAAATAAGCTTTAGGTCTGTTGCTAACGTGCTTCAGTAGTGACTAAAGCTATACTTTTGTTTGCTCACGGCAAGTCTCTCCTCATAATTCCCTTCCTTTTGTTTTATATAGTGAATTACTCAGTTTTTCCAAACCTTAATGGAGGGAAAATATTATCTACTGAACATATATTGCTACAGTTTATGAAGAATGACATCTGGTCTTCCATTTTAGTTGAATCCTCCGAATCTCACATCAGTAAAGATCCGCATGTAAAGCAGGGGCTAAATTTGAGGTGAGTGTGTTTCATTCTAAGAAGCCAGCAGTGCCTGAGGAAATGGTCTTCCAAAGTATCATGATCATGACATTGAAGTATGGTCTTCAGTGTAGTCATATCATAGAGCAGCCCTCGACTCTCTGTGTAATGGTACAGGAATTAGTCACGTAGAGAAGGGCACCATAGACATTCCATAGAACCCAACATGTTAGCATCAGATCTGACCCCAGAAGAAACCGTGAGCAGTGTCTCACACAAAACTGGTCAGCGTCTGCACCTCCTTTAATGAATGTAAGTCTTCCCAGTGCTGTCTTTAATCTAGCAAAGAAAAACGCTTAATAGTTGAGAACCGATTCATAGCCTGATATATGTCAACATATGTTCATGTGTATACACTTAGCTCTGACGTGTTTATATATTTTCATTATATAGCATTTCCAAAATGGGAGTGGTTTTGAAAACATATTTCATTTTGGCTGGATTAGCAAAAACACATAATAGAAAATGAGATTTTTCTTATGAAACAAAATATTTTAATCTGGAAACCATGCAAGTTCACTGTGTTTGGTAATTTTGAAGAAGTAACACAATGCCAATAGCAGATTGCTTTTTTTTAAACAGTGCTCTGAATGGTCAGAAACACTGTGAAAGTAACGAAGGCAGTCAGTGTGGAAATTCCTCCAACCAGACACGAAGTTTTCCTGAAGGAGATCCATTTCAATGGTGTGAGTGTGGGAGAGTCTTCGTGGATCACGCATCATATGATCATCATATCAGGTCTCACACAGGATGCAACAGCTGTGATGGCAAGAAATGTGAAGAAGCTTGTGACTCTAACCTGACCTCTCCTCTGAAAACTATTTCAGGACAGAAAACCTGTAGTAAAAAGGTACCAGGCAAGAATTTCAATTTAGCAACCCTTAAGAATCCTCTGAGAGCATACGCCGTTGAGAAATTCTATCAATTTTCTAAATCTGAGAATGATTTCTGTGGTTTCTCAACCTTTTGGGATCCTGTGAGCAGTCCTAC
>NW_022111374.1:634386-636109 GCF_000313985.2 Echinops telfairi
AGCTCTGATAAACATGTATGTAAGGAATGTGGGAAAGGCTTCTCGTTTTCTTCCACTCTCAGAGTACATATGCAAACTCACAAGGAAGAGGGAGATTATAAATGTAAGGTATGTGGGAAGGCCTTCACTCAATCCTCACAGCTCATCAGACATACAAAACTCCACAGTGGAGAGAGGTCTTATGAATGTAGGGAATGTGGGAAAGCATTTCCCAGGTCTTCAACCCTCAGTCAACACATTCTGGTTCACCGTGGAGAGAGATCTTATAAATGTGGGGAGTGTGGGAGAGCCTTTGCCTGGTACTCAAACCTCATTAGGCATGGGAGACTGCACAGTGGGGAGAGGCCTTATGAATGTAAGGAATGTGGGGTAGCCTTTCAGCACTGTTCACATCTCACTAGACATCTGAAAAGCCACCATGGGCACAAGCCTTTTGAATGTCAGGAATGTGGGAAAGCCTTTAGGTATTCTTCATATCTCACTATGCACCTAAATATTCACAATGGACAGAAACCTTATGAATGTAAGGAATGTGGGAAAGCCTTTGCTCATTTGTCAACACTCATTAGTCACAGAAGAATTCACAGCGGGGAGAGGCCCTATGAATGTGAGGAATGTGACAAAACCTTTGCTCGGCCCTCAGGACTGACTATTCATAGAAGAATTCACAGTGGAGAGAGGCCTTTTAAATGTGAGGAATGTGGGAAAACTTTTTCTTGGTCTTCAACACTCACTAATCATAGAAGAACTCACAGTAGGGAGAGGTCTTATAAATGTAAGGTTTGTGGCAAAGCCTTTGCTCAGCCCTCAGGACTCAGTAGTCATAGAAGAATTCACAGTGGGGAGCGGCCTTTTGAATGTGAGGAATGTGGGAGAACCTTTTCTGCGTCCTCAAAACTCACTCGTCATCAAAAAGCTCACAGTGTAAACAAGCCTTATGAATGTAAACACTGCGGGAAAGCCTATAAGCATTCCTCAGACTTAACGCTGCACACAATGGCGCACACAGGGGAGAGGCCTTATGTCTGTCAGGATTGTGGGAAATCCTTCAGGTGGCCTTCATGCCTGGTAGTACACAAGAGAATTCACAGTGGAGGGAAGCCTTAGGGATCTGAAGAATGTGGGAAAGCCTTAGTCAGGGCACTGTTTTAGTGCATTTAGAAGCCAGGTTGCGTAGGTCCTTTGAGTGTAAACAGTGTGGGGGAGCCCTTAGTTGTTGTTCACATCCTCACTCATTGAAACTCAAGACCGAAGGCTATTATGTGTCCAAAGTAAGATTGTCCATCCTTATTGGTATTTCTGAAAGTGTGTAAAGAACAGTGTCTGTACTAGAAAACAAAAACCACTTTGACGAAGGGGTAAGGTAAGTGGAGCTACAATGTGTCTGCCAGATAAGTGATTTTTTATGTTAAGGACATTGCTGTCTTTCTCGGTGTATGCTGCTTTCTTAATCAAAGGTTCGTTTCGACATAACACAAGGTTTGTGGAATGTATCCTTTGAAATGTTTGATTTCCTCAATAAAAAGTACAGAAACTGTTGATGCTCACTTCCTACCACTTATGCCGACTTTTATTCACTTAACAAGATAAATATAGATCCAAATTCATTTTCTTTTAAGCCTTCAAATCTCAAAATTCTCTTTGTTGTACACCTATCTCTAGAGATACACATCAATTTGGCCCTAAGGTAAATTGAATATTCATCCCAGAAAACCAGCTAAGA
>NW_022111374.1:637116-638553 GCF_000313985.2 Echinops telfairi
AAAAAAAATTCTCCCCTATATTATTTATAAGATTTAAAATATGCATGTCTACACGGCCGATCTAGATGCTTATAAACACCCTTGGTGATAAGGTGCTCTTAGTCAGCTCTGGCACTGTGCCTCAAAGGGGAGGGGTCATCTGGGGGGAGATGTTTCTGGGGCATTGGACAGTTAGAGAAACAAGTGTTCGTGAGCTCCTGCAGCAGGGATTTCTAACCTTCCCAATGCCGAGACCTCACGTGGAGGTGACCCCCGACCATAAAATTATTTTCGTTGCTACTTCATCACTAAGTTTGATACCGTCCATAGCTGATAGGCAGGATGTATTTTCATTGTTACAAATTGAACATAACTACAGCATAGTGATTAATCACAACACAATGCAATTATGTAGTGTGAAATGTGTGTTTTCTGATGGCGTAGGCAACCCCTGTGGAAGGGTTATTCGACTCCCAAAGGGATCTTGACCCACGGGTTAAGAACAGCTTTTCTACAGAGAATGCTTGGCCGTTAGGAGTGTTTTCCGGTCGAGTCTGATGGGACACCAAGCCCTGACCCCAATGTCTATTTTTGGTGTTCCCTGGGGACTTCGTTGCTTTGTTCCCCTTGCTGTTCTGTTCCACGTCCTTAGTGTTTTGCCTCAGTGTGGTGGGGTCAGATCGGGTGCAATTCCCACACTGTGTCTCCAGTGTTGTCCCCTGTAGGGCTATGGGTCAGTGAGGGACGTTGTGTCTCATAGTGGGGCCGGCCATATGGTCTTCTCCGTGCATTGGCTGCTCTGAGCGGGAATCTCATCCTCAAGGCTTGGTGGGCCAGGATGTGCTCCACTCGCTCTTCCTCCCCTTCATTTGCTCCCATGTGCTTTGATCAGACATGTCCCTCTCCCTGAGCTGCAAATTCAGTGCTGTCCTCTGAAGTAAATTCTCCTGGGAGGAGGGGCAGGTGTCCACATAGTTGGGATTGGGGTCCAGGCTCTTAACATCACAATGAAACCTCTTTTTTTTTTGCCTTAATATTAATTTTCTTTTTTTTTTAATTTATTTTTTTAAAAAACATTTTATTAGGGGCTCATACAACTGTTATCGCAATCCATACACACATCACACAATTAAACCTCTTGACCAGCACTTATAGCTGAATCCTATCAGCAATTCTGTTCACCTTTTCTTATTTAGACCCATCATGAAATAATATTTCGGCTTTAAGGCCGAGTTATATCAATAAAACACCGTACCACATCAAGGCCTTAATGGATTGATGGTTCTCCATATGACCCTTAATCCTACTACAAATGATTAGTCTAGTACATCATGTCACATTATGACCCTCTACAGTCCTCCGGACTAAAAGATCCCACTGGAATAGTATCAGTTTCTTATTAGATTTATAATCTGTAAAGTCCTCTTCAGACTCACGCGACACCTCCAATGACGCCAC
>NW_022111374.1:638653-639536 GCF_000313985.2 Echinops telfairi
TCATTGGCTGCGACCCGATTGACAGATTAGACTCCACCCCTTCCCTCTTAATCCTATCAGGTCCCAAATTGACACCAGATTATGTAACTTCTACAGTGACACACTGGGGAGATAAGTGACTATGGGAGTTTGAAACTCACTGCGCTCTCCTGGGGGCTAAGATGAGACTGTCTTCACTTGGAAGCATTCACAGCCCTGGACGCCTCAGGGAGTTGTACTGTGTCCTACGAGGTCAATATGAAATGGAATTGTTTCCATGCCGTTGATCTTTATTTTATTGTTTATCCTATTTATTTGTTTGTTTTAGTTAACTCATCTGAGCTGTAGGCAGAGCAGCTAGTGGGCATCCTGGCCCATGGAGAGAAGAGGTCTAGGCACCCCCATATCTGGGGTCTGTCAGAAGGAGGCCTGGGGGAGCATGTATCTATCTTCTCATGATGAGTTCCCGTGCATAAAAAGACGGTCTTGGCTGTTAACGAGCTAAACAGCCTCTAAGGTGTGATGCGTCCCAAGCTACTCTGCTTCTGCATAAAGGTTGTTTTGGAGTTCAAACCGTTTCTTCACACTGTTGTCAATCAATCTGGTTCTCCAGCTCAGGGTTGGGGGGGGCACTTTGGTCTGGAACTGGCAGCATCCCGCTGAATGAAGACCTTCCCAGATGCTGGCACCAGCTGACATCTCATGGCTCAGACAGGAACCCCCGTGAACGCATCTTGAAATACCTCTGGAGTTTGTATATAGAACAATAATAATATGGAGTAAAATTTGATTGGGGAAGGGAATGAAAAAATATTTGCAAAATTAGAAATGAAAGAGACATGTTCGGTGATGGTCTATTGAAGTCAATAAAATTCTCCCCTACGGGGAGGAGATGAGCCAGTCA
>NW_022111374.1:641092-644734 GCF_000313985.2 Echinops telfairi
AATTCTTTTCACCTTCCCACCCCATCCTAATTAGGGCGAAACCTGCCATCCAGTGTTGACATTTCTTGGCTTCTTCCTAACACTCGGTGAGGAAAAGGCTGAATGTAGATGAACTCCTCCTACAAGCCTGCAGAGGCTTTAACAAGCCCGGACCCAGGAGGTCCCTTCCCCAGGATTTCCATCGCTGATGGCCTATTATCATGCGCTTTGCAATGGATGGAAGGGAGGGGGCAAGGCCCTGCCCAAGCTACAGGGGGGGGGGGGGGGATCAGTCGCATACAGTTTCTATTCCCTACTGCAGGCAAAAATCTTTCTAACAAAAAAAGAAGACAAATGATTGGAAAAAACATACATAATTCCAGGTCTGTCCGCTGACCTGCAGGACTCTCCCCACCGGTCCTGGGGGAATTATGAGGAGCTACGTCTTCCAGCCTGAAGTCTACTTGGGGGGGGGCTCCTCAGGGGAGCTTTGTGGCTCACCTTTGCTCCTGTTGCTGTTCTGTTCCCCTCTTGGTTTGCCCTGCTTGTGGGGAGGGGAGGGGTTCAGACTGGACTTACTCCCCAACTTGTGGCCCCAGTATGGTCCTGCGTCCCGGTAGGCTCCAATAAGGGGACAACATGTCTCCAGCTGTTGTTGGCCCCACAGTCCTGTCTCTGCCTGAGCGGCTCCGCGGGGATGTTGTTCTCCGGGGCATGGTGAGCCGATATGGGGTCTAGAATGCCCCTTTCTTTTCCCATCTTCGTTTGCTTCCGTGTGGGCAACGGTAGGCCAGCCCCTCTCCCCAACCTATAGGATTCGTGTTTTCCTCTGTAGCACATACTTCTAGGGAGGGGGCTCTGCTAGAGGCCGGCCCTGTGGCCCAATCTTTTCATGCATTTCTCCGCGTGGTTATGTTGCCCTCAAAGTGTGGTGTGCCGTGGTGGGGTCTGCGTGCACACTCCCAGTGCTGTGGGGACATAACCAGTACCCTCCCCCTGGGTGGATTAGTGCCCTGCTCCCCCAGTGCCATCATCTACCCCATGCCCCTTTCCCTTTCTGTGTTGGGATAAAATGTACCTCCTTGGGTGTAGTCTGACCTCCACCCGACTGCCTCACATAGAGTGAGACAATGGCTTTTCTTTTCTTTTTTCCTAGAACAAGTTTAATCACTCTGTGAGACAGTGGCTTTTCTTGTGTCCCTACTGTGCTGATGATACTGACCACGGGGGGGCCTCATGCTGTCCCTGTCCTTTTGTGACTGGCTGACTTCACTTTGCACAATTCCCTTTTCTCTTTTGGTCTCTGCTATTGTTGGTTTGTCTGCTTATACGAGATAGGGGTGGGGAGCAAGCCCGTCTGTACACGTGTTGCCATCATCTTCAGAATATTTTCCTTCTGTTTGAGCCCTTGGTTTTGAGCCCTGGTTTGAGCTCCTTTTTTCCCTTTCCTCCCCCACCCTCATGGATCCCTGACAAATTAGACGTTAACATTATTTGTTCACTTCACGTTTCCGTTGTCAGTGCTACTGTTGTGACAGAGGTGAACTCCTCTCTTCTTATGTTTCGATCGAGGGAGGGCTGGTTATGCCACCACAGCACCACAAAAACAAAAAAACAACCAACCTACGTTCCTTCCACGTGCGTGTGGAACGACAGTTGTGAGCGTTCTGGAGAGAAGCACCTTGAGTGGTCTCTGCGGGACTCTGGTCACAGCTTTGGCCACACACCTTCCTGGAACAAGGAGCTGCTTTTTCCCTAAGTCTCCCCTCCTGGCTCCGTGAGTTTCGGCTGCTTCCATGAAGGAAGGCCCCGAGAGAAGATTCTTTTGTCAGATCAGATGATGGGGAACCTTGAAGGAAGGTGAGCTCCCAGGTAAGAGGTAGGTAATTGTGGTTGTTCTGAGCGCCAGTGGGGAACAGAACCGGTGAGCTACTTTAGACAACAGTGAACAGGTGTCCCTTCTTTTGTCTCCCAAACCCAATACACTGCCAGGCCGCGGGATACAGGAGAACCCCCCCCCCAAAGGGCCACCCAGGCTGCAATCCTTATGACCACGATTGCCACGTCCTTGTCCAGCGGAGGGGGAGATGGGTTACGACTGCCAACCTTTGGAATACCAGCTGAGAGCATTGCTGGGTCACCGGGGGCTCCTCTCCTCAGATTAGGGAGCTTCAACTGTTGGAAGAAGGGCCGTGGGGGGCGAGGGGGAGAGAAATGGGATGGAAAGATAAAGAATCTGTGATGCTTTTGAAGCCAAGCCGTCTCTTATACATCCATTCTCTAAAATGCACAAGACTTCACTTAGGTAGACTCCGATTTGCCCCCTGTGTGTGATGAAATTCACCCAGCCTTGTAACATCAGGGAGCTCTGGTGGTGTAAGGGAGACCATAAGTCCACTTCTCTTCCCCCTCGCTTCTCGTATCATTGCTCCCCTGAAGGGGGAGGGCAGAGTGGAGACCCAAAGCCCATCAGTAGTCAATTGGACACCCCGTCAAAGGGCTACAAGGAAGAGACAAATCAGTCAGGGTGCAATATAGCACCAACGAAACACACAACCTTCCTCTAGTTCTTTAATGCGTCCTCTGCCCCGCCCTCACGATCATAACCACAATTCTATCTCCCTCCATTTCTTTTACTTCCTCCGTTTCTTATCAAAGACTGCCATCCTTATTCATTTGGAGCCCGTACCCGTGGGTGGCACTACGGGCTGAGCCTTGAGCCACGAACCAAAAGGTGCGTGCAGTTCACATCCACACAAGGGTTCCTTGGAACACAAGCCCACCTGCTGGTGGGCTTCTGTAAAACACGGTCACTATGTCAGGTTTCTCGGGTGGGTGATACCTCGGTTCTTGGCTTCGCAGGAGAGAGAGATTTCGTGTTGAAGCCTGGTTTGTAACCAAAGTGGGTTTTTATGAAGGACGGGAGAAGTTTCAGGTTTTACCATCTCAAAAGACTACACGCCATTTCAGGGAAGAATGTCAAATTGCATGGAAGCCTCGTTGGGCTTCACAATTGAATATTGGCAACCTCGGAGGACTGTGTGTCCAGATGGTGAACTGAGGCCAGGGAGACCCAGGCACAGCCAAGCGGGTGCAGGAGCAGGGTAAGATAAGAGAATCCTCTCAGACCTGCCCATGACCGGGTGCGGGTCATCAAAGAGGCCAGCCCTCCTGCGGCCAGGGTATTTCAAACCTCTGGCTGGGAGGCGTGGTTAAAGGTCTTGGTTGACCCCATGGGCTGAAATAACCCACCTGGGTGGGATCATTAGTCTGAGCTTAGTTTGGAACGCCCAGGTATAACTCCCACCTGGCTCGGGGGCCTGAATCGGAGCATGCCCAGCTAAGGCCTCTATGGGTGGCTAATGACCACCTGATTTTCCTTCCCAAGCTCCTGTAGGGCAGGCGGGGGGCTGTGCAGATATGGGAGTAACAACTCCCCTGTCTCTACCTAACAACTAAACATTTTGTGTAGCAGCTTATCTCCGACACACACGGAGGTCCTGGTGTCTTGTTGTTCTCAAATCCAACTAGGAGGCACCCCAATTTACTGCTGCAGGAATCTGACTTCTAGCCAAATAAAAGTCCTGAATGTGAAGGGTCAGGGTGCAGGGGGAGGGGAGGGGAGAGTCTAGAACATGGAGGGTGGATTCCCTGGTGCTGCCC
>NW_022111374.1:645872-654185 GCF_000313985.2 Echinops telfairi
GCACTGAGCTGCTTGGTGTTCCAGGCTGAGGCATCCACTTTGAGACCCAGCACCTCTCTGCCCCCTAGGGGTCTTTCCTGGGCCCCCACCCTTCTCAGCATGGGAACAGAATCCCCTGTCTCTCATGGCTTCTTCCACATGGTATCTGCCTGGTCCTCTGAGCCGTTAGCTCATCACGCACTCCTCCTCCCAGGCTCTGGTCATACTGGTCCTTCCTCTGGAATCTGGGGACTACGTGCTGTCTAAATGCAGTCTGAGCAGAACTCGGCCCCTTCGGGACTTCTGCGGAGACGTTCAGTGAGGTGCCTGGAGGGGGCTGAGTCTGAGCCACCGAAGCCTTTGCAGATGTGATTGGTGCCCTGCGGCACCCTGACTCCATGGAAGTCCTACTCAGTTCTGGGTGTCTTCCAGACACATGGCCCCTCCTCCTCTGGATACAGCCAGCAGCAGGCCCAGGAATCCCTGAAACTCCTCATGGGGTGGCTGCAGCAGCCAATGAGGCCGCTAGGCTTCTGCAGTCTTGGCCAACAACCCAGCTCCCTCACCAACCCGCAGAGCAAGGGCTCTCCGCTCTCCTGGGAGACCCTGAGCTAAGGGAGGAGGGCTGAGACTACCTCACCTGGAGGCAGTACCTGGCGGTTCAAGGACAGCAAGACTGTGGACCGTTTGTGGGCCAGTTGAAAAGCTGCCTTGGGCTCAAGTAGCAAGAAAACGTCTTGAAAATGACGAAACATGCACAAATGTGCTGGACACAATGGATGGATGGATGGGTTGTGATGACAGTTAAGGGCCTCCAATAAAATGATTTTTTTAAGTGACCTCAAATGCCAGGCCTCCATGACCTTTGAGGTTTTTTGTGACCTGTCCCTGCCCATCCCCGAGTAAAGGACTTGCTGGGGGCCAGGTGTCTCTGCTGGCTTGTTCCAGCCTTCTCACCGAGGAAGAGCGAGTCTGAGAACACCCCAGTGTGTGACCGATGTTGGCAGCAAACACGGACCTCAAAGTTCACAGTACAGATGCCCCCACCACCACCACCCCCAATCCTCATGGCTCCATCTGAATCCCATTTTCTGCCTCCTGTGGTTCCATCAAGAAGTTTGGTAGGTGCCGATTTCCCACTGTAGCGCCCAAGCCTGGGTGATTTTGCGAGTGACAAAGCAGGAAGCCCATGTACCAGCTGTTCGCTCAGCAACCACTGTGGTCACTACACAGTCCTGTGCCGATGCCACGCTAGTTACCATGTCTACAATGACTCTCGTGTCTCCCCGTCGGTGAAAACCAGGTGGCATCCAGGGAGGGTTTGGTGCTGTTCTATCAACAGATGCAGGAGCCGCCCCAGTGCCTGTGACACTTCCCGTAAGGCCCAGCATCTATGAATTCTGTGACACTCTTAAGCCCCAGATTCCCCATTTACCAGGGAGATGTCCACTTTTGTGTCTTCTTCATTGGGGAGGGGGTGGTTGTAGCTCCCGTTATTATTTTTTTTATAAAGGCAGACCCTTCCACCTGGAGGCTCCCTTGTCTCCTAGTCCCATGTACAGAATTCACCAGGCCCCTGGCCTTCTGCAGTCAGTCCAAGTCCCTCTGAAGTCTCACTTTTTGTGGATAAATTTATTAAGGGGAAAAAAACCCAGAAAGACGACACATGGTGTTCGAAAATTTAAAAAACACCCAGTTCAAATACGAAATTTAATTGCCATGAAAAAGCACATCCATAAACACACACAAAAATAGATAAAAGGGCATCTGCAAGAAGCTACTGTTGGGCAGCATTGCCACAGAAAGGTAACCTTTGCCTTGTAGTGAGGAAGCAACAGACCCCGTGGAGGAAAGTTGTGTAGTACAATACGAATTCAGTCTAGAACGAGCGACATGAGATTCTCGTTGGCTATGCTCTGCAGTAGAGGAGGAAAACGTGTACGGGAACAGTTCAACACATGGACTGTGGTGGGTGAGGAGAGATTCCTACAATATGGCTCTTCTACTCATTTATCGGGAGAAAGGTGGGGCTTTCTACCCCCGCACCCCCACCCCAGAAGAGTTACAGCCTCAGAAACCCAGAGGAGCAGTTTTACCCTCCCCAACAGGGTCGCTGTGAGTCAGCACCCACTGGATGGCAGTGTCTGGATTTTTGGTTTAGCCACGTCTCATTAACACCCACCCAATGGTTGGGTGGTGCCGTCAACATAAAGTATAGAGGGCTATAAGTCGGAGATTGGTCAGATCCCCCACATGGAAATAGGAGAACCAGCAGGAACAGAGAGAATTACTGGGCCCATGAAGGAGGAACAGCCGCCAAGGAAGCACTTCAAGAGCCCTGCCCTACGTGGCGAAGGCAGCAGAAGTCATGGCCATGTCTGGGGGACCTGAGCAGAGGAGTCCCACTGCTGAGAAGAGGTAGCAGGGAGGCAGAGCAGCAGCTGGGCTTCATGGCCCAAGGACGAAGAGGCCAAGGGAAGGGGTTACTGACAGTACGAGAACCAGAGACAGGCTCGACGAGTGGCTAAGAGGTCCCGCTATGGATCGAAAACTGTATCCTCCACAGTCTGCTCATCCTGATGTGTGACCATCAGTCAACTTCCCCTCCTGGTTGAGAATTCTGTGTGTGTGGTCACTGCTATGGATCACAGAACCCAGCAGGGCAGGAGGGCACCGTGGGGAGAAAGGCTCCTGTCAGAACAGGGTAAAAAAAAAAAAAGATGGAGGGTGGAGGCCTAACTGCCCCATGTTATTGCACTTGGCCTTGGGCTGATTCGGTGTTGGACTCTCCTTCTGCCTACTGAAGCCAGAGGTGGTCAGACAAGACCCACCTTGACATTGCTGCAGGCACGAGCGAGGGATTATCCCCCCTTCTGCAGCCTTCGTTCTTACTCACCGGGAAGCTTCGTTCTTCCCTCATGCACTTTCAGGAAATTTGCTATTTATATTTATAGCAGGAAGGATGAAAGCCCCCACTCTTTACCTACAATAATCTTTCCCATGGTGAATTCCAGTAAGCCAGAAGCAGTGAATAAGCAAATTCTTACCCACGCCACCTAGATTCCTAGGGCCTCTTTGCTGTGGCTGCTTTTATGGGCAATGAGGTTACTGGCGTGCCTTAAGATGTTCCCACGTTTCTTGCATCCGTAAGGTGCCCACGTAGAGGCTTTTTCAGTGTGTGGCAAGGTTACTGTCTTGCCTAAGGATGTCCCCAAACCCCTCACAACTCACCAGGTCTCACTCCGGACGTGAGTGCTTGTATGTTGTTGAGCGAAGCATGAGGAATCCAAAGGACCTTCCCACGTTCCGTGCGCTTAGACAACTTTCCTGCACCGTGAGTTCACACATGATGAGCAAGGGCTGAGAAGGACGGAAGGCTTTCCCACATTCGTCAGGCTCTATCCACTGTGAATCTGCATGTGTGTCGTGAGCGCGGAGAGCACACGGAAGTCCGTACCACATTTCTTACACGCATACGGTTTCTCTCCGAGGTGAGTTCTCCGGTGTATCGCGATGCCTGCCGCCTGACTAAAGGTCTTCCCACACTGCTTACACTCATATGGCTTCTCTCCGCTGTGCGTTCTAAGGTGATTCGTGAGGTGTGAGGACCGTCGGAAGGCTTTCCCACACTCCTTACACTGATACGGCCTCTCTCCACTGTGAGTGCGGACGTGCTCCGAGAGGTAATAGGAACAACCAAAGGTCTTCCCACACTGCTTACACTCATAAGGCTTCTCTCCACTGTGCGTCCTTAGGTGTGTAGTGAGGTGTGAGGAGCGTCGGAAGGCTTTCCCACAGACTTTACATTCGTAAGGCCGCTCCCCACTGTGAATCCTTCTGTGTATAATGAGGTTTGAGGACGTGGTAAAGGCTTTCCCACATTCCTTACATTCGTAAGGCCTCTCTCCAGTGTGAGTCCGTATGTGTTCAGAGAGGCAATAGGATCGACCGAAAGTTTTCCCACATTCCTTGCAGTTGTACCGCCTCTCTCTGCCGTGAGTTTGCATGTGTTGAGCGAGGTTGGAGGAAGAGCCAAAAGTTGCCCCAAATTCCTTATAACCACAAGGCTTCTCTTCATCAAGTGGGTGGACGGTAAGTTTTGGACACGGAGCATAGGTTTGATCGTATTCCTGACGTTCATAATCCCGCTCTTCTTTGTGAACTAGCATTTGCTGAGCGAAGGGCGAGGAAGCGCGGAACGCTTTCTCACATTCCTTCGATGAGGAAGACCCATCAAACCCGTGAAGCGCTTCACGTAAGCCTGGGGATGAAGGACGGCGATGGGACTTAGGACTTTCTTTGCCGTCACACGCATCACTTCTCACAGGTGTCCACAAGGAGGGGTCACCACAGGAATCTTCGCCACAATTGTGGCGCTCGTCACACACCCCGCTGCTGCTCGTTCTCACTAGATTTGTCAGCGTGGACGAACTAGTGAAACCTTTCCCCCATGCCTGTTCATCGTGGGCTATTTCACTTTTAATCGTTCTCGGCGGGGCAGTGACGGTAACGTGACAACTGTAGGCTTCAGGACACTGACCCCAGGTATAGGCATTGCATCCTGTGTGAGACCTGATGTGACGATCCCATGAGGAGTGGCCCATGAAGGTTTCCCCATGCTCGCAGCACCGGAATGCATGTCCTTTGGGAAGACGGCTTTGAAACAGCGTCAGATTTGGAATCTGGATAGAGGTTTCCCCGCCCTGATTCCTTTCACGGGGCTCCTCTGCACAGTCATTTCTGTTAAAAATAAGCATATTTCCAAAAAAGAGAAGAAAAAAAGAGAAGTAAGAAATAAGTATATTCCCAACAGTGAACTTGCATGATTTGGATGCTAAATTGTCTCGTGTTTCACGTGAATAAATCATTTAGGATCATTACTGTTTACCTGAAACTGAAGACTTTCTGATAATGATGTCTACATGTAATATAGTTCACATACCTGATAGCTGACTCACCATGAAAAGACTATAGCACATAAATGCTATGAACACATCATGATAAGGCTGGGTTTATAAGCAAAACCATACACATGTATGTGGACACGTTAGCAAATATCCAGTCTTTGAATAAATTCACAACAGCTCAACTGTGGGGTGAGGTCAGATGCGCAGGCATTCCCCCCACTGAAGGCAATCAGTTGCCAGACTGCTGTCTCATCCCTCCACAGGGGTGGGCCTGCTCCCTGCCTCTGGGGACAATGGACAGACTCCTGTAGGAGGAGTTTTCACCCCACTGATAATGGTCCTATGGAGACCCAGAGACCAACCCCTAGACCACCCTCTCATTGCTGTGTAACCTATAGTGCAGCCCCTCCCTGTGACGTATGTCTCTACCTGTAATTAGTGGACTGGCTTGCCCCCAAAAGGTATATAGGTGTGAGTCAGCAATATAGAGCTCTCTCTGACTCTGAGCTCCTTGCTGCTCACTCCCTGGTCACTCCCCTCTCCCTTGTTCCCTTCCCCTCCTTCCCTTCCCCCTCTCTCCACGTGGACCACCAAGCTGGGCTGAGGTGAGCAATGGTACTATGTAACATGCCTGACTGTATTATTGTATTATCGCTCATGCTCTCGATGACTTTAATGTAATGCTTACATATCTCAACCGTACAATTGTGCATTACTAAACCCAGAAGTAGTATTACTGAATCCGAGTAGTAGTAATAGGAGTATTAGCGGTGGGGGCTGGCCCCCTACCTCCCTCCATAAGCGCCAAGTTTTAAATTTAATACTACACTCAACCATTCCCAGCATAAACAGAGCCACCGTACGCATGTGGCTGCTCAAATGTTCAGGTTCCGTGAAGCAATTCGATTCCTGGCAGCAGTGTGGAGGCTGACACGCATTAAAAGAGGTGCAGGTTGTGGGGTACAGAAAGGGTTTTCCCTAGGTTGTCCCCGTATGATACGCCAAACCCAAGATGCTGCTTGCTAACACATGGTCAACGGCTATCCACTGGAGGCCAGCTGCTTAGAGGTTATCTCCTGAGGGTCATCAGCCATCTGGAGCAAGCAGACCCTATTGACTGTCCCGCCCTAGTGGGGCCCACTCCCTGCTGATAAGGATAGTGGGTTATTCCCCTGGAGAGCCCAGAGGCAAGGTCAAGCCAACTCAAGGAGGACTAACGTGGCTGCCATCTTGACTTTAGAGCCCACCCAACCCTTCCTATTGCGTGTACACCCCTAGCTTGTCCCCCTCCTATTGCATGTATGCCGATGGCACAACCTCTTCTTGTTATAATGTAATTAGGGGGCCTTGCACGTCCCGTGTGTGTCTACAAGCCACGACTGGAAATACATTCTCTCTCTGTGTGTGTGGACCTGGCTGCTGAGAGCTTGGCCGTCTAGGAGGTGAGCAATTGTATGCCTTGTCTGATGTCTTTTTATTTTACTCCTCAATTACACAAACACCCCTTGGACCCGTTCGATTGTGGGGGCTGGCACTCCACAGCAGAGGACTGACAACTCGAGGGGCGCACTGCTCTTTCTGCCGGGCTCGAACTCTGAAGGGAAACATGTGGCTGCTACGTCATGTCTCTGCCGTCCTTCTTTACAGGAACAATGCCTGCACCGTTACAGACAGATTCCGGGATCTGAAGTATGTATGTGAATCCACGCGTGTGCGCCTTTCAACGACAGGACACTTTAAGACATTCTGCTGAGGCCCAGTTTGCTTCTCGGGGGACACTCACCTCCCATGTATGCCCTGGGCTTCGTGCTGGTCTTCGCTGACTTGAGATTTAGAGCTTTCCGCGACAACGGAGGGCCAGGCGCCGCTCTTCAGCAAGGGCAGCAGTATGTACTCACTGGGTAACGCTTCTCCATCATGAAGGTTTAGAGAGACTGACCCGAGAGGTTCAAAGTACGAGACAAAAAGAAAAGCAATAATGAGAGGCAATGGCCTGCCATGGATAGATACACTTAGCCAGCTTTGGATGTTTACACACGTGTGGTATTTATATCATCTGGTGTCAATTTGAGAGGATCACGAATGAGTGAAGGGGTGAAGTCTGGCCTGTCAATCAAGATATAACCAATGAGGACTCTGTGGGCGTGGCCTTCCCAGGAGGATTCTGGGAAATCTGGTATTTCCTCCTGGGAGGCGGGAGACACCTCTCTCTCTGCTCATTCCCTGGGAGACACTGCAGCTGACAAGACACATGGAACTACGCTAGTGTCGTGAGCTGGAGAAGACACAAGGACCTACCCTGATGCAAATAGACCTCTGAAGCTGGAGAAGCCATGTAGAGGCTCCTACCAGGGCTGAGATGCTTACAACGCCACTGGATCCAAAGACTTTCTACCCTCTGGCCTGTGATAATTCTGCATTCGGCATCATTGCATGTGTTGCATGAGTCTTAAGAGGACTTTATTGATTAGTACTGATTAGTATACATATGGGCTAATACTGGATTTATGGGTTCGGACTGGACTGGGTTGAGATGCTTTCTTAATGTACAATTACCCTTTATATATAAAACTCTGTCTTATACACACATGAGTTTCTATGGATTTGTTTCTCTAGTCTACCCAGCAATCTATGAAAGGAAATACTTCCTTCAGGTGGAGGGTGCATTAGGAGAGCTAAATAGACAAGCAATGAGCATGACACGCATGTGACACTGAAAGACCACAGGTGTGTAGATATGTGTGCCTGGTCAAAATCACAGACGGAAGCTTGGGTATCTGTAAAGCCCTAAGAAACTCATGCGGACTCCCCCGCAAATTCCTCCAGGCACGAAGGTCCTTTCACAACCCACTTGGCTCCCAGGTGCCTCACAGGACTGTGGGCCTGGGTGAGCCCCACCCCCATGGTCCTGAGATCCTTCCTCGCTGCTCTGGGAACACAAATGTGCAGAGCTGACACGGAGCTCACAGGCAAGTGCAGCCCATGAGTAAAGACACGACAGAGGAAGGAACAGCTCCGTCCCTGATACTGAGCTAGTGGGTTCCACTTAGGGGTGCTGAAGACTGGAGCTAAGCTTGCTGCGGTAAACAAAGAGTGAAATTTGTAGTCAACACAGTAACACTCCACGGGAATGCAAACCAATCTCTCTAAGTATCTTGACGTGATCCCTGAAGCTAAGAATGATAGTTTAAACAGTGCACGAGCAAAGCCAGGATCTAGGAGCCACACAGACTAGGGCACCTTGCCTGTTTGACTACACAATGTTCTCTGTTCTTTGCTTAAATACGGAAGCCACCTTGATGGAAATAGTTTTGCTCAGTAAAGGTATTCACACACACACACACACACACACACACACGCGCGCGCGCGCGCGCACGCACACACACGATGGCGATGGCATTCTCACCGACGGAGGCCAGGTTTCTCA
>NW_022111374.1:655758-656994 GCF_000313985.2 Echinops telfairi
AGGACTTGATCTGGACTGGGCTGGGGTGTTTCCTCAATATTCAATTGCTCTTGTAGCTAAAGCTCTTTCTTATCCACGAGCGTGTCTATGAATTTGTTTCTCTAGTCCACTGGGGCTAACGCAGGCTCGCACCACCACAGGGGACAGCTCTGGGAGTCACGTAAGGGAGGGGACCACGGGCACCCAAATCCTGAAGCCACATGGGCACAGAGAAGGGTCCGATGGTTGTGGAGCAGGATGTTCGGGTGCCCCCTGGGATGCAGTTCCTGGGCCTGTTCCCCCATCTTTTTCTGCCACCGAGCAACAGAGGACCCACAGCACATAGCAGATTGCCCCCCCCCCATAAAAAACAACCCCCATGAAGTATTTCCACGGACGGTAAGACCATGCCTGTTGGCCACACAGCTCACCATCACTCCGACGATGCCAATTCGGGGTGTCTAGGGAATGCTGCCTCTCGGGCCACTTCGGGAAGAGTGGATGCCAAGCTCGGAGCACGTCCGTAGGAGGCGATGTGTTCTAGCTGGCCTGCACGCCACTCCTGTGTGGGGATCCTTCCTGGGGTCGGGTGCAGGTGCACGACGGCTGCCCCAGAGGCCGGCTGACTGAACCTGCCTCGTGGCCCCTGCGCCGCATCTCCTGGGGACGGACAGGGGAGCAGGGGAGCCGCTGGCCTGCGGGAGCACGGAGGGACAGGTCGGGGTTGGAACGCTTGGACGACACCAGGGCGGCCGGGCACAAGGCAGAACAGGATCCGCAGCGCACACACGTGTTTGAGTTCCCATCCCATGCGCTCAGGCCGCCTGCCGTGGTTGCACCATAGCTGCTAACTGCAAGGTCAGCAGTTCAACACCGCCAGCTGCTGCGGGAGAAAGACCTGTCTCTCCACGGCTGTAGAGTCCCAGTCTTGGGAACCCACAGGGGCAGCTGGACCCTGCCCTGCAGGCCCCAGGAGCTGGCGAGGACCCAACAGAAAGGTCCTGCTTCACCCCTTTTTACTGAGTTTCACAAAACCGTCCATCATGTCGTTGTACGTGAGGGGCATTTTTCCGGTTTGTTTCGACAGGATCATCCACGTTGGGCCCTTCATTTCGTGCCCCTTGTTCTTCGATCACAGCACCATCACCCCCTCCGAGCCCTTATAGTTTAAACAGTGCACGAGCAAAGCCAGGATCTAGGAGCCACACAGACTAGGGCACCTTGCCTGTTTGACTACACAATGTTCTCTGTTCTTTG
>NW_022111374.1:658245-659553 GCF_000313985.2 Echinops telfairi
CTCCAGGCTGACTCAGAAACAGGTGAGACTCCAGGCTCACTGACACAGAAACAGACAGGGGAGACTCTTCCAACTCTGTCTAGACACGTTAGGCTCACACCATCCAGTCCTCAGCACCCCAGGTGGACTGTGGGAGAAGGGGCCGGGGTCTGAATCCATTGGTACCCAAGAGCCCACATCTCAGCCCAGGGGCTGTCTGCCCCTGGCTGCACCGTATCCGACCCTGACCTCTGTGCCGGGGACTCCGCTCCCCTGGTGAGCCTTCAAGACAGAGGAGGTGGCGGACAGCCCCAGCATGTCTTCAAAAAACCAAACTCACCGCCATCGAGTCGATGTGACTCACAGCGACCCTCTAGGACAAGGTAGAACTGCCCCGTGGGCTTCCCAACTGTAACTCTTGATGGCGGTAGAGCGCGGTCTTTCTCCCTTGGTAGAGTGACCCGAAGGGCATTCTTAGGTTTTGCAACAGGAAAACTCACAGGGTCTGAGCGCATGTTTAAGCAGGCGTAACTATGCAAGTCATACGTCCGAGGGACATCAAGGAAAAATGAAGTAAGTACTTTTAGAATCTCTCTCCAGAAAGAGGGGGTGCACCAGTCTCCTCCCCCTGCTCAGATAGCAAGCTTGACGCAAGCCATAGTCTTACACTTAACAAAACAAACCCCAGGAATGTTTCTTCTCTCCATACACTAATTTTCAAGAAGGAATTCTTAGAAAAGCCTCATGCTCATACACGACAAAATCCATCAATAAAATAAGACGGGAGTCTTGTGTTGTCAAAAGACTTGGTCAACCAAGTCGTGGGACAACGTAGGGGTCAGACAAACGTCAGTCAAAGCTCTAAGACCCAGAACTCCGAGAGACTGCCCGGTTCGTCTGGATCTTGCCAGTTCTCTGCCTTTGTGAGGGGCAGCCTCACATGCCCACGCTCCCCTGAGGGCATCAGACTCCCCCTTTTCTCCCTGGACAGGACTCCCCGTCTCACGCAGAGCCTGACTTTCCCAGGATGGGCTGTGCTTGGGAATTACGCATCTCACAAGGGTTTGGCACCAGAATACGTGAAAAAGCCCATTACCATTCACTGACATAGTCAAGGCAACCAGTTCAAAACAAAACGCAAAAAACCCAACCCCCCCTACTATCCCCCCAAAACCAAAACCCTACATATCCTTAATTGGGCATTTCATGAACGAGAACATGAAAATTGTCGAGAAACACGGAGAAAGGTGCGCTGTTCGATTAGCCATTCTCAGGGCCCTGGTGGGGTAATGGTCATGGGCTGGTCTGCTAACCCCGAAGTCAGCAGTT
>NW_022111374.1:661299-662527 GCF_000313985.2 Echinops telfairi
GTTTTCCGCCTTTAAAAGATGGACTGAAATGTGGACTCGGGACTGCAATCAGAGAATCGCTTTTAGATTCTAGCAGTCCGGTTATCACCAAATGAAGATGCTTCTACATTATCAAGACATTATAGTGGCGTCATTTATTCGAATTCACAACACAGGGTAGAACTGCCCCTGTGGGCTTCCAAGACTGGAACTCTTTGTGGAAGTAGGAAGCCCTGTCTTTCTCCCAAGGAGCCAGTGGTCGCTTCAAACTGCAGACCTTGCGGCTCGCAGGCCAGGCAGACACATAATCAGGACATTACCAGGGCCCTTTGACATGACAAAGCTGGGGAAGTTGTCAGATGCAACAGGGGAGAATGTACGCCCACCTAAATGAGATACGTAGAATAGGTAAATTTATAGGTTACCAGGGTAGATGGGAGGTAGGTAGGTTAAATAAATACTTAAGAAGCACTACGTTTCAGCCAAGTGGGATGGAAGACTTATACCCTGACTGTGGTGATACTGCGCAACGCAGTACGATCACTGCTATGCACAGGAAAGTTGCGGAGACAAAAAGAACATTGGGCTGCTAACTGCAAGGTCGGTAGTTCGAAGCTACCTGCTACCAAGAAGGAGAAATATGGGGCTTTCTACTCCTGTAAACAGTTAGTCTTGGACACCCACAGGGGCACTTCTACCCTGTCCTACAGGGTCACCGTGAGTCGGCTTGGATTCGATGGAAGTGAGTTTTTTTTAATAAAAATCTGTGTTTGAATACACATGCATCTAATGATGGTAATAACAGGATCAAGATGAGTCAAGCAGTTACTTAAACTAGCCCACCTGGCCAGAATCCCATACACGATGTAGTATAAACCCTAGTCACCATTCCACACTGGTGGGCGTTGTCTGCAATCCTCCTGCTCACGATTAAGGTGGGTGCACGGGGACCCTGAGCTCAAAATGGATTCGAAGGTGGTGAGTTTTAGAAGGAGTCTCCACCTTGGTAGAAGGTTGTGACCCAAGTGACCTCCCTTTATCTCGCTGGGGGGACCTCGGAAACCACACCTGCATCAACGCCGTTCCCCTGGGTCTGCAAGCCATCTCTGAAGCGGGGGCACAGGGGACCCCAGGGGCATCCAGGTAATCGCCCCCAGGTGAGCAGGTGCAGGCACTGGGGTGCTGACCGAGGAGAGACGCCGCAGTGGACCCACGAGTGCATCCTCACAGTTCATTGCTCCCGACTTGA
>NW_022111374.1:665568-666791 GCF_000313985.2 Echinops telfairi
AAGAGGGCGACGAGTCCGTGTAGAAAAAGGGTGTTTGGAGACTGATCCTGGTGGGGTTAGGCCGCTCGCTTAGGGTCAGGGGGCTTGCCCCTCCCGTGCCTGCAAAGGCCCCCCTAGAGGAGGTTGCAAGGACATCAGGCCACCATGGGACACCCATGAAGACCCCCAAACTGAGCATGCTCACACGGACGCCCCCAACCAGGTGGGAGGTACCCCTGGGCGGGCCAAGCCAGGCCCAGGCTCCTGACATCACCCAGGTGGGCCTAACTCAGCCAAGGTCAACCAATACCATCAACCAGGCCTCTCCAGCCAGAGGTGTGAAATACGGACGAGCCTGCCTGTGGGAAGGGTGGGCTCTCTCACCCGGCTCCTGGCCACAGGCAGGTGGGGAGGAGGGCCTCCCTCCCCCGTGAGCACACACATGCACCCCCTCCGGGCCTACTCGGGGATCCACAGCCTCTTGCCCCACATGCTCTAGGGTTCTTGGGCTTCTGGCCTCCTGAGATCCCCCCAAGATTGGCACGTGTGGGTGCTCTTTCCCACGTAGCTGTTGACATTCCGTTGTGAACCCCTTGGAGGCAGTAACACCGGAAACGTGTCCTGCCCTTCCTAAAAACCTAGGACCGCACAGCGTGCATTCTCTCAGCGTGCGAAGCCAAGAACCAAGGTCGCACCCACTCGGGAACCCCGACAGTGGCCGCTGTACCATCCTATGTCACGTGATTGAGCTGTGGGGTGATGGGACCTGTCTGCATCAAGTAGCAAGGAAAGACCGCGGCTTGGTTGTAATGGCGACCACGAAGTCCAGCTCATGAACGTGGCCTGAGATCGATGGTGGTGACGACGGCACAGCCGATTTCTATGTGTCTAATGCACTGAGTCACACCCTCGGTGCCATCGGGTCAGGATTAATGGATTGACCCAACCGGACCTGAACAGCGAAAGCAAATACGACCACTTGCTTGAGAACCACTCCTACTGTGACGGTGTGGGATGGATCCTAATTCTCCCACATCCTTGACGATGCCTGTCGTGGCCTGGCTTTGCTGGTCGATGGGCTCTCTCACCAGGGTTCTCGTGGGCGCCTCCGTGGTCATGCTATCATCTGATGTCCACTGGGGAGGATCCAGGGTGAAGGGGTGGAGTCTAGCCTGTCAGTGAGGTTGCAGCTTGATGACCTCATTTGGAGGCGCAAAGGAGATGAATAGCTCGTTGGAGGTGGG
>NW_022111374.1:668176-669275 GCF_000313985.2 Echinops telfairi
CTCTGACACAGAACCTCCCAGTCCCCGCCTCTAGGGGGCGCTCTGAGACAGAACCTCCCCGTCACCGCCTCTAGGGGGCGCTCTGGCCCTGCTTCCTCTAGGACGGATGGGTTTGATCTGCTGGCGGTGTGTGGTGCAGTCAGGATTCTCCCCAGCACTGCAATCCAGATGCATCGATTGCTCCTCCATCTTCCGTGTCCAATGCCCAACTGTCACGTGCACAGGAGGCCGTGGAGACTACCATGGCTTGGGTCAGGCGCACCTTCGGCGCTTGTTGGTGTTGCATCTTAAGGGGACAAAACCCCTGAACCCCCTTACTTCTGGGAGGTACAGGCAGGCATTGCTTAGGCTGTTCTTGTCCAGTAAATCGTTTCTAGTGTGGAACCTGCGCCTGTCCTGCTCATTCGTGGTCGGCAGACGCCAAGAAACCTCCTTTGTAGACCGAGCTCAGGCACACGGAGACCAGGCATCATGCTCACCGGACCTTCGCTGAAGCCGCCTTCCCGTGTCTCTGCGGATCTGTGCATCGCGTGTCGGCTGCCTCATTTGTCTCTTTATTTATTGAAGATAATGATGATTTGCCTTTTTAATACTGAGCTGGAAAGTGCCCTACTTCCTATTGCCCGGGGGCCTTTGTTGGTACGGCTAGACCGCCGCTGCTGCACCCACTTAACTAGACTGGCGATTATGGAGGGTGTGTGTCTGTGTGTGTGTGAGTCCACACAAACGCAAATGTGTGTAAGAAAGAGCTTCGTATAAAGTCGCAACTGAATGTTGAGGAAACAGCCCAGCCCAGTCCAGATGAAGTCCCTAAGTCCGATATGAGCCCCTGTGTCCAATACCAGTCTGTAAAGTCCTCTTGAGACGCATGCAACACACGCAATGACGCCGAATGCGGGAAGGTCACAGGCCGGTGGGTGGGAAGTCTTTGGATCTGCGGCAGTGGGGGCGTGGTCTCCACGTGGCCCCTCTATGTCCCAGGGCACGGGGTCTGTCAGGCAGCACCACGTGTCTTGTCAGGAGCGTCTCCCAGGGAGGGAGCAGAGAGAGTGTCTCCGCCTCCAAGGAGGAAGATACAGGAGTTCCCAGAATCCTCAGG
>NW_022111374.1:670865-672120 GCF_000313985.2 Echinops telfairi
TCGGCGTCCTTGCATGGGTTGCATGAGTCTGAAGAGGACTTAATGGGCTGGGATCAGACATCTGGGCTGTTATCAGACTCATGGACTTGATCTGGACTGGGCTGGGATGTTATCTTCATGTACAATTGCTCTTTGAGAGAAAGTTCTCGCTTAGACACACGAGCATGGGTGTCTCTGGATCTGTTTCTCTAGTCACCCCGGCTCACACACCTTGAAAAACAACTGCGGTGATGCTGAAAACCCAGAGCAGCCCCAGGAGGAAACCACGGGACGCCACACGGAAGTGATTTTAACTGTTCAGCTGACTTGGGTTTTTTCCATCTTCCAGGAAATCCCTGAAGTGAGCCACTAATGGCTGCCGGCTTCTTGGTGCGGGGGATGGAGACCCGCTGTGCTCTGCACATTCCAGGACCAGGTTGCTTCTCGTGGCAAGCCTTAGCGATGCAGATATTGAATGACTAACCCCCAGGGGGCTGCAGCTGACTAGTGTGATCTCCTTTGGGAGGATGTAAAGGCAAAAGGAAAGCATCATTTGAGTCCAGAGACGATGAGAGCCAGCTGCGGTGTGAAAACACATACATGCCCTTAGGATTGTTCCCCAAACGCCTAGTGTCACACCCATGTGTCATTGTTATTGTGCTTTGAACCGTAAAACAACCTTCAAAAACAAAGAGCGAGATAGAGAGAGAGAGAGACCTAGAAAAGTGTGCAGTTTCCTCCAAGGGTCAAAATGAAGTTTGGTCCCATGGTTCTGGCTCAAGCAACCCCTTGTCCCATCATGTTCGTTCACGGTTCAGAGTTGTGTGTGCGCGGAAGGGGGTGTTCATGCCTCAGGCCTACAGGAGGGTGTACCAAGGGTGGGATTCCTGGCTGATTTAAGGTGATTGATGATGGTTGGTGATATCTCCCTATCGAAGCAGACACGATCCTTTTGCTTTCTCTTCCCACTGTGACACCCCCAATGCAGGTATTCGTTTTCTCACCTGTGAGCTCAGGGGCCTTAATGTCGATGCCACCCACCTCGTGATGCAGGCAAGCACTGCACACGCATGTCTCGATGGATGTCCCGAGAGGGCAAAGCTTCCCTCACTTCTCCCAGTTCCACTTGGTCCATCGAGAGAGGCCGAGGTGAGCATGCTCCCCTGCAATGTGTGACTCCTCTATTCTACCCTCTCCTGTCTCTGCCCTCCTCGTGGCTCTGCAATCCTCTTGATATGCCATCGCCGTCCATTTGCGTGCTCTGGCCCTCCGGTTG
>NW_022111374.1:672511-673517 GCF_000313985.2 Echinops telfairi
TAGATTGGTATTGGACCTATGGACTAATACTGGACTATGGACTTGATCCGGACTGGGCTGGGATGTTTTTTCAATATGCAATTGCTCTTGTATATGAAGCTGTTTCTTATGCACAGCGGAGTGGCCATGAATTTGTGTCTCTAGTCTCCCCGGACTGACAGTCTCCCTGTTGCCCAATGATCCCGTTGACTGGGAATCTGTTCATCCACTTGATGCAGAAAGGTACCCCAAGACCTACTTGCTGAATCATTGCAGACACCCCAAGACTTCCCTGGGGTCCGAGAAAGGACCCCAGGGTCATTTCTTAGAGAGCATTCAGGGAAGAAAGGCAATCAGCACTGAGTAACACACTGACTCCCAGGGGTTCCGGCGGACCAGTGGGCTCCCTGCTGGGCTGCTAACGGCAAGGTGAGCAGTGTGAAACCACGGGAGAAATGCCCAGCTGCGTTTCTGAGACTGGGACTCTCTGTGGGCATAGAGAACCCTTGTCTTTATCACCAGGAGAAGCTGGTCGTTTTGAACTGCAACCTGCTACCCACTGCACAGTGTAGCCCAGCCTGTTCCTAGAAAGCTCCGCTCTTCCCCCAGATTTTAATGACCGCGCATCATCTTCCTGTGGCTGTTAGCTGCCCGAGTGTCTATTGTGACCCATTGCAACCCCACGCACAACACAACCGAACTCTCCCGGGTGCTGCGCCCTCCTCGCCTCTAGGGGGCGTTGTTATGTCTGAACCCATGGCTGCAGCCACCATGTCCGTCCATCTCGTTTTAGGCCCTTCCTCTCTGCCTTGACCCTCCGCTTCACCAAGCACGACGTCCTTCTCCAGGGACTGGTCTCTCCGGATGACGCGTCCAAAGGCCACGTGACAAAGTCTCACCATTCTCACCTCCAGGGGGCGCTCTGAGACACAACCTCCCCGTCCCTGCCTTTAAGGGGCGTTGTGAGACATATCCTCCCCGTCCTTGCCTCTAGGGGGCGCTCTGGGACAGAACCTCCCTGACCCCC
>NW_022111374.1:673617-674631 GCF_000313985.2 Echinops telfairi
TTCATGTCTTACACAAACCGCTGTCTCCCTTCACCCACATTTCTGTTCTCCATCCCCCTGGGAGGAGTTATATATCCATCTTTGTGATTGGTCCCCCCTTCTCCCCACACATTCCGCTGACCTTCCATGCCCTGGGTGGATGGGCCCCTGGTCTGCCCAGCACCCCTGACCACGTTCCTCCGTCCACAGGTGTAAAGAAGTGCATGCACCTGTGCCTGTCGCATCTGATTCCTTTCCTAAAACTCATGACACCTTTGAAGCTACATACACGTTTCTTCCCTGACGTGTTACTTCCGTAAGCTAGCACAGCACGTCCACCGGACAGGTGCCCAGCAACCTGAGGATGGGCCCCGGCCATTTGCTTCGGCTCTGGGAACGCCCCCACCTTCCCACCAGCCGTTGCAAGTGGATCACTTAATCCCTGAAGGTGCTCAGAGAGCTAAAAATGCTGTCAGAGCAACTGCCCCCAGCTCAGCAGAAGCGGAGAGGTGTTTTTTTCAGATGATCGCCCCATGGTCAGAGAAGCCGCCTGTTTCTTATCTGTGCAGCACCACGATTGTTGACTCATTGATCCACCGCTAAAGCACTGGTTCTCAACCTGTGGGTCGCGACCCCTTTGGGGGTCCAACGACCCTTTCACAGGGGTCACCCGATTCATCACAGTCGCAAAATGACAGTGATGACGTAGCAACGGAAATAATGTTAAGGTTGGGGGGTCGCCACCCCATGAGGGGCTGCATTCAAGGGTCCGGCATTAGGAGGATTCTGCTTAAAGGAACAGAACCCTGCTCCACGGTGCAGACGGTGAAGGATAAACCACACATCGGACGAGAAGCAGAAAGCTAAGAATATTGCAAGTGCGGACGCCCAACAAGAAGTCATACGGAAATACCTTAACCGTTTTATGGCTTTGGGGGGGCCAGGTCTGATGTAATCTGTTTCAATAGTATTTAAAAATTCTTTCTTGTCACACAATCCAGTTTCGAGCACCTCTTTCATTGTTCTTATTTAAGT
>NW_022111374.1:674731-676186 GCF_000313985.2 Echinops telfairi
TGGATGGTGTGAGCCTAACGTGTCTAGACAGAGTTGGAAGAGTCTCCCCTGTCTGTTTCTGTGTCAGTGAGCCTGGAGTCTCACCTCTCTACTTCTGAGTCAGCCTGGAGTCTCACCTGTCTACTTCTGAGTCAGCCTGGAGTCTCACCTGTCTACTTCTGAGTCAGTCAGCCTGCAGTCTCTCCCGTCTACCTCTGTGTCAGTGAGCCTGGATCAATGGGAGTCCTGGGGGCTTAGTGGTTACATGCATTGTGCTGCGAACCACGCGTTCAAAACCTCCAGCCTCTCTACAGGAGAAAGACGAGGCTTTCCACGCCCGCAGAGAGTTACAGTCTGGGAAACGCACGGGCACAGGTTTCCTGCAAACCTGCCCGTGTGCCAGGGTCGCTGTGAGGCACAGTGGACCCCATGGCCGTGGGCTTGGTTTGGAGCTTGGTGCCTGGAAGAGGTTTGGGGGATGAGAGGCCTGGTTGAAGTGTTTTGGACCCATGGAGGGAGATGCTGAGGAGGATCAGGCCTGGGTTTGGGTTCTGGCTCAGCAAACGAGCCAACAATAGCCTGCAGGTGACCACAGCCCCCAGGGCTCTGAGGATCAGGGAATGTCAGCGGGCATGTCCTGGGGCTTTGCAGGAGGACGTGTGGCCTCAGGCTACCGTTCTGCACAACGACCAGGCCTCTTGCCTGTGTGGGGGTCCTACACCTACGATTCAGGGTGGGAGCTCTTCATTAGAGGGTCCCACAGGGCGCTGCAGTGCTCAGCCAGAGCCAGTCTCTGACCCCTTCTCCATCCCCACTAGCGTCCGTCCCTGGACACCTCGCCTGCCCAGCACGTCTCACCAAACCCCACCCTCCAGCCAGCCAGAGGGAAGCGCGGGCTCCTTTCTGACATGACCGTTTATTCTGTCCCCAAAGTCTATGAACGTGGGAACTCTGTCCGCTTTCTCTGACTCTCCCCGCCTCCTGAGTCCCTCTGTGTCTTCCTCTCTCTCACTCCCTTTCCCACTGTCGCCCATTCTCTCTTCACTGTCTTCCCGCCTCCCCTCACCTGCCCCTCCACCCTCGCTCTGAACACCCGGGCAGGTCGCTCACTCGTAAAACCTGCTCATGAAACCCGCTCTCCCGTCCCCCGTCCTAACACTAGTGAGCGTCGCTGATGGGAGAAGGTGAGGCAGGGACGGTGATGCACCAGGGGTCACGAGCTGACCAGAGCAGGCGTGCACGCCGTGACCAGGAGTGGGAACGTGGGGTCTGCTTGCAGGGGAAGCAGCGGGGAAAGGAGCGCGAACAGAGGCAGGCTGCACCCACCCCCACCCACGGGAGAGCTGAAAGAGTGTCCGATTTGGGTGCTTAATGACATGGTCGAGAAGTGGAAACTAAGGGCTCGGAGGGGGTGATGGTGCTGTGATCGAAGAACAAGGGGCACGAAATGAAGGGCCCAACGTGGATGATCCTGTC
>NW_022111374.1:677506-678612 GCF_000313985.2 Echinops telfairi
CCTCCAGTGAGCTATTTATCTCCTTAGCGCCTCCAAATGAGGTCATCCAGTGCAGCCTGATGGACAAGTAAACTCCACCCCTTCGCTGGTCTGAGATTGACAACAGATTATGTAAGGACCACAGCACCCAGCAAGAACACGAGGCCGTTTAATAACGTTTATATCTTCCACGATTGCATTTAAGTGGTTTCATTATTAGGACCTTTAGTGAAAACTTTTATTTTTAGTGAAAACTTTTTAACGTCTCTTGACTTCCATCATGTTTTAAGAAACATATTGTTCTTCCTGACTTTGTTTCTTTTTGACCCCACGGGCGGTGTTTTCCCGGTTTGGAACTCGGTGTAAACTAAAGTCATGTGCCTGCTTGGCAGCAAATTTGTGAAGCATTCCATCTGTATATACACATATGTTTTTTTTCAGTCAGGAATAGTTTAATACCCTTAATTGGCACCTTAATTTTTTTTTTATCATCTTATTGGGAGACGTTCATACTCTTTTAAAGAGGCTGGAAAGCTGAAAAAAAAATAAAATAAAGCCATGAGCATGTGCAGTGTATTCGAGTGCTTGCAGAATCATCGTGGTCTGCTTGACATTTTTAGAACTGAGAAGTGCAGTGTGTTTTCCCCTCCCCTAGTCTACGGCTCACAAACGAAGGTCTCTAAAAATGATTATTTTTCCTTCCTTTGCCATCTTCATGAATATAAATATGCTCGTATTTCTGCTGCTTCCCCCTCACTGTTGCATTTTCTGTAGAACGTAAGCGCCACTTGACATTTTAAAGGCAAAGGAGCTTCAAATCTTGTGGAAGAATTCCCTTCTCTTTCAATCCATTGAAACGTGCCATCCACCCTCAGAGAACCCTCCGCACCTGCTCGTGCATCTCTTTCTGTGAGCAGTCCGACTGCAGGTGCTCAGCCAGACTGTGGAGAGACCGTCAGTGTGTGTGTTGTAAGCCTTGGGCAGGAGACAGCGCCACGAGGAAGTCTGTAGGCAGTGAATGCAGGAGCCTGGCGTCTGTGCCCTGCAGTACACTTAGACCTAGTAGAACCCAGGGCATTGTGTCGGGTCCCTCTGGATTCCGACCTCCCCAAGGCCCGAGCCTCAGC
>NW_022111375.1:0-2305 GCF_000313985.2 Echinops telfairi
GGGAGGTTCTGTCCCAGAGCGCCCCCTGGAGGTGGGGGTGGAGAGACTTGGACACACGGACTGTGGGCCTGCTGTCAGGAGAGACCAGTCCGTGGAGAAGGCCGTTGTGCTTGGGGAAGCGGAGGGGCAGCGGCAGACAGGAAGGCCCTGGACGAGATGGACGGACACAGGGCTACAGCCCTAGGCCCGGGAAAACGGTGAGGATGGAGCAGGGCCGGGAGGGGTGGTCTTGTGCTGTGCAGGGGGTCTCTGCAGGTCAGCACCCACTGGCTAGCAGCTCGCCGCAGCATGGTGCACCCCAACACCCAATGGCATTTTCCTGGCCCGTGGGGACCAGACGGGGGCCGGGGGGAGTCAGTGTCCCCCCTGCCCGTGTTTCATGATTTCATATCCAGTGTCCCCGGGCGGTGAGGCAGACCTGGATGGGAGAGGCTCCTACACTCTCAGCCTCCCGCAGGGAGGGCCCCGTCAGTGAAGGGTGTGTGTGTGCATGTGCGTGTGTGTGTGCGTGTGCATATGTGCATGTGTGTCTGTGTACATGTGTCTGTGTGCGTGTGTGCATATGTGTGTGCATGTGTGCGTATGTGTGTGTGTCTTTGTGCATGTGTGTGCATATGTGCATGTGTGTCTTTGTGCATGTGTGCGTGTGCATGTGTGCGTGTGCATGTGTGCCTGTGTGCATGTGTGTCTGTGTGCATGTGTGCGCGTGCATATGTGCATGTGTGTCTGTGTGCGTGTGCATATGTGCATGTGTGTCTTTGTGCATGTGTGCGTGTGCATATGTGCATGTGTGCCCGTGTGTCTGTGTGCATGTGTGTCTGTGTGCATGTATGCGCATGCATGTGTGCATGTGTGTCTGTGTGCATGTGTGCATGTGCATATGTGCATGTGTGTCTTTGTGCATGTGTGCGTGTGCATATGTGCATGTGTGCCTGTGTGCGCATGCATATGTGCACGTGTGTCTTTCTGCATGTGTGCGTGTGCGTATGTGCATGTGTGTCTGTGTGCATGTGTGGTGTGCGTGTGCAGCCGCAGGAGACTAGAACAGATGTGGGGGTGTGGGCCCGGCAGGGGAGCGCTCGGGAGGTCCGGGGGTTGGAGGGGGTGGCAGGCTTGGTGCAGGAGAGGCCGCTGCTGCACGTCCACCCCGGCCCCCACCTCCTGCCTCCCAGGGCGGTCATGCCCCCCCCACCCCCGCATGACCTCCGTCTGGGGACAGCGCGCATTAGGGAAGTCAGGTGCGCTGATCTGAAAGGAAAGTCTCTGTGCAGGAAAGAGGATATGAACGGTTGGTGTGGGAGCCCCACGCTGTCCCCCAACACCGTTCCCACACGCTGGGGGGTGAGGGGGGGGGAGAAGGGGATGGGGGAGAGGGGAAGACGGCACTGGTGGGCACCAGGCTGGATGAGGGGGTGGGGTGGAAGATACCCCAGGTGGAGAGGTGGGGGTGGACACCCAGGTGGACAGGTGGGGGTGGGCACCCCAGGTGGCAGGCACCCCAAAAGGACAACTGGGTGTGCTGTGCGCTCGAGATGGAAAGTGGGAGGGTGGGTACCCTGCTGGGCAGGTGGAGGTGTGGAGTATCCTGGGTGGACTAGTCTGGAGGGTGAGCATCTCAGGTGCACAGGTGGGGGAGGCAGGGGCCCCAGGTGGACAGGTGACAAGGTGGTAGGTACCCAGGTGTGGGTGGAACACCTATGGGTCCCAGCCCAGGACTCTCCTGGGCACCCTCCTCCTCGCCAGCCCTCAACCCTCGGGGCGAACACCCTGGAGAGACAAGGGGGTGTCTTTGAGGCCCAGGACCCCACAAACGGAGAGAGGGGGTGCACCCAGGTCTATTTGGAAGTGTCTTGGGCGGCAGTGTGTGTGTGTGTGTGTGTGTGTGTGTGTGTGTGTGTGGCTCAAACTGTACCCTTGCAGGAAACGCCCGTCTCCCCTGAGGGCTAACGGCACCTCTCCCGGCTGGGGGTGGGTTTCAGAAAGGCCACCTCCCTCCGTCCCCCACTCTCAGGCTCCCTGTGGGTGGGGGGTGGGGCCCAGACCTGGGGGCGGCCCAAGAAGGTGCTTGTGGCTCAGGATGAGGAAGTCGGATACACACGCGGCAAACATCTCTCATTTTTAAACAGTGAGGCCGAAGCTCACCACACCCTCAGAGGAACCCCGTAGAGGCACGCTGGTCTGCCCGTGTCTAGAGGCCCCTTGATGGAGGGCCACCCTGCGGCTTCCTTCTAGAGCATCCCCTCCCACCAACCCCGAAGCAAATCGAGGGGACGCCGACTCACGGCGACCCTGCAGGACGGGGCGG
>NW_022111375.1:2851-4676 GCF_000313985.2 Echinops telfairi
CTGCCCCTGGGGTCTCAGTCTGCTCTTTCTCCCTCAGAGCGGCCGGTGGATTCCCAGGGCAGTCTAGTTTATTAGGTAGCTGGCTTAGGGACGGGGACTGTCCCCCCACGGCTGCGAAGGCCCCCGTAGAGGAGACTGGAAAGAATCGGGTGCAGACCCCTGAAAACCAAGGAAGACCCCAAACTGCACGTGCACAGACACAAGCCCCCCGGGCCCAGGTGAGACGGAGACCTGGACACGCCCACCTCAGGCTCGTCCACAGGTGGCCCAACTCGCGGGGGGGTCAGCCAGGACCATGCGTCCCCCTCCCCCCCAGCGGTGTGAAGCGCCCTGGTGTGGGGAGGCCTCTCCCTCACGCTGCGCCTGGTCAGAGGCAGGTGCGCCCTGAGGGCCTCCCTCCCCCTGCAGGGCTACTGGGCCCCACAGCCTCTGGGCCCCATGCTCTCAGCCTGCAGGGTCCTTGGGCGTCTGAACCCCCGGGACCCCCCAGTTCCGCACGTGTGGGTGCTATCTCCCACGTGGCTTCAGGTCCTTTCCCCTTTTGAGACAGAAACGCCTGACACGTGTCCTGTCCTTCCCAAAGACCCACATGGGTCACCGAACTGGGCTCGGCGTGAATCCTCTCAGTGGACAAAGCCAAGAACAGTGGGGTGACCCTCGGGAGCCTACGGGTTCCAGAAACCGCGCAGTTCCACCCCGTCCCCCTGCCTGGGCCTCTGTCTCTGTGTCTCAGGGTGCACCACTCCACAGCACTGACCGGACAGCCAGTGGCCGCCCCAGCGGGCTCGGGCTCAGGCACGATCGTCCCGTGGTGCACGGGGAGGCTGTGGGTCGGTCTGGGGTCCAGGAGCCAGCAGGAAGCCGTGGGAACCCTCAGTGGCACCAAACCAGGAGCCCGTGGGCTATGGACTCCCGGCAGACCCTCCGGCTCAGGGGTGCTCCACTTGCGAGGGCTGTCACCCTACGGATGCAGCCTGGCCTCTCCTCCATGAAGGAGCCTGGCCGGCTGGGTTTCCGGGGTGGAGGGGGGCCTGCACCTCGTGAGTCGGACACAGTCCCCCTCCCACTCCCCGAATCAGCATTGTCCCCCACGATGGCCTCCCAGAGCAGAGCTGCCTGAAGGGCACCTCTCGCCAGCAGGTGGCTGAGCGCAGTGTAGCGGCAGCTTTAACTGCAGGAGGGACACTGGCCATTGCTCTCCAGGCTCTGAAGACAGCCTCTCCCCTCACCTGCCCGAGGGGGGCACTGGTGTTAGGTCGCTCCTCCATGCACTCAGGGGCCTGCAGGGTGAGGGTGCAGCCCACGTGGTTACAAGGGCGGTTGCCTGTCATTCGGGGAGCATGCATGCCCCCCGAGCATCTCTAAGCTTCGGGTGCAAATGTGTTCTCTCCGTGTGTGGGGACCCGGCCCATGACGGTCCCCGGAGGTGAGCCCTGCACGTGGTCGCTTGTCTGATGTCTCTTTAATCTCACCCCTCAATTACACAACGGTTGGACCCATTCGAATGTGGGGGCTGCAGTTTGCAAGTTTCCGAAACGCGTCCACCCTCAGGTGCCCCCTCCCCCCACCGGCATCATCCCGTGTCCTTTAAGAAAATCCATCAAGATGCATGTGGGGGGGGGTCCCCAAATCCAGTCATGCTCATCTCTGAGCAGGCGCGCTGCCCTGGTCCAGCGGGGGAGACCCCGGCACTGGGAGCTGTCAGGAGACACACCTCCCTCCTGAGTCAGAGCCCCTCCCCTGGGGTGCCCCCCACCCACTTGTCCACCAAGCCTTGTCCCTGCCTCAGACAACAGCTGCTCCACCACGTTCCATCAGTGGGGGG
>NW_022111375.1:6113-7946 GCF_000313985.2 Echinops telfairi
ACCCACCTCACGTACATCGTGTGTCTGTCTGTCTGCAGATGTTTTAATTGTCACACCTAGTGACGGGTTTCTACTGCCTTTGCACACCCTCAACCCCCCTGAGTGCACTGGGTGGCCCCCACCCACCTCACCCCGAAGGTCCTCGTGCTGGCTCTGGGAAACTGGCTCTGTGTGAGAGACCAGAAGGCAAGCCGGGAGCCCAGGGGGCACCCCTCCCGGTGGTGGCTGCAGCTGTGCCTCTGTGTCCCTGGGCTGCGGGTAGGGTTCAGGGGGCGGCCAGCAGGTGTGGGTGTGTCTGTGGCAGCACAGGGGACAGGTGAGTTTGCAGGCTCCGCCCCACCCTCCCAGTGCCCCTCAGACCAAGTGGGGTGTCGGGGCAGGTGTGGTAGACATCTGACTTCCCAGTGAGGGCCAAGGTGGGGTCGGGGGAGGAGGAGCCTCACCTGTCATTTCACATATTCTCTCACCTGAGCTCTCACCTGTCCATTTACCTGTTTTCTCACCTGCACTCACACTTTTCCATTCACCTGTCCACTCACCTGTCCATTTACCTGTCCATTCACCTATCCTCTCATCTGTCCTCTTACCTGCACTCACACTTTTCCACTCACCTGACCTCTCACCTGAACTCTCACCTGGCCTCTCACCTGTCCACTCATCTGAGCTCTCACCTGTCCATTTACCTGTCCACTCACCTGCACTCACACTTTTCCATTCACCTGTCCACTCACCTGTCCTCTTACCTGCATTCACACTTTTCCACTCACCTTAACTCTCACCTGTCCACTCACCTGTCCACTCATCTGAGCTCTCACATGTCCATATACCTGTCCACTCACATGCACTCACACATTTCCATTCACCTGTCCACTCACCTGTCCTCTGACCTGTCCATTTACCTGTCCACTCACATGCACTCACACATTTCCATTCACCTGTCCACTCACCTGTCCTCTCACCTGTCCTCTCACCTGTCCACTCACCTGTCCATTTACCTGTCCACTCAACCTGCACTCACACTTTTCCATTCATCTGACCTCTCACCTGTTCTCTCACCTTAACTCTCCCCTGAGCTCTCACCCACCCTCTTACCTGTCCACTCACCTATGCTTTCAGCTGTCCCCTTTTAAAATAACACGCAACTCACACGTCACACACGTCCATCGTATTAAAAGGCCGTGCAACCATCGCCACAGCCAGTTTAGACCACCCACGTCCCTCCTGTCCTCCTGCCCGGGGTCAGCTGTCCACTCGCCCACCTCCCTGATCCATCGCGCTGGGTTTCACCGGGAGCCCAGGTGAGGCGGAGGCCAGCAGCTGGAAACCACAAGGCGCCGTGAGGCGATGGCCGGGCTTTCTCCTCCGCTCGCGACAGCTCAGGGCTCCGAGACTTGCCCGGGCGGCTCTCCCCGGCCCGCTGACCACTCGGCGAGTCAGCACCGCGATTTCATGAAAGAAAGACGTAGGAGAACAGCCCAAACCACAGCAGACTGGAGCAGAAAGCTCAACGAGAAGCAGCGGAACATGTTTAAAGACCGGGACACGCTTGAACACGGGCGCAGAGGAAGATCCGATGAGAGGGCGGCCCCTTTACCCTGAGGACCTGCCCTCCCCGACCTCACAGTGCTCTCTGTCGGACAGCGGGGCTGCCCACGTCCCGGGACTGTGGTCAGAGGGGTTCGCCGGAGGCTGGCTCCGCTTGGGGACCCTGCAAACGAATGTGGGGCTTCCACCGCCACCGCCGCCTTTTGCAAACCCCTCCTCTGTGGGGGACCAACGGAGGGGACAGGCCTGTGTCCCTCGCTCTTCCCAGAGGGGTCCGGGAAGCTGGTC
>NW_022111375.1:9103-10194 GCF_000313985.2 Echinops telfairi
GGGGGCGGGGGACAGCAGAATTGGGGGGGGAGCATCCTGCAGGCAGAATGAGCCTTCTCTCTCCTGCACCCCAAACCCGCCTGCATTTCTCTGGCACGGGAAACACCAAGTTTGCAGGCAGACAGAACAGGCCGGGTGCACTCCGGGTTTCCTGGGTTCCACCCCGCCAGTCACCCCAGATCCACTTGGGGCCCTGCCCCCCACCCCGACACGGCTCGTCAACAAAGGGTAACTCCCTTTGCGGTCTGACGGCAGAGCAACATCTGTGTGCTCAACCCGGGGTGATCGGGCCCCGCCAGCTGCTGCCAGGGTACAGCCCGCGCCCCAGCCCGCGCCCCGGACGCCTCTGAGACCCTCGGGGCAGGCTGGCAACAAGGGGGCAGCTCGGGGACCCTCGTCGGCCAAGAGGAAGCGCTCCGGCCCCCAGCTTCCAGGGAGCACACCCCTGCACCGGGCTCAGGCCTCGCTGCCCCCGCCCTGCAGAGGTGCAGCCCCAGCCACATGCTGGCCCAACGAGGCTCAGGGAGGACGACACAGCGTGACAATGTCACCTCCACGGTGGGTGACACACTGTAACAACACGGCTACCTTGTTACATGACACACGGGCGGGTGATACATTGTAACAACGCGGCACCAGGATGCGGCTATCTTGTTACATGACAGGCGGGCGGGTGATACATTGTAACAACATGACCGTGGGCGGATGAGACATAGTAACAAGGCAAACCAGCGAGCTGATACACTGTAACAACGTGACCAGGACAGAGGAGGCTACATTGTAACGAGATGACAGGTCAGAGGGGGGATACATTGTAACAAATCCTACGCATTGTTGGGAGGGGGGTTGCTGGTGATACACGGTTCCTGCGAGTTTGAAAAATAGCGGGTGCACACATGCACGCATGCACGCACGCCCATCCTCAGGCCTCACCCTCCCATGCTGTCCACCCCGGCACAACCCTGCCCCAGGCCCCCCAGGACGGGAGCCTCACCTGGAGCAGCAGTGAGGCAGGTGAGCACCTGGGGGCTCGGGCTCAGGAGCCGGACGGTCAGCCGCCCTCCTCGGCGCTGGGTCCCGCGGCGCCGCGC
>NW_022111375.1:12369-13564 GCF_000313985.2 Echinops telfairi
ATACACATACCCACGCCACCTCACACAACCCACGTCAGACACACACAACCCATGTGCACACACCGCACACACCACGTAACCCATCACACACCACCTGTCGTGGCGCCATCGTCCCGCGTCCACTGGATCCACGCACTGAAGGGCGGAGTCTGGCCTGTCAATCAGGACTCGGGCTGAGGGGCTGCCAGGTGGGCGTGGCCTTCTCAGGAGCATCCCGGGCGCCCCTCTTCCTCCCGGGAGACGGGGGACACTCCCTGCTTCTCCTCCCTGAGGACGAGCCACGGGCAGCCACCCTGGGCAGCGGAGCCGTGCAGACGTCTCCGAGCCACCGGTCCACAGCACTGCACCCGCGGCCTGTGCCCTGCCTGCGGCTGGCATCGTTGCCCAGCTGTGCGTCGGAAGAGGGGTTTGCAGATTCCTCAGACACGTGGCGACTGTCGGACCGAGGGCCTGAATCTGGACCCGGCTGGGCTGTGTTCTCAATGTGCAACTGCTCTGATAGAAAGCTTTCTTGGACACACACGCGTGTCCCTGGAGTTGTTTCTCTAGTCCACCCGGACTCACACAACACCCCTCCTCAAACACACACACACACAGACAGCATCACATACGTGCCAGACGTACACACACATACATGTCACAGCACATGCACGCACGCCACCCACGGTCCAGAAAGACGGGCCGGGGATGCCACGCACGCTCCATCGGTCCTGCCTCACGGGAACCCAGTCCGCACAGGCTCCGGCTTCCTCCGAGCCGGTTCCGACCTTCAAGGTAACCCCTTAACCTCCGCAGCTGCCCTTGGACATCGGCCATTCAGCCTCTGGACGCTCCTTCTTCCAGCAAGCAGGTCACTTTCTTCCTGGTCTCTCTCTGTCTGGAAGCCCCGCCGAGACCCGTCCACCCTGGGGGACCCTGCTGCTGTCTGACGTCCTGAGAGTGTAGCTTCCACCACGTCATGCCCCCGTGAATCCACCCTGGAAGGACAAAGTGACAGGTGAGCAGGGACCCGCAGGCCGACCCTTAAGCACCTCACAGGGCAATTCTCTTCGGTCCCAGGGGGTCCACGGGAGGGTCCCCGTGGGCATGGATCTGGGATGCAGCTAATTAGCAGCAACGTGAGTGGCCGAGAAACTGTGCATTGCGATTTGAGGGAGTGCATCGTGGGGATGCAGTGGGCTGCTAACTGCAAGGT
>NW_022111375.1:18110-19088 GCF_000313985.2 Echinops telfairi
GTGGTGGGTGGGTGGACGGATCAATGCATGGGTGGGTGTAGAGGACACAGGTGGTCCGTGTTCTGAAACTAGGCCACATTCTGGGTACCGGCTCACGGGGGCCCTTAACACTTCCAGCCCCGCGTAGCCCAGCTTCAGGAAGTGTGCCCGCACCAAAGGCCAGGGCACCTCCAGTCACCTTCCAGGATGGGGTCTTCCTGGAGCCGCCCTGTGGCAGGTCTCCCTCAGGAGGACTCCTGGTGGGGACCAGCACCCCAGTGTCCCCTCACCTGTGTCCAGCGTCAGGGACCCCCAAGATGACCTCTCCCAGTGCCATCGGCTCTCCAGGTAACAAGACTTCCTGGATTCGTACTCACATCCCGAGCCCCTCCCCCCCTCTGCCCCCAGGTCGGCCCTGCAGCAAAGGGAAGGGCAGGTGCATCGTGAGAAACGGGAGGGGACCCTTGTTCCAAGGTCGAGAACAAGTTCCGGACCCCTGTCTCTCGCTCACATCCGTCCGTGTCTCCCTGGGAGACTGCGTGTTGTCTGACCGCTGCGTCCCTCCCCTACACTCACCACGCAGGAAGTCAAGCCACCTTCCCCAGGCCGCGTCTACCGAAACTCACACCTGTCCTGGGGGCCACCAAGGCCACGCCGACTCAGGACGGCCACGGACAACAGAAGGAAACACTGCTATGTCCATCCGTCCGTCCACCCACCCACCTGTCCACCCATCCGTCCACCTGTCCACCCACTCACCCGTCACCCACATATCCATCTACCCGTCTGTCCATCCACCCATCCATGCATCCATCCACACATCCACCTACCCACCTATCCGTGCACCCACCCACCTGTCCACCCATCCGTGCACCCACCCATCCACCTGTTCACCCATCCTTCTGTCACCCACATATCCATCTATCCATCCATCCATCCACCCATCCATCTGTCCATCCATCCATCCATCAACCTATCCATCCATCCATCCACCATCCA
>NW_022111375.1:20603-22565 GCF_000313985.2 Echinops telfairi
CATCATCCATCCATCCACCCACCATCCATCCATCCATCCATCCACCCATCCCTTCATCGGGTGGACATTCCTTAGTCTGAGTCCCTGTGTCCGTCTGTCTCGGTGAGAGTTTTCTTATTTTCATGTCTTTATTTCCCTGTCCCTGCCCTTTCCCCCAAGCCCGACGTCCTTCTGCAGGAACCGGCCCACAGTCTGCAAGATGAAGTCCGGCTGCCCTTCCTTTGGGAGGAGCAAGCTGTCTGTCCTCCCACGGCAGGCTCGTTCGTTCTTCTGCCGGGCCAGGCACCCCGCCCCTAGTATCTGCCGGCGCCGTACGCCGACGGCACCCATTTCATCTTGCAACTCCTTTCCCCCGTAGCCCTTGCCCAGAGATCTGGGTGGTGCCATGCGGCGGTGCCAAGCCGGTTGCCCTGCCCAGCGATGCCCCTCCTGGTCGCCGACTTTCTACCAAGCTGGACTCTCCTCTCACTGTTCGTCCCATGCAGGCAGTTCCTGGAGCCCGCGGCACAATCTCTCGGTGGGTTCGTGTCTTCAGCGGCATTTCCTGTCACCCAGGCCGTCTGCACCCTTCGGTTGTGAGAGATAAGGCACGCTATCACCCCTGGACTTTCCGAAGTGCTGGTGGGGGTAGGGAAGACATGTGCCCCCTGGGACCCTCACCTCCAGGGCTGGGGCGCCGAGCCCCTAGACGGACAGCCTCCCCGACGCCACCCCGGACGAGGCGGCTTCTGCCTGCAGCACCCTGGGAGCCGGTTTCTCCGAGTCACGGCACCACGCTCCAAGCGTGCTCCAAGCCTGCTCGTCCCTCCGCTGTCCCCCTGCACGACCCCGCCGTGGCCTGCTGCCTACGCCGCCGGTGTCGGCCACAGGCCGACGTGGACAGCGAGCGGCTCCCTCGCGGGCTGGAGGTTCAAGGCCCCCAGAGGCACCTCGGCACAAAGCTCTGGGTCTCTCCTTTGGAGAAACCAGCTGTTGGAACGCGCCGGGGGCGCGGCTGTGCGGTAACACGTGTGGGGGTGCCGTGAGCGGAACCGGTCAACGCAGCAGCCACAGGCGATGTGCCTGCGGGACCGGTCCATCGTCTAGCTCTTCCTAGACGAGAGAGCAAGGGAATCATGCGTGAACAGTGCACACGGTGGGCATGTCCTCGCCGCTCACCCCTCAGAAGCCCAGGTTGGGATTTGACCGATGATTAGCTCGATGCCCTACCTGACGTGCTAGCCCACCCAGTCCACTCCTCCAGGAGAAGAGTCTCAGGTGGAGAGATGCATGGAGGGGTGCCCGGATGAATCAATGAATACATCAGTGGTTAACGGGTGATGGACGAGGTGATGGGATGGGTGCGCAGGTGACTGAATGGAACGAAGGGTGGATACGTGGAGAGGTGGACGGGTAGGTGGATGGATGGATGAATGAGTGAGTGCATGGGTGGCACATGTGTGGTGCATGAGCAAATTGAGTGGGTGGGTAGATTGATGGATGAATGAATGAGTGGATGGGTGGGTGGGTAGACGGATGGATGAATGGATGGATGGGTCAATGAATGGGTGGATCAATGGATAGATGGGTAGACAGTTGCATGAGTGGGTGGACAGATGGACGGGTAGCTAATTGGATAAGTGGATGGATGGGTAGGTGGATAGATAGATGAGTAGATGTATGGATGAGTGTAAGTAAGGGTGGGTGGATAGAAGGATGAATGGATGGGTGCATGTGTGGATGAGTGTATGTATGGGTGGGTGGGTGGATGGGTGGATTGGTGGATGGGTGGGTGGATGGATGGGTACATGGACATGAATGAATGCATGAGTCTATGGATGGGTAGGTGGGTGGGTGGGTACCTGGATAGATGGACAGATGATGGATGGATGGATGGATGGAGGATGGATGGATGGATGGATGGATGGATGGTGGATGGATGGTGGATGGATGGATGGATGGATGGATGGATGGATGGATGGA
>NW_022111375.1:25277-26270 GCF_000313985.2 Echinops telfairi
GCGGCATATGTACTGGAGCAGAGAAGCACACGCCCCCATGGAAGAAGCACCCCAGCCTGTGCGACCACGAGGTGCCGATGCGATCGGTAGCCGGCACCAGAAGACCCCACGCCAACGAAAGCTTGTGGAGGATGGAGGCCGGAGCGGAGACCCCACACCCACCTGCAGACAAGGGGCGCCCCTCACAGCAGGGTCTCAGGGAAGGGAGGGGTCCACCAGGGCGCAGCGCAGCACCCACAAAACACACAACCTCCCTCTGGTTCCTTAATGCTTCCTCGCCCTCCCCCGACGACCCTGACCCCAATCCTGTCTCAGCAACTGGCTGGACCAGGGCGTGGACACTGGTACAGATCCGAGCTCGCAGCACAGGGCACCCAGAAGAGACACCCTCTCAGGACCAGTAGGGGAGCGGCGACGCTCGGAGGGTAAGGGGGATCCGATCACAGTGATGGACGCCTGGTCCCCATCCCAGGGGGACGGACAGCAGAGAAGTCCCTGAAAAGAGGCAGCCGTCGGTGTAAAGCGCGAACATTTTTTACAAATCATCAAGGGGCCTGGGGGAGGGGTGGGGGGAATGAGGAGCTGATGCCAGGGGCTGAAGCAGACAGAAAATGTGGTGGAAAAGGTGGGGACCATTTGGGTACAGATGTGATAAGAGCCCCCAGTAAAATAAAATTTAAATTTAAAAAGGAACAAAAGGCAAAAGAGCTCAGGACACACGGAATCCAGGTCAGACAGATCCCTCAGGAGCAGACATGGGTGGAGCGATATCAGGAGGGCAGGGGGAAGGTGGACAGGGGAGGGGACGAGCGGGGAAATGACCCCAATGATCAACACACAATCCCCCACCCCGCTCCCCAGGGGGACGGACAGTAGAAGCTGTGGGTGAAGGGAGACAGCCGTCGGTGTAAGAGGTGAAAGCAATGATAATGTGCAATTTATCAAGGGTTCACAGGTGGGGAGGGCGGGAAACGCGGAGCTGACCCCAAGGGC
>NW_022111375.1:33028-35074 GCF_000313985.2 Echinops telfairi
CAGGGGCCGCTGGGCAGCCCGGACGTGGGCAGAGCCTGCGAGCAGGGGCCACCTGCGGCCTCCCGTCCTTCCTGTTTCCATAGTGCTGGCCGGCGGGCGGGGCCACGCCTCCTGCCCGTTGGGAACCTTCCCAGCCCTGCACCTCCGTCCCCCCCCCTCGAGCTCCGCGGGCAGCGGCTGCCCAGCACGGGGTTAGGGGTCTGTCTTACAGGCAAGACAGACCCCATGACTTTTAACCTGCAGGCAGTCTCCCCTTCCCGCGCCAGCCTGGTCGTTGCACCCCGGTCAGCGGCGCACGCTGCCCCTAGTGGCTGCAGGCGGAGGGCTCGCAGCACAGGGGTCCCCGAGCCTGGGCCTGGGAACCACCTTGGACCCCCACCCTCCTGCTGCAAGGTCCAGGGGGTTGGTTCCAGCTTGTGACACAGTACGCCTGCCCCCAAGGGCCTCCTGGCCCTTAATCCCTAGGCTGAGAGCCCTGATGTGGCCGTGGGTCAGCATCAGGTGGCTGACCACCAGGTGGGCAGTCTGAAACCACCAGCTGCCCCTCGGGAGAGAAACGGGGCTGTCTGCCCCCGTGCAGACGGGGTGGCTTTTTTCTGTTGCTGCTGATAGTGTTCACCCCGAGGATACTCATGTTCCAGGCCCTCTGGGCCAGGTGCTGGACCCCTAACGGCCCTGCGTTGCAGAAAGGTGAGCTGGCCCTTGGGAAGCCCACCGGCAGCTCTGCTGTGTCCAGTAGGGCCACGGTGGGCCAGAGCTGTCCCGCTGGCCATCGGGGCGCCGTCGTAGCAGCTCCAGGCCTCCGGTGGGTTCCGGCCGCCAGCCCCCCGCCCCGTGTGCAGGGGTGCCCCAGCCCTCCCCACGTGTCCGCTGGGCTCCGACGGTGGTGTGGCTGGGCCCCGCCCCCCTCCTCACTGCCCCGCGCCCTCCCTGCAGGCCCCGAGCTCCGGCGATGGCCGCGGCGACCATCGTGCACGACACGTCCGAGGCCGTGGAGCTGTGTCCGGCGCACGGGCTGTACCTGAAGCCCATCACCAAGATGAGCATCAGCGTGGCGCTGCCGCAGCTGAAGCAGCCGGGCAGGTCCATCTCCAACTGGGAGGTGATGGAGCGGCTGAAGGGCATGGTGCACGGCCACCAGTTCTCCTCGCTGCGCATCGCCAAGAGCACCATGGACTTCATCCGCTTCGAGGGCGAGGTGGAGAACAAGGGCCTGGTGCGCGCCTTCCTCGCCTGCCTGGACGGCAAGACCATCAAACTCAGCGGCTTCTCCGACATCCTCAAGGTGCGCGCCGCCGAGTTCAAGATCGACTTCCCCACGCGCCACGACTGGGACTCCTTCTTCCGGGACGCGCAGGACATGAACGAGACGCTGCCCGGCGAGCGGCCGGACACCGTGCACCTGGAAGGGCTGCCCTGCAAGTGGTTCGCGCTGCGCGGCTCGGGCTCGGAGAAGCCCAGCGAGGAGGTGCTGGCGCAGGTCTTCGAGCGCTTCGGCGAGATCCGCCACGTGGACATCCCCATGCTGGACCCCTACCGCGAGGAGATGGCCGGCCGCAGCTTCCACACCTTCAGCTTCGGCGGGCACCTGAACTTCGAGGCCTACGTGCAGTACCGAGAGTACGCCGGCTTCATCCGGGCCATGAGCGCCCTGCGGGGCATGAAGCTCATGTTCAAGGGTGAGGACGGCAAGGCCGTGGCCTGCAACATCAAGGTGGGTGCGACCCGGGCGCGGCCACTCACCCCCGAGGGCTCCCCCAGGCCCCTCACCTCTGTGAGTGCTCCCCCAGATGGGCTCTCCCTCCCCCAGTGCACCCCACCAACAAGCCACACCCCAGCCTGTCTCACATTTGAGAATGCGGCTTTCAGCCCGCTGGACCGATTCTTCCCCACCCTCTGTCCCCCGAGCATCTGGGGTCGCCCCCAGACATGTTCCCCACCCTCGTGGCAAACAAGCTCCCCCGCCCCCCACCCCGCCCTCAGAAGTGCCGTGGTCCTGTCCCTGCCCCAGTGGAGCCAGGACACGGACGTGGGGGCCGCCGCGTG
>NW_022111375.1:37072-38049 GCF_000313985.2 Echinops telfairi
GGTGAAGGTGTAGAGGGGAGGGGAGGGGGGTCAAGGAGAGGTGGGGCACTGGGGAGGTGGAGGAGGGAGGTGATGGGGTGCAGTGAGGTGCTGTGGGACCTGCACCTGCCTGCTCCTTGTGTGTGAGGTGCGCGCGCAGACACGGTGGGTCGTGCACAGGTGTGCGTGCTCGCGGTGTTCATAGGTGCACACCTGGGCCGTGTGTGTGTGCGTGCGCGCGTGCGTGTGTGTGTGTGCGTGTGCGTGCGCGCGTGTGTGTGTGTGAGAGAGAGACCTCACGCGGGTCTCTGCGGGCCGCCTGTCCACTGGCCGGCGGAGCGGGAGGTCTGCAGAGGCCGCCTTTGCCCAGCAGACCGATTGCCCGGCAGCACCGGACGGGACCCGCCGCCCAGGGCCGCCCCGTTGGCCGATGCTCTCTGGGCGCTTGCGCGGCCACCCTGACCACAGGTGTGACCCGGCGGCCTGGACGGTGCTGGGCGGAGCCCGGCTGTGTGCGCCGTGTACGACGTGCCCCGCCAGTGTGTGCATCGCTGTGTGCCTGTGTGTGGGTACCGCGTCAGTAGCTACTGCCTGCGTGCGCGTGCGTGTGCGTGCGCGCGTCCGTGTGCGTGCGTGCGCGCCGCTGACCGGCCGTCGTCGCGCAGGCAGCAGCAGGCGCAGGGGCCTCGGGCAGTGTTCACTTGGGACTACACGCTGACCCCAACCAAGCCCAAGCCTCAGCCAGTCTCACTCAGCCGGCAACCCAGCCGGCGGACGACCCGTGGGGGCAGACCACCCTTGGGTGTCTGACGCTGTGACTGGAAGTGAGCAGGGGGCTGCCTCCTCCTCCCCCGTGCAAACTAATGCGTTTGAGTGGCCGGCCTTGATGTGAGCCCATCGTGACCCCAGGGCTCTGATTCGAGGGCCTATGTCCAGTACAGTGTGAGCCATGGGCCGTCTGTGTCCGGTGCAGTGTGAGCCATGGGCCGTCTGTGTCC
>NW_022111375.1:40567-42379 GCF_000313985.2 Echinops telfairi
GCTCCTGCAGCCGTCTGCCAACCAGGTGTTCACCATCGAAGCTCTGATCCCGTACCGTTCCCGCCTTGGGATTGGGGCTTTGGGGGTGACAATCCCCGGGCCACCGGCTGGTCTGCTGCTTCCCTGTGGCTCAGTGGGCTCCCCATTTAGACGGCCGCTCCCTGTAAGTCGGCCTTGCTGGTCCCAGGCACAGTTCTCTGACCGCCAAGCCCAGGGGTCTGTCTCTTCCGGAGTGTGTGGACACAAGGTGGTCAGTACTAATTGTTCTCAGATGGGGGCTAGAAGAAAGTGGACCCCACATCCACTCAACACCTATGGTTTACATATGCCTGGTCCTCGTGGGGGACATCAGTAGCATCTTAGAACAGAACAACGTCAGGCATCCACCCCCCACCGCGGGCTGAAGGTAGTCGTAGGGGTGCTGCCATTGGCTGAGCCAATCGTGTGGAATTTGAAACCATGCCGAGCGGAGGAAACGATACGTGGACCGGTCAGCTTTTAAGACCACCACTGCCTTTACAGCCGGGACGCTCAGGAGACTGGACACTGACCCATCGCGGTTGTGGTCGGATGAAACTCCACAGCCCTTCACAGAGGCAGACGGTGCCCAGCGGCCTGGTAGGTGCCGCGAAACAGACAGGAGGGCATTAAAATAGCCACCACAGGCTCGTCCTCGGCCCCCACTCCCTGGGCACCTGCAGAGCAAGGCCCTGGACCGAGGCCTAGCGCCCCCCGTCCCACCGTCCGGGAAGAGCAGTTACCTAGCGCAGCGGCTCTCCGCCTTCCTCACGCCGAGAACCTTTCATGCAGTTCCTCGTGTGGTGGGGACCCCGAACCCTAATACTATGTTCGTGGGTACTTTATCACTGTGGTTTTGCTACTGTGATGAATCGGCTGACCGCTGTGAAAGGGCCGTGTCCCCCCTCCCCCAAAGGGGTCGCGACCCACAGGTTGAGAACCTCTGCACTAGGCGTTTCTGCCTTGTCCACGAGGCGTGAATTGGGCCCTTCCCTCTTTCCCAGGTGAGTTGATGCAAATTCCACGTCGAGTCTGGAGGCTCGTGGGACACACGCACCCGTGGGTGCTGCCGGGGCGGGGAGAGCAGGGTGCAGCACCATGGGGGAGGCTGAGACAAGTCTTTCAGGGAGTGCACTCGCCACTGGGACCAGTGCTTCCGTTCGACGTGGGCACCCAGGCACTGGACAGCAGGGGCCTGGGCGGCCCTGCTCAGCTGGGCCTGACTCACGACAGACGCTGGGCAGCCAGGCAACTGCGGAGCTGAACACGACATGTGCCTCTGCACCTGCACGGTGGCTGCATTCTCCGCGGTGTGCACCACGGGACACGGAGGTGGAAACACCAGTGTCCACCTGCAGTTGGTGGACACACAGCGTGGTCCATTCACAGGGTGGACTGTCACTCAGTCTTAGAGAGGAACCACCCAGGTGTCCATCCCAGATGATGGACAGATGTAGTATTAAGCGTAGAGGGTGAGGGCCAGCCCCCACTGCTGCTGCTAATACTACCCACGGGTTCAGTCAGCACAGTTGTACGGTTGAGATATACAAGTAGTGCAGTATTACATAAAATTGTCTCTGGGCGGTGAGGTGCCAGCCCCACCCGGTACTAGAACTCACTGGTTCAGTAAGACTACTTCTGGGTTCAGTAATGCACAATTGTACGGTTGAGATATATAAGCATTATATTAAAGTCATCGAGAGCATGAGAGATATTACAATAATACAGTCAGGCATGATACATGGCAACATTGCTCACCTCCGCCCAGCTTGGTGGTCCACGTGGAGAGAGGGG
>NW_022111375.1:42914-44914 GCF_000313985.2 Echinops telfairi
ATGAGAGATGTTACAATACTACAGTCAGACACGTTGCACGGTAGCATTGCTCACCTCCGGCCGGCTTGGTGGTCCTCGGGGGACCCGGCCACCAGAGCCGGAGCAGCTGCCCTCCTGAGAACCAGAAAGCCTCCTTATTTATTGCTAACCACGCGTCCTAGCACTTTGGGGGGACGACCTGGGGTGAACGCGCAGCAGTAAGAGGAGGGAATAGGGGGGCATGTGTGGCAAGATGGGTGGTCCCTGGACTCGATGAGCTTAGTCATCCTAGAGGGGTCCCGGGCTTGCCTTTGGGCACTGCTTCAAGGGGACAACAGCAGACGGGACTGGGCCCTATTAGGGGGAGTCAGACTCTACAGTCTGGCCGCTCTAGATGGCCGATGTTAACGAGACTAACCTCTGACCCACTTTCGCTGACCGCCCAGTGTGCAGTCAGTCTTAAGCAGCTAAGTCTGGTAGATATTGGGGAGACAGCTTAAGAGAAATCCTTCTGTTCCCCACAGACAGACACTGTGGTCCATCCACACAGTGAGTGTCCAAAACACTAACTGCCATCGACTCAATTCCAGCCCAGTGACCGTGCTGGCCGGGCAGCACTGCCCCGTGCGTGTCCAAGGCTGTAACTCGACAGGGACAGACAGCCTCATCTCCCTCCCTCGGAGCAGGAAGTGGGCTCGAACCACTAGCAGCCACATTGTAGTGGGCGAGCCTGACGCCCTGCAGGGCTGACCCATGTAGGGGTCAGTAGCGTGGAGGCCGCGCCCTTGCCCAGGCTGAGATGGTCACGGCAGGACCCCCAACATCACAGCTGTGGGCTCTCACGCAGGTGAAAACGGTACGGGAGGCAAAGGCAGGGCCAGGGGTTTTTGAGAGGCCCAGGGGGGACGGGAGGGGGGCGAGAAGGGGCAGGTGTCCGGAACGCTGGCCTTCTGTTTGGGGGTTGCTGTTGGAAACGTTGGGAGAAGGATATTAGTGCTGTTGGCCCCGTGGACGGAGTGTCTGAGATGTGTGCTTCAAGCCCAAGGCACACAACCCGCTGCCCTTGATTCCACTTCAACTCAGTGACCGGGGGACAGCCACCCTCGTGGGTCACCTGCTCAGGAAGCAGGCTGGCTGCTGGGTGGGCGTGTCTGGGGCATGGCAACCACCGAGGGTGGGTGCCAGCCCCTGGGGTGGTCCGAGTATGGCCACCCCACTAAGCACCGTCCACCTACAGCTCCCGGGCATGTCCCCTGGGGGACCGTGGCCCTGAATGCTCAGCGTGGACCTGGGGACACAGGCAGCTGTCAGCACAGGCCAGGTCCCCACAGGGAGCCCAGCTGTCTGCACCGAGTCGGCTCCCTGCCCACCCGCAGCGTCCAGGGTCAGCCGAGGATTTGCCAGCACGTGACGGGCTTTGCAGAAGGCTGGTCTCCTCGGGGGTTCCCTCCCAGGGGCCTGTATGGCCCTGCCGGCCATGAGCCCCTGGGGCCCCCGCCCGAGGCTCGGAGCAGCCCCGTGTTCAGGGTGCTCCCAGTCACAGCGGATCCTGCACCCTGCAGACGGACACCCACCACCGTGCACCTTCCTCCCATCAGTGTTAGGTTTGTGCCCAGTGCATCTGTCCGTCCGTCTCCCTGAGGCTCCCCCTGTTTTTTGTTTGTTTGTTTTCATTTTAATCATTCTTTTTATTGGGGGCTCTTATAACTCCTATAACGGTCCATACATATCCCCTTCGCCCACGTGACTGCTGCTCGCCCCCTGGGGAGGTGGGGTGTGTGGAGTTACAGGTCGATTACTGTACTTGGTTCCCCCTGTCTTTGCTGACCCCCTAAGCAGAATGTGCACAGCAGACGGGGTGCAGGCTCCCTGCGTGTCCGTATCGGGGGCCACGCCGGGAGTGCGTCTCCCCAGGCGGATACGTCTGCAGCGGGCTCCACGGGGCTGCTGGAGCGCGGCCTGCCCAGCAGGACCTCGCCCTGCGCTGCTGGGGGCAGGCTGACCATGAGCCACATGGCCCC
>NW_022111375.1:46979-48297 GCF_000313985.2 Echinops telfairi
TTAAGTGGAGAGGAGATGCTTTGAGAAGGACGAGGGCAATGAATGCACAAATGCGCTTTGCACAATTGATGTGTGTGTGGACTGTGTTAAGAGTTGTACGAGCCCCTAATGAAATAAAAATTTAAAAAGAGGACGGGATGGATGGACACAGTGGCTGTAGACGTGGGGACAGCACAGGATGGGGCAGTTTGTCACTGTCTTGTGTGCCACGCTGCTGTAAGTTGGACCTGACTCAAGGTCCCCAACAACGTCAACAACAACGTCAACATCAGCAACAACGGCTGAACGGCAGAGAGCCCTTTCCCACCGTCTTGAAGAGACCCTGAGCCGGGAAGCTCCGGCCCCCTCCGTCCTCCGTCGGTTCCGGGGTGGTCAGCCCAGTCCTTAAAATGACTCGTTAGTCAGTGCGAAGGAGCCCACTGGGCTGCTGGTCGAAACGTCAGCAGTTCAAATCCACCCGCCGCTCCTCCAGAGAAAGACCAGACCTCTGCCCCCGTGCAGACTGACCGCCTGCAAGACCCACGGGGCGGCTCTGCCCTGTCCTGCAGGGTGGCCGTGAGTTGGCATGGACTCTGGCCTGGGGTCACTGATGGCTGTGCTGATTGCAGACGATGGGGTCGTGGGCGGGCTGGGGGACGAGGGAGAAGCAGGTGTTTGCCCACCGGGGCGGCAATCCTGTAATAAGGTTAATGGAGGCTTCCAGAATGCCCCGTGCTGGGCTCCCGCTGGGCAGTGGGTTGGAGCAGCTGGCGGGCAGTGGCTTAGACACAGGAGGCACCGACGGAGCCCTGGACACACAGGAGTCCAGGACGGCCCGAGGCCCACAGCCCCAGTCCAGTGGGCGCCCAGAGATGGACCCTGCGGCGGCGGACAGTGGCTACACGCTCCTGAACCAGTACAGCCACGGCTTCATGGTGTCCCAGGTGGGGCTGGGGCTCTGGGACGGCCCTGGGTGGGCGGAAGGGGCAGCACCCACATTCCCTCCCTCGGGACTCACAGGTTTGGTGTCTGTCGTGGGGGGTCGGGGTGAGACTTAACAATGGCTGACCGGTGCCCTTTGGCTCTGCCTGCCTCAGGATGGCGGGATGGGGAACGTAGAGCTCTTCCTCCGAGAAATGCTTTGTCGTTGGGGACACGCGGGAGCAAGAAGAGGCTGCCTGCTGGGTGGCGGTGTGTCTGTCTGTCTGTCTATGTATCTATCTCTGGATGTCTATCTCTCTATGTATGAATCTATCTGTCTGTCTGTCTATCCATCATCTATCTGTCTGTCTGTCTATGTATCTCTCTATGTATGTATGTATCTGTCTGTCTGTCTGTC
>NW_022111375.1:49483-50465 GCF_000313985.2 Echinops telfairi
TGTGTGTGTGTGTGCGTGTCTGTGTGTTTCTCTGTGTGTGTATGTATATGTGCATCTGTGTGTCTGTATGTACATGTGTGTGCGCATGTGTATGTGTGCATGTCTGCCTGTGTCTGTATGCATCTGTGTGTGCGTATGTGTGCATGTCTGTGTGTATTTGTGTGTATGCGTGTCTCTGTGTACGTGTGTGTATGTAAAGCATTAGGCCCCCCCCCCCGGGGTGTGCTTCCCTCGCTGGGGGGTCGGCAGTGAGCGGGATTGCATGTGTTTCTGACAAGGGGGGGGGCAACTCAGAAAGGTGGGTGGGCGCCCCTGGGGCCCCAGAAGCCGAGTTGCAGGATGTGTTGGGTCCCCACGGGGTGCGCCCAGCTGTGTCATTCCCGACAGCGGACAGGGCTGCCGACTCGGGGTTGGCCCTCAGCGGCCTTGATGTCCAAGCAGTCATTCAAGGCCACCTGAGTCGGGGCGTGGCTCTGGGCGGGGAGCGGGGAGACCCCGCAGGTGCAGAGCTCAGCTGGGCACGGAGTTTGTGCAAACTTTGCCCTAAGGAGGCTGATCACCAGCACGTTCTTCCAAGACACCTCTGGGAGGATCCCCGGCGTTTGCCCCAAAAACCAAACTCGCTGCATCGAGTGGACGCCGACTCACGGCGACCCTGCAGGACAGGGCGGAGCTGCCCCTGGGGGTCTCCCAGGCGGTCAGTCTTCATGGGAGCAGACGGTCTGGTCTTTCTCCCGAGGAGCTAATGGACAGAGAGATATGCAGATAGATAGATAGATAGACGATAGATAGATAGATAGATAGATGATAGAGTATTTTTATATAGATAGAGTATATATAGATAGATGGATAGATAGATAATAGAGTATATATTGATAAATGGATAGATAGATGATAGATAGAGTATATATAGATGGATGATAGATAATAGATAGATAGAGTATATATAAATAGATGATAGATAGATAAACTCACTGCCATC
>NW_022111375.1:69744-70971 GCF_000313985.2 Echinops telfairi
GGACGGGTCTCAGCGGAGCGTCCAGATGGAGAGAGACCAGGAAGAAAGGCAGGAGATCCCCTGCTGACCACCAGCGAGTGGAAACTCCGTGGGTCCCGGCAGGAAACCGTCTTGACCACCAGAGACCCATCTCTTTGTGCAGAAGCCACCTTGCTCTCGGGGTGCGGCTTTCCAGCCTGTCTGGCCCTTGGCCCTGAGGTTCCCTGGGGGAGACCGCCGTGGGCACCCCTCTCTCTCCTCACCCCCAGGGCCAAGGGGAGCATTAGGCTCCCTGGCTCCCAGGGCCCTTGGGTGACCGCACGGACACTGGCAGGCTCTCTCTGGACAGTGCAGCAGTGTCCTGGGAGGGCTGGAGTTCTTTCTGGGGCCACTGCCTCCGTCCATCCGTCCGTCTGCCGCTGTCCGGAGCCTGCCTGCTGGGCCTCCCTGGGGAATAGCCAGGCGTTGTGGAGCCAGTGCTGCTCAGAGGCGCATCTCTCCCTTCAGAAGCCCCCCTGTGGCGTCCCCTGGCCGGACCACCAAGCCCTTGGCAGCCCCCAACCCTTGGCCTCAGGGGTTCTTGGCAGGCAGCCCTTCAGAGCACAGGCAGGCATCTTGGGGCCGCTGGAGGCATTGGAAAGCCAGCTCTGACCCTGGCCTGCGGGCCGCGGAGGCCGTGGGAGATTTGAGCCAGGAGGCCTGGAGTGGGCTGGCAGGTTTTTGCCGCCTTCCGCAGGCCAGCCGGGTGTCCGCTCCCCCGCAGCCGGGTACAGGTGCCCACGGGTGCTTCCGTCTGGGAGCCCGGGGGCACCGACTGCCTCGTGGGAAAGCTGTGATTGAGGCCCAGGCTGTCTTTTGTCTCTCCGTCTGCCTGCCCCCTGTCTGTCTCCATTCCTCTCTGTCTCTGTTTGTCTCTGTGTGTCTCTGCGCCTGTCTCTGCTCTTGTGCTTTCTCTCCACGCCACCCCCGACCTCCCTCCGTAAACACTGTGGATTGGAGACGCCCCACGGAGGCAGTCTGTCTGTCCCCTGGGGTGGCCGAGGGTCAGAGTTGGTTGGCTGCATCCCACCCCCCACCCCCCAGCGTCCCCCAGCCTCAGAGCTTCCCCCGTCCAGCAGTGCTCAGAATGCAGGCCTGGAAATGATGGCGGAGGTCACAGCTAGAGGACCCAAGGGCAGCACGGCATGGTCACACACAGAGCCGCCGGCACACAGCACAGCTACCCCGTGACCACCAGTCAGCAGACCA
>NW_022111375.1:71783-73037 GCF_000313985.2 Echinops telfairi
CACCAGTCAACAGAGCCACAGAGTGACCACCAGCCAGCAGACCACAGAGTGACTACTAGTCAGCAGACCAGAGTGACCATCAGCAGTGAGCAGTGCTACATTGTGACACAGAGCCCACAACAGAGGGACACACACACACACACACACACACACACACACACACACGTCGGAAGGGAGACAGCCGGGCACTCGCTGGGACATTGCAGGGTCAGGGTCAGGGTGCCGGGGAAGAAACAGGGGCCGCTGGCCGCAGCACCAGCACAGGAGGACACTGCAGGGCGCAGACCCGCCCAGCGCCCTGAGCACAGCGGCTCCGGGTGGTTTTCTTGTTTATTATTCGGCCGCCCCACCCCCACCCTCTCTGCCCGTCCGACGTCAGAGCCCGCTTGCCAGGGGCTCATTACGCCCCAGATAATGCCAGCCTGCCGCCCCGCGGGACGGACCTTCTATTTCCGCACCGCGGGCGCTCTGCGGACGGACGTCATCCCTGGCCCTGGTGGCTGTGACCGGGGACGCCCACCTGCGGTGGAGGGGCCGGGGAGGGAGGCACCTCCTGGTCACTCAGCCGCAGAGTCTCCCCTCCATTGTCCCCCCACCATGCCCTGGCCTACACCAGCCCAGGGAAATCTTCCTGCCCGGGGGGCCGGGCAGCCAGGCGCCCACCGTCCGACCCCGTCCTCTAGGGCCCCAGCAGCAGGCAGGCCAACATCAAGTCCCCGGCTGGCCGGTTCCGACCCCCAGCGACCGTGCAGGACACAGCAGTGCCTTCGTCCCCGTGGGGCTCTGAGTCTCCCAGCCTCCTTGGCCACGGTGCGTGTGCCTGCTGGGCTTCGAACCACTGGCCTTGCAGCGGGGTGCTCAATCCACGGGGAGAAGCCCCCCTCGGTGGGCTCCTGGGGTGGCAGCCTCCTCTGTCTCCCACGGAGCGGACGGTGGTTTCGAACTGCCCACCACTCACGCCGCATCTTTTCTTTTTTAACCATTTTAATCATTCGATCTTTCCCGCGCCTCCGCGGTGTCGGGCGGCCCCGACCTTCTGGAAGCGTCTGCTTCGCTCGGGATGGAGCGGAATTCTCGTAAACGCCGGTTGACAAGGTCCAGGCTGGCCCTGACCGGGCCTGTGTCCACCTGGGGCCAGTCCTAAGAGGCCTCGTTGTCTCTGAAGGTGACCTTTGACGTTTTCCTGTGGCTGCGGTGGGGTGAGGTGGACTCGGTTCTGACCCGCAGTGACCCGTGCACGGCAGAGACACGGCC
>NW_022111375.1:74942-76436 GCF_000313985.2 Echinops telfairi
GCACCAGGAGGCACCGTGGGGGGAGCCCGACGCGGTGACCCCTGCTCCGGTCCAGAGATTGGGGTGGCCCGGACTGGTGTGGGCCCTCTGTGTGCGCGTCTTAATACCGAGCCCCTGGGTGGGGCACAGACGTGAGCTTTCCAGCAGGGTCGCCCATGGAGGACGGGTCTCAGAGGGGCTTGCAGACCGAGAGAGGCCAGGAAGCAAGGCCTGGAGGTCCACTGCTGCGAACCAGCCCTGAGCCCCCGTGGGTCTGACACGGAGCTGGAAGCCGAGTCCCCCGTTGAACGGTGCTCAGATCACACAGTGGCCACAGCGTCTCACTCTGCAGGACAGGGGTCACTGCGAGCCCTGGGCCAAGTGGTCAGAGGCTGCAGCTGCAACATGGACCCCGGCTCCCTTGCAGGACGGGAAGCCCAGGATCCCCAGGATCGGCGGCAGGCTGCCGGCCGGGCAGCCAGAGCCCCACAGAGAGGCCTGGCCCCGGGCGTGTGTGTGCAGCAGCTTGGTGGCTGGTGTGCGTCCACCCCACTGCTCGACAGACCGACTGTGCTTCTCGCTGACCCGCTTGGCCGCACAGCGCCGTCTGTCGGCCTTCAGACCACCGGTGGCCGGCAGACGGTCACCCGGCCCCAGGGCTCCTCCAGGCTCAGGCTCCGGGAGCAACAAGAGCCCAGGTCAGCCCTCCACCTGCGAGGGGATTCCGGGAGACCTCCGTCTGTCCACACACAGACTCACACTCTCACACATTGTCACCCACGCACACTGTCACGTGCTCACGCACTCACACACATTCTCACACACACAGTGCGGATCTCCCTGGTGGACACTGTGCCTCTCCATCTGGGCAGCCTGCGTCCCCCGTGCCCCGCAGGCCTTGCCGAGACAGGCAGATGCTGTGGCCGTGGGCAGCAACAACGGGCTGGCTCTGCACACGCCGGAGGGCGGGCCTGAGGAGACAGGGCCCCCACCTCTGTCTCCCTGATGTCCCAGCCCGCACCCCTGCCGCCACCCACAGGGAGCATTGCTCCCTGCAGGCCTGTTGGCTCCGGCTCCCGGCAACCCCGTGACCCCAGGCCCAGGGCCCAGTGAGTGTGCACGTGTGAGGGCCCAGAGATTCTGTTGTGTTATTTTTCTCCCTGTCTTTCAATATCTGTCTATTGTGCACGTATCGGAATGTTGGGGGGGGCGGGGGGCTGAGAGCCGGGCACCCTCTAGTTCTCTGGGTCTCAGGGTGGAATGGGGGTCCGGTGACCCCGTTTCATCTCTCAGTCTCCCGTGCAGATCCTCCACTCCCTTATGCCCTGGACGGGATGCTCTGGGGGCCGGGGTCCCGCCCGCAGCCCCACCTCACAACAGCTGCTGCCTGCAAATGACCCCCTGGCTGTAGCCGCCGTGTCCGTCTGCCCGGTTGACGGTCCACATAGCGTCTCTCCCGTGGGCAGCCCCCGACGGGGTCAGCAGGCCCAGCGGACGCAGGGAAGCACTTCCTGG
>NW_022111375.1:81100-82776 GCF_000313985.2 Echinops telfairi
GTTGCTTGCTTGCTGCAAAGTTCCTGTAAGTTTCTAAACGTGGAGAGAAAGAGCAGTAGATATTTTTAACCCCTGGTGGTCCAGCTGGAGGGAGTCTGAGTGCAGCCGCAACCTGGCTCCCTGCCCACTGTGTGTGTGTCGGGGGCACCCCTGCTCATAGGACATAAGCCCCGGCCCTGACCCCCCCTCCCTCACGCTACGGGGGGCGGAGGGAAACCCCCACCACTGCAGACCCTCTGAAGGACCAAGTCCCCCCTCCTGCATGCAGTTCCTCCTGGGAGGACAAGACAGGTGGTGGGTGGATGGACAGACAGACAGAGAGGTGGGTGGCTGAAGAGATGGTGGGTGGACATACGGGTTGGTGGGGGGATGGTTCAGTCGATGACGGATGGGTGGGCAGGTTGACGGATGGACGGACAGACAGGTGCCTTGATGGATGGGTGGATGGTGGACGGCTGAGCAGGAGAGTGGATGGACAGGCAGCTTGGTGGATGGACAGGCGGATGCACACGTTGTGACCACGTGCATTCTGCCTTCCAGCCCAGGGGGCTGCTCTCCCAGCCGGACGCCGGGCAGCCCCGAGGGCAGCGCTCCGGCAGATGCCCCCAGCAGGCCAGCGACCCATGGGGAGGCCGGAGCCGGGCCGGCAGCAGGTCCTTCCCTGCGGGCAGTGGAGGTGACTGGGCGCTGACGCGGGTGGCGGGTCCTGTGGGTGTCGTGTGCAGACGGGAGAGGGTTGCCTCCAGCTGTGTGCTGACGGCGCCCTGGGAGGCCGCGTGGGCCGGCACGCAGGAGCCGGCCTGGCCTCTGCGGCTGTCGGTTGCACGCCCAGGGTTTCTGGGTGCTCGGCGGCGGAGGCTTATTTTAGCTTTCTGGAAAATGTACTTAACCCAAAATAAACCAGGGCAGCGGTGCCGTGAGGGAAGCGCAGGTCAGCGGAGAGCTGCGTGTGTGTGTGTGTGTGTGTGTGTGTGTGTGTGTGTGTGTGTGTGCTCAGCGAGGGGGGCCCAGCACACCTCCCAGACCACGCAGGGGAGGGGAGAAGAGCTGGGTGCTCTCTCTCTGTCTCCCTCTCTCTCTCTCACACACAGCATCACACACTGATACACACAACACAGACACGACACACGGATCAAACCCCTCACACACTGATATGCACACCACATACGTGCAGATACCATACAACACACACACACACACACACACACACACAGGAACACCACCAGTGCACACACAGCACACCCTCAGACACACACAGTACACACACACAGAGGTAGACACACCAAAGCTACACAGTCACATAGACCACACAACACACACTGCATCGCACACACACAGCCCCCTGGCCCACGTGACACACAGCAGACACCCACAAATACATGCACCATACACATATCATGTAGATACGCACACCAAACATACCACACAAGTCACACACAAATCACATCACACCCCCACACCCCACATAACACACACAGATTACATGCACCACACACACATCCATGTGAGCATACACACCAGGTACATCACGCACACACACAGCACATCCTCATCCCCACCCTCCCCCTGCTCTGCTGTGCACTTGATGTTCCATTGTGTGCACGGTGCCCCATCCAGGGGCCTCCCCCCAAGACACACCAGGTGCTAAGGAGCAAATAAAGCACAAACGCACTGCC
>NW_022111375.1:82995-86248 GCF_000313985.2 Echinops telfairi
GACTCACGGCGACCCTGCAGGACAGGCCGGGGCTGCCCCTGGGGGTTTCTGAAGTTGGAAATCCGTCCCAGTGCAGACAGCCTCATCTTTCTCCCTCGGGGCGGCTGGTGGATTTGAACTGCAGACCCAGCCGTGAGCAGGCCAATGACTGGCCCACGGGGCCACCAGGTCCTGGTGAGAGATCGCAGGCCTGCGTCTTGAGCGGAGAGCGGCGCTTGTCTCTGCGGCCGTGTGGAGCGCGGCGTCGTGCGCAGCAAAGCGCAGGGTCCGTGGAAGGACCCGGAAGGGGCAGGTGGACACGGGGACTGTTGCAAGGTGCTCGCTCGGACAATTGCAGAGACGGTGCGAGAAAGGGGCTCGGATTTCACACACCCATGACGTGCGGGGTGGGGGGCGCGGGGCAGCACTTAGCTGACCAGGAGGGAAGGCCTGGACACGTTGTTGCAAACACCGGCCCCTGAAAACCCCGTGGGTCCAGCAGAGCGGGGTCTGTCGCCGGGCTGGGAGCTGCACCATCAGCAGGTCAGAGTCCAGCAGGGTCCCCGGGGTGGACGGGTCTCAGCGGAGCTTCCAGACGGAGAGGGACCAGGGAGAGAGGCCTGGAGCCGGACTTCGGAAAACCCTTTGGACCCGAGCGGAGGAGGGCTGTCTGGCCGGAGGAGGACGTGGTGTCGGGGCAGCAGCTGGCCGGGCCGGGCAGGAGGCCCTGGGTGGTGTGGACGGGCGCAGTGGGTGAAGTGCAGGGCTCAGACGTCCGTCCGTCCGTCCATCCGAGGACGGGGAAGGGGGCTCAAGGAGAGTTTGCTTTGGGGAGCGATCTCCGGGGACCCAACAGGTGCTGCGGCAGGCCGCAGGCCGGGAGATCCCCCCACCCCACCGCCGTGGGGAGCTCCCCGAGAGACACCCCCTCCTCACACCCCATTGGGAACTCCCTTCCCGGAGCTGCACCCAGCAGGGCCGCCCGGATTCTGTCCCGGCAGCTTCCTGGGGGAGGGAAGCCGGGGTCCCACGGCGCCCAGGTGACCCCGTCAGTCCAGGGGGGCTCCCCAGGCCCATCAGTGGCCCAGGGACAGAATCTCCGGGGGGAGATCGCTTCTGAACTGTCCCCCGGGCCCACAGGCCAGACAGAAAGCCATGCTGGCCCTCAGCAACCCCGCAGGACGGGGAGACCCCCGGGTTTCTGAGGCTTTAACGCCCTTATTTTTTAATTAAACACGTTCATGGGGGCTCACCGTCCATCCATCCATCGGGTCAGGCACGTCTGCACCTGTGTTGCCCTCAACCTCTTCAAAGCACGTTCTTTCCACTTGAGCCCCGGGTCTCACGCCCTCGTTTGTGCCCCCCCCTCCCTCCTGAACCCCGATCAATGATAAATGATCATTTCCATACACCGGCCGCGGCCCCCCGGCCCGGCCTTTCTGCCGCCGTCCCCTGCAACCCTCTCCGGGAGCGGGAAGCCCCCTCATGCTCCCACGGAGATTCCGGGTCGGTGGACAGGTCTGTCCGTCTGTCTCATTTCCCGGTGCGTGTGCTTGTGTGCTATGTGTCTCTGGGCGTGAGATTCCGGACGGGCCGTCGATCGGGGACTGACCACATGAACAGCCTCTTGGCCAGGGCGTGAAGCGCTTAGCCACCCCGGCCCGGCGGTGCGCCAGGCACCATCCAGCTCAGCGGGCGCGTGGCCAGGGACGCCGTGGTCCACAGGGCCCGAACCTGCTGTCCACCGGACACCACCCCTGCACTGCCCGCTCCGTGCTCTCTTATAGAGCCTGCTGGTTCTGCGTCCCCCGAGGGTGCTCAAAGCGGGTGCTGATCACCCATCAGGCCTCTGGGCGGAGGGCAGCCCCTTGAGGGGTGCACGACGGGGCCTGGCTCCCTATGTGACAGGACGGAAGGCCCTTGGCCTCTCTTGGCGTCTCTGGATTGGGGGCAGTGTGCATGCACGCTTCGGCCGGGATGGGAGGCTGCCCGGGGCCACACCAGAGGGTGCTCCTGTCAGCCCGTCCGTCCGTCACCCCACAGCGTAACAAACTAATTCACATTCGCTGCGGGTGGTCCAGGGGCACCGGCACACCGGTCAGGGCCCAGACAGCAGGCCCACGGGGGCAGGGGTCCTGCAGGGCAGCGCACAGAAGGCTCGCATTGACCTTGTTGCTTCCCGGCAGACAGAGAGGCTCCGTGGCACGGAGGGAGCCAGGCCCGGAACAAATGCAAGTCATTGTCCCCACGGCGTTTGTCCAGCGGCTGCAGCCCACGAGGAGGGGCGGGGGAGGGCTGACTTTGAGTCACGCACGGCTCGGGGAGGACACGGGATGTCCAGCGGACTGCCGGGCCGGCGGACAAATCCGTCCTGGAAGGAGTCCAGCCAGACGGGAGTATCTGGAGGGAGGGAAGCAGGGCCTCCCGGACTTGGGCCGCGTGATGGGGACGGACCAGTCCCTGGGGAAGGACCGGGCCTGGGGACGTGGGAGGTCAGCATTCATGGACCGGAACCGTTTTAAACTCAGGTCAGCAGTTTGAAACCACCGGCCGCTCCCCGGGAGAAAGACCAGACTGTCTGCTCCTGTGCAGACGGACGGCCTGGGAGACCCCCAGGGGCAGCTCTGCCCTGTCCTGCAGGGTCTCTGAGAGTCGTAAGGGCAGTGAGGTGGTCCGTGCAGGGTTGGTTCGACCCTCAAAGCTGTGTGATACGCTTTTCGGGGGCTCAGGATCGAGGAACCTCTAGGGCAGCAGCGACATGGGAGAGGGGGCTCAGTGGTGGACGGGGTCACCTGCAGCCTCGGGGGGCGCAGGCAGGCCCCCTGCACAGGCAGGTTTGAGAGCCGAGCCCGGCGTCAGGCCTGGGCGGTGTAGGGGCCGTGGGGGGCACGGAGACACCTCCAAGAATGGAATTCATTTCCGAGGGGCGGCAGCTGGAGGAGGGGGGCCCCCCGGCAGGGAGGCGGGAGAACAGGTTCTGCAGGAGGGGGTCCTCGGCCAACTCCCCCGGGGAGGGGCTCAGCGCTGTGACCGGGGCTCCCCGGTGCAGAGCCCGCCCGGAGCTGCCTCCCAGGAAAGGCCTGGCCACGTTGAGTGGCCATGGGGGCAGGCCCGAGACTGGGAGTCCAGCTCAGGGGGCCCCTTCAGGGCCCAGCAAGGCCATGCGGGCTTGTGGGTCAGCCTTGGGACCCTGCAACAGCTCCCGGGGGGCCTGGGACACCAGGGGTGGGGCGGTGGAGGCGAGGGGAGCAGAGAACAGGCCGGGGTCTCTCTG
>NW_022111375.1:91078-92624 GCF_000313985.2 Echinops telfairi
GGAGAGAGACCAGACCATCTGCTCCTGTGAAGACTGACAGCCTGGGAGACCCCCAGGGGCAGCTCCGCCCTGTCCTGCAGGGTCATGGTGAGTGGGGATGGACTGGGTGGCCCTCAGGTTGCAGGTCAAGGCCCCACCACCCACCAGGTCAGTCCCTGGGTGAGACCAGTCGTGCAGCTTCTCTGCTCCGAGCTGTAAGGACGGTGGATCGAGTCCCGCCCACGGATGCCCCTGCAGGGCACAGAGGGCCGGGGCTGACTGGGCGGAGGGGCGGCAGCCGTACTGTCCTGCGGTCCTCGTACCTTGAAGAACAGCCAGGCTAAGAGACGCTTGAGGAGGCCGGTGCCCCAGAAGACGTGCTTGTAGAGGTCAGTGTCCACCACCCCAGGGTCCACGGCGTTGGCGGTGACCGGGCTGCCCCAGGCGGTGAGCAGGCTCTGCAGGTGGTAGGTGAACAGGACCAGGGCCAGCTTGCTCTGGGCATAGGCTCCGTGGGAGGAGTAGCATTGCCTGGGGGGAAGCCGGAGGGGGGCTGGTCAGAGGTTGTGCTGGGCTGGGCTCCTGGGTGCGTCGAGCATGTAGGAGGGGCTCACAGGCCTCTCACCCGGGCTGCCCAGGTGGACCTGACTGTCTGCTCCTGTGAAGACTGACCGCCTGGGAGACCCCCAGGGGCAGCTCCGCCCTGTCCTGCAGGGTCGCCGTGAGTCAGCCTCCACTCGATGAATGACTGAGTGGCCTTTTGAGAAGCCCACACACACTGCATCGAACAAATGCAAACTCCCCTGCACGTGCGTGTGCAAACTCCCGACCTTTATCAGCGTCCCGAACACTGCCATGCCCTCAGGCTCACACACACGCATGCACACTCACACACGCACACTTGTACAGACTTGCACACACACAGACTCACATGCACACACACGTGCATATATGCTTACAAACACACCCCACGCGTAAACTCACAAGCACACACGTGTACATACTTACACACACGTGAGCGTGCACACACATACCGACCCACATGCACTCACACATGCTGGTCCAGACTCTCAGATACACACACAAGCTCACAAACTGACATGTACAGAATCACACACGCACACTTGTTCATACACACATGCTCACGCACACACATGTACAGAATCACACGCATTCTTCTTCATACTTACAAACACGCTCACATGCACACACATAGACACACATGCTTCTTCATACTTACAAACACGCACACTCACACATGTGCACACACACGTAGACACACACGCACACTGGTCCAGGCTCACAGGTACACACACAAGCTCACAAACTGACATGTACAGGATCACACACAAACACGTGCTTGTTCATACATACACACACATGCTCACGCACACACATGTACAGAATCACACGCATGCTTCTTCATACTTACAAACACACACTCACATGCACACACATAGACACACATGCTTCTTCATACTTACAAACACACACTCACACATGTGCACACACACGTAGACACACACTGGTCCAGGCTCACAGGTACACACACACATGTGCACACACA
>NW_022111375.1:94320-95502 GCF_000313985.2 Echinops telfairi
CTATCTATCTATCTATCTATCTATCTGCCGATCTATCTATCTGTCTATTTATCTGCATATCCATCCACCCATCCATCATCTATCTGTCTGTCTACCTATCTATCTATCTACATATCTATCATCTATCTATCTATCCATCCATCCATCTATTATCTATCAATCTACATATCTATCTATCTATCTACATATCTATCTATCTACATATCTATCATCTATCTGTCTATCTATCCATCCATCCATCCATCCATCTATTATCTATCAATCTACATATCTACCTATCTGCCGATCTATCTATCTGTCTATCTTTCCATCCATCCATCATCTATCTGTCTGTCTGTCTGTCTGTCTACCTACCTAGCTATCTATCTGCCTATCTATGTATCTATCTATCTACATATCTATCATCTATCCATCCATCCATTAGCTCCTCGGGAGAGAGACCAGACTGTCTGCTCCTGTAAAGACTGACCGCCTGGGAGACCCCCAGGGGCAGCTCCGCCCTGTCCTGCAGGGTCGCCGAGAGTCGGCGTCCACTACATGATGGTGGTGGTGGCAGCGATGAGTTTGGTACTGAGTTTTGGTAACGGAGGGAGGGGCTGGAGGGAGGATGAAGGAGAGGGAGGGGGAAGAGGAGGAGGAGGAGGAGGAGAGGGAGACAGACGGACGGTGGAAGAAGCCATATCTGCCGTCAGCGCCGTGTGGGTCAGGGGACCCGCAGCAGCGGTGGGCACGGGCCAGGTGGGCAGGAGCGTCTGCCGGGTCTGCCTGTCACCACTAGGCCCCAGACTGGTGTCCCCTGTACGTGACCTGACCACGACGCCTCCTAGACTTGCCCTCGGCAAACCCTCGCGGATGGAGCAGACGGCCATCTGTCCCCGCTGTGTGACCGGGTCCCTGTCTGCTGCTCGGCTCAGCCAGGCGCTGCCCAAGCGCAAGGCGGGCTGCCCAGATGGGGTTGCTGAGCACACGGTCACCCGTCCACTGGGGAGCCGGAAAGACAGGCATGCCCGGGGCAGCCAGGAGGGTCCAGTAGAGGACAGGTGATGGCGGTGACCAGTGTGGGTCCAGAAGGGATCAGACAGGACAGTGACCCTGAGGGGAGAGCGTGCCAATTGCCCACTCAGCACCGTCCCAGAAAGACACTCCCAAATAAGGCCACTGCCCTCGAGGGGACGCCGACTC
>NW_022111375.1:98259-99307 GCF_000313985.2 Echinops telfairi
TCTCTCGTCCCAGATGCATGGTCACCCACGCTCTCTCTGGAATAAGCCCGTGGGGTGCAAACGGGAACCCCGGGAGAAGCCCACCTTCGACTCTCTAACTCCCAAGGGACCTGGTCCAGCTGGCTGTTGGGCTGGCTGGAGCCCCGGAGACCCTGCTGGACCAGGTGGACGGTGGGTTTGCGAGTTGGTCCCTCCTCCCGTGTGCACCAGGGGGGAGCGGGCGGCCCTGTCCTTCCCCGTTCCCCAAGTCCGTGAGAAGGCACCCTACCACGTGGGGCCTGAAAAACCTGGCCCCGACAAGGCAATTGCCTCTTATCTGCTAAGTGGCCCGTGATCCTCCGGGTAATTACCTTGTAAAACAACCGGGCTCGCAGCGAACGTGAAGTGGAAAGATGTCCCCAAAGGCCGCCCGCCTCGTTCACCGAAGCCCAGAGCCGTTACCGCTCTCCTGGGGCCTGGCCCTGTCTTACGCCCGGACGCCGCGAGCTGAGCCGCCCTGTCCCCCGGAAAGGCTGACAGGCACGGCACCCCACGGCTGGTCTCCGGGCTCGAGAGGCTCGGAATCGATCCGACAGCGCAGTCTTTGGGGTGCAGCTGCCAAGGGCCGGTCCTGCCTCCTGACGGGACCCCAACACTGAGCCCGTCAAGCCCAAACCTTGCATCTGCCGAGTGGATCCGGAGCCTGCTGCGTGCCGGAGCGGGCCTGTGTCCCGTCTGCTTTTTTCCCCACAGAGCAGAGCACCCAGCCTTTCTGGCGAGGCACCTCTGGGTGCATTAGAAGCACCTCTTTCGGGTAGCCTTTGGGCGGTTACCGGTGTGAGCCCCAAGTCTAGGGGTGAACAGTGACAGCTCAATGGTGGCTGGTGGGTGGTGACAACGTATCACCTGAACTATGAGGAGTGGCTGTTAGGTGGCAATGATGTATCATGGGGTCTCATGGGGGCTGGTGGGTGGTAATAATGTGTCCCCGAAGGCCGATGTGACTGATGGCAGTCACTGTTGGGGGGGGAGACGGGTGACAACCTGAGTTACCTTTTGCTCAATATTG
>NW_022111375.1:99886-101203 GCF_000313985.2 Echinops telfairi
ATGATAGATAGATAGATGATAGATGGATGGATAGATATGTAGATAGATGATACATGATAGATGGATGGATAGATAGATGATAGATAGATAGATAGATATGTAGATAGATACATGATAGATGGATGGATAGATGATAGACAGACAGATGATAGATAAATAGATGGATAAATAGATGGATAGATAGATACATGATGATAGATAGATAGACGGATGATGGATGGATGGATGGATAGATAGATGATAGATAGATATGTAGATAGATGATAGATACATGATAGATAGATAGATAAATGATGGACAGATAGATAGATAAACACACTGCCATCGAGTGGACGCCGACTCACAGCGACCCTGCAGGACCGGGCAGAGCTGCCCCTGGGGGCCTCCCATGCTCCTGCTCGATGGCGGTGTGTTTATCTGTGCACCCCTGTGATCACACCAAACCCAGGCGAGGCCAGAGCAACACCCACGCACACGTGTGCTCCGTACCCCCAGCCCCGGGCACGGCCTCACAGCCCTGTCCCAGGAAGCACGCCTGGTGGCCACAGGTACCTTTCTTGTTCAGCGTCTCCTCCTGGATCTGCCTCACGACGTCCTGCGCTTTGAGGTCGTTGTTTCCAGCTAAAGGGAAGAGAACAGATACAATGTTTCCAGGGGAAGGAAGGAGGGCGGATACAATGTTTCCAACTGGAAGCGGAATAAAAGAATGGATACAATGTTTCCCGCAGAAGGGAGGGGGAGATACAATGTCTCCTGCAAGGGCTGCGGCTGGATACAATGTTTCCAATTGAAAGCTGAATATAAAAGAATGGATACAATGTTTCCCGCAGGGGAGATACAATGTCTCCTGCAAGGGCTGCGGCTGGATACAATGTTTCCAATTGAAAGCTGAATGTAAAAGAATGGATACAATGTTTCCAGGCCGTGTGAGGGAAACAGGTGCAGTGTTGCCGGCTGCGGGGATGAGAACAAGGTCAGTGTTTCCAGCTAGAGTGGCGGGAACAGACACAAGAGGCTGTTTGCACCGACAAATATTCCCAACCCCCCAAAAAAAACCACACCCAACACGCTGTGGGGTCGATGAGTCCACCTGGGTGTTGCTGGGGGCTCGACGCGAGTCAGACGGATGGGCTCTGTCGGGTTGACAGGTTCCACTGCAAGCCGCGAGGTCAGTGGTTCAAAACTACCAGCGGCTTTGCTGTAGGAACAGGAGACCCTGCCTTTCCCCCAAAGGCCACGGCAGGGAATCCAGACCTGGCCGCCCACTCTGCTGGCCTAGCGTCTCCTCGGACCGCGGGTGCCACGCCGCAGTCGCGG
>NW_022111375.1:105344-106289 GCF_000313985.2 Echinops telfairi
GCAAGAGACCCTCTGGGTCCCATGTGTGGATGTCCACTTGCAAGGGGTGGGGTCTAGCCTGTCAATCAGGTCGCAGCTTGAGGGCCTCCTGGGGGGGCCAGCTACCCCCAGACTCTGTGCTTGTCTGCTGCGGACAAGACCCGTGGACACAGGCTGATGCAGCCAGGGCCCTGCAGCTGCAGGAGCCGCGCAGAGACCACGCAGCGCGGAGATGCTTCCACCCCCACTGGATCCACAGACTTGCACCCACCGGCCTGCGACCTCCCTGCATTCGGCGTCATTGCATGTGTTGCATGGGTCTGAAGAGGACTTTACAGATTGGTATTGGACCTAGGGGCTACTATTGGATTTATGGACTTGATCCGGACGGGGCTGGGCTGTTTGCTCCATATTCAAGTGCTCTTGTCTACAAAGCTCGTTCTGAGACTCACACGAGTGTCTATGCATTTGTTTCTCTCCTGCAGCCAGACCCACACACGATCTCTGGCTTCCTGGGGCCTTCTGTCCCTGGGGTGTGTGTGTGTGTGTGTGTGTGTGTGTGTGTGTGTGTGTGTGTGATGCTGGGCGGCTTGGCGCTGAGCAGGAATTCCAGGCCAGGATCAGCCCAGGGCAACACCCCCCCATACCCACCCAGAGGGCCCGGGTCTGCTGTCCAGCCGGCCATGAGGATGGTGCAGGACCGGGTGGGGTTGGAGTCTGTTGGACAGACAGTGGTCACCCTGCCATTGGGCAGCAGGGTGCATTGATGAGAACCAGAGCTCGGAGAGCGGACTGGACAAAGCCCAGAGCCCCCAACTCAACCAATGACCTCGAGCGGACGCCGGCTCACGGCGACCCTGCAGGACGGGGCGGAGCTGCCCCTGGGGGTCTCCCAGGTGGTCAGTCTTTCCAGGAGCGGACAGTCTGGTCTTTCTCTGCTGACCTTCCAGGTCGCATCCCAGGGCC
>NW_022111375.1:109105-111474 GCF_000313985.2 Echinops telfairi
CCACTTCCTCCCGGGCCCCCAGCGTCCAAGCCTCCCCCTCCTCTGCCCTCCCACCCCCCAGTTCATGTTGTGCCGAAACCCTCCCCGTGCGTCCTGGTGGCTCAAGGGCCCCTGGCGGCACCGTGGTGACTCTTGATGGGCCTCCAACAGCGAGGCCGGTGGTTCGAAACCACCAGCCTCGCCGCTGGACAAGGCCAGGGCTGTCCGCTCCCGTAAAGAGCCGCAGTCTGGGAAGCCCACGGGGGCCGTTCCACCCCGTCCCCCGAGACGCATGGACCCAGTGGCAGGGAGACGGGTCTGGCCTCGTGGGGGTCGGTGGCCGGGCCCCGAGCGGGTCCATGTCCGTTGCCCGGGTCTGTCCTCGGGCAGCTTTCTGAGCAAGATGCGGACGGACGGGGTGAAGGAGAGGCTATCGGCAAGCACGGCTCCTGGGGGAGTGGGTTAGACGCCGGCTGCCAGCCTCGAGGGCGGTGGTTCAAACCTGCCAGCCGCCCCAGGGGAGAACCGGGGGGCTGTCTGCTCAGATAGTCTGCTGGCCTGAGGCCCTACAGGTGGGCACTGAGCTCCTGGCCGATGTGGAGCCCGTGCTGACCCGTGGTGACCCCACAGGGCGGCGCAGAACTGTGGGTTTCCCAGACTCTGTTTGCAGAAGCAGACCCCCCCCCCCTTTTTCCCCTGAGAGCAGCCGGGGGTCACCAGCCGCTGACCTCGGCCTGAAGAGCAGACAGTAGCCCGCGGTGGCCTTCCAAAGGCCAGTTGACCACATGGTCATTTCTCACCGCCCGCCCACTCCTCCCAAAGCGTGTCCCGTGGGACTGACTGGAACGGACCCTGGTGGCATCGTGAATCGTGGGTCCGACCGGTAACCACCAGGCCGGAGCAGAAAGAGGAGGCTGTCTGGCCCCGACGGATGGACGGGGTGGACACCCCCGGGGGCAGCTCACTCGCACCCGGTTCAGCTGGCTGGCTGAGAGTCGGGGTCTATTTGAGGGCAGGGGTTGTCTTTTTGGAGGGCAAACGTGGGCTTCTTGCAGGGCTGCAGGCTCCAGCACCGGCAAGTTCAAACCCACCAGCCGCTCCGAGGGAGAAGAATACTACCAGGCCTTCCTGCCGCACCACCTCTGGCTACTTTTGAACCGTCCTACGTGGCCGGTCAGAGTCTGGGGTGGGAGAGGGGTGCTCACTGTGCCCAGGCTGCCGTGGAGACATTAATTAGGGTGGGTTTTGGGAGAACAGGGTCCTCTGCGCCCCCACAAAGCCAGAGCCAGTGTAGGCGCCACTGCTTCTGCCGAGCGAGAGCCGGGCCCTGGGGAGGAGAGGGGAAAAAAGGAAACCGGGGAACAACACCAGGTGCACCTCCTTTATTTCATTCTGCAACCTGTTTGCCTGTGGGCGACCCCACAAAACACCGACTTCTCCAACGGGGTGGGGCGGGGACACCGTGTGTGCCAACTGTGTTGGCAACTCTCTGCTTTCGCCGAAGTCGGGTCCGGCGGACGGGGAGCCCCTGGACTTAGTGGGTCAACAGTACAACCGGGCCCTCGGGGCTTTGGGCAGCTCGGCAGGCGTTTCACCCACTGCCCCTCCTCAGGGGCTGGGCTGCCAGCCCTGTGGGCAGCGCAGGTGCGTGTTTGTGGTGCCCGGGGAGGAGCCGTCTGCCCTCCTCGGTCGGTCGCTGTGAGTCAGAGTCGACCTGGGCCCTAGGAGCGTGGTTCTCCGTGAAGGGCAGACGCTGGTCATCCAAAGGTCAGCCGTTTGAGCCCGGGGAGAGGGACGAGGCCGTCTGCCGCCGTCGAGAGGGACCGCCTGGGCCGCGCTCAGGGGCAGTTCCACCTTGGCCATCACGCTTGACTGTCTTTGATAGTTGTGGACATTCATCGTGGTGCGACGGAAGGGGGAGCCGAGTTGGGGTGGGGGCAGCCCCGACAGTAGAGTCAGCACCATAGTTCTTGGTTCTCAAGGGGGCTGCCTTCCCGGGAGGGCGCACAATCCCAGACCTGCCTTGCAGGCACCTCCGGGTGGGCTCCACAGTGCCCATCAGCCCACCCTCAGAGCCGGCAAGCACAGGGAGGGTGCTTGGGTGTCAGGGGAGCCCGGTGCCTCGCTTTCCATGGACTTTCCTTCTTTGGCACGTCCGTGGCCACCGCTCCCCCCACCCCCTCCCCAAACCAAACACGGCCCATCTCACCAGCCTGGAAGCCATTGTCCTCAGCCTGGGGCCCGGCACCTTCTTGCAGGAAGGTCTCCACGGGCCCAGCCCCAGGGCTTCGCTAGCCCAGTACAGTATTTTGCTTAAAACCAAAACAACAAAGCGGTGGTTACTGTCACCACCCAGGAGGGTCCCCCCTTGCTGACTGACTCCCTGCTCT
>NW_022111375.1:113441-114765 GCF_000313985.2 Echinops telfairi
CCTGCAGGGTCCCCGTGAGTCGGCGCCCCCGGGTCACAGAGGCTTTTGTTCGCGGGTCCAGGGGCAGGACGCCAGGCCTTTCTCCTGCTGCACCCCCTGCGTGTCCTCCAGGCTTGGGCAGCGGGACCCCCGGGCGCCGGTGTGCACCCGCCTGCAGGGTGGCTCTGCGGGGCAGTGGACTCCACGCAGGGGGCTGGTTTGCTATGTTCAGACGTGCAGCGTTCGCCACGTGTCCTACAGAACATGGAACAGGACACGGGAGATGCACCCCCGAGGGACTGTCCTTTGAGACAGGCGGCCGCGGAAAGACACACGCAGCCAAGGGCTCCCCCGCCCCCGCTGACCACCAGCCCTCCCCCCGCGTGCTCTGCACGAGGCTCAGTTGCGCTGCAACCTCACCCCACCAGCTCGCCTTTCCTCCCCGGGGAAGCAGCAGCGCGCGCGCGCGCGCACAGGTCTTGCATGGATGCGCTTCATTTTGCGCAGCGAGCGAGCTCGCCGCTGAGCGGACAGTGACGCACAGGCACGCTTTAGGTGCCCTGGCGGCGTATGGAGCTGCTCGGCGCAAGGCCGGCGGTTCGAAGCCAATGGCCACCCCCAGGGAGAAAGAAGAGGCTGCCTGCTCCAGCCAAGAGTGGCAGCCTGGGGAACCCACCCTGCAGTTCGGCCCGGTTCTGAGGCTCTGAGAGAGGGGGAGGCCTGGCGACCTTGTTAAGTCCTGGAGGGTGCGCAGGGGAAGTCCTGCAGTGCACAATGGGCAGGAGGGAGACCGCTGGTCAGGGCTGGGCAGGGAACCAGCCCCGCCCGTGCAGCCCCCTCCCCTCCTGGAAAAATCGGCAGGTAGGTAAATAATACATCACACATAAAACAAGCTCATTGCCATCGAGGGGACGCCGACTGAGGGCGACCCTGCAGGACAGGGCGGAGCTGCCCCTGGGGGTCTCCCAGGCGGTCAGTCTTCACAGGAGCAGACAGTCTGGTCTTTCTACACAGGAGCTAATGGACAGGTAGATATGTAGATAGATAGATAGATAGATAGATAGATAGATAGATAGATAGATAGATAGATAGATAGATAGATAGATGACTGATAGATAGATGGATAGATAGATGATAGTTAGATAGATAGATAGATAGATAGATAGATGACTGATAGATAGATGATAGATAGATAGATGATACATAGATAAATATATGATTGATACATAGATAGATAGATGATACATAGATAGATAAACACACTGCCATCGAGTGGACGCTGACTCACGGTGACCCTGCAGGACAGGGCGGAGCTGCCCCTGGGGGTCTCCCAGGCGGTCAGTCT
>NW_022111375.1:114865-116054 GCF_000313985.2 Echinops telfairi
ACCGCCCGGCCCTGCGCCGTCCTGCCATCGTCCCTCTGTCTGACCCCACGGCTGCAGCACCGTGTCCGCCCATCTCGTCCAGGGCCTCCCTCTCTGCCGCTGACCCTCCGCTTCCCCAAGCACAGCGTCCTTCTCCACGTCCTTCTCCAGGGACCGCGGGCTCTCTCGCTCTGTCCCTTTGGGGCAGATCTGTGGGAGCCCAAGACAGTCGGTCTGTGTGGGTGCAAACAGCCATGTCCTCCTCCCACAGAGCGGCTGGTGGGTTTGAACACTTCACCTCGAGGTTAGCAGGTCAGTGGGCTAACCCACAGTTCCTCTCAGCTCCTGTGTGTGTGTGTGTGTTCAGATAGATGGGTCGATAGACATCCTGCTGTATGTGTGTAAGTATGTATGCATGTATGCATTTCATAAATACGTGTGACTCATGTGCCTGTGTGTTATACCGGTATGTCATACATGAACATACATTACAGGCATATTTACACGCGTGTGCATGTATAACATGCATACACTACACCCATTTAAAAATACATATAACATACCTAAGGTGTGATGTTGTATGTACTTATTGTACGGCTGTGTGGTATATGCTTACATGCACATTACATGCATGCATATGTCATACACTCATGTGTGCCACATGTATATACGTTATATATTTATGTGTTTGTTTTTTTAAGTCTAAGATATTTAATGGAGCTATTTAAAACGGGCAATCAACTGTGAATCCGTCAAGCGGGGAGGGGAGTTGATATGTCCTTGTAAATAACTGGTTCTGGGGTTTACTCTCGGGAATGCTGACCCTTGCACGACCACCCCCACCCCCACCCTCGCATTTTATTTTCCCTCCTTCGTGAGCCCTTTTTAAGAAGATCATCAACAAACTGGAGTTCGGGGGAAGAGCTAGTGTACCAGACTTCCTGCTGTCGGCAGTTTCACAAAGCGGCGGCGGTGGAAACCACGCACTAACACTGATGTCTGCCACACTGCCTTCCTGCAGCTGCTGCAGCTGCTGGGCGTGCTCCAGGTGCCCGTGCGATGTGCGCTTATGTGTGCTTGTGTGTGCATACAGGCACGTGCATCCTATTTCATTTAAACATGTTACATATCTACATAAAACGCAACGACACTTTATTCCAGCAGAGCTCCTGAATGCGTGTGTACCCATCCATTTATATACATACGCAAA
>NW_022111375.1:117152-118164 GCF_000313985.2 Echinops telfairi
TGTGGCACAGCGCATGCGCACGCTACGTCACAGGGCCGTGACATGCGCGCTACATCCCAGTACTGTAATATCGTCATGGTGGCACAGCGCATGCGCACGCTATAACGTCACAGGGCCGTGACAGGTCGCACGCTATGATGTCAGCACTGTACTATCAAGTCATGGGGCACGGCGCATGTGTAGGCTGTAACGTAACTGCCGTAACATAACGTCATCACCACAGCGCATGCGCGAGCTGTAACATACTTGCCGTAACATCAAAGCAACAAGGCACAGCGCGCACACACACGCTACAGCGTAACAGGGCCGCAACACGTCATTGCACTCTATGACGTCACAGTACTATCATCATTGTGGTAGAGCGCATGCGCACGCTACTAGGTAGATAGTTAGATAGATAGATAGATAGATAGATAGATGACTGATAGATAGATAGATAGATAGATAGATGATAGATAGATAGATAGATAGATAGATAGATAGATAGATAGATAGATGATAGATGATAAACACACTGCCATCGAGTGGACGCCGACTCACAGCGACCCCGCAGGACAGGGCGGAGCTGCCCCTGGGGGTCTCCCAGGCGGTCAGTCTTCACGGGAGCAGACAGTCTGGTCGTTCTCCTTCAGAGCAGCTGGTGAGTTTGAACTGCTGACCTTGTGGCGAGCAGCCCTGCACCATAAGCACTAGGTCACCAAGCTTCCTTTTTACCTCTCGGTGCCATCCAGCCAGCCTGACTCACAGCGACCCCGCAGGACAGGGCGGAGCTGCCCCTGTGGGCTTCCGAGAGGCTGTTGGTCCTCCCGGGAGCAAACGGCCTCTCGTAAACGGCTAACTGTGTGGTCAGGGGCCCCAGGGCCACCTTTCAGATGAACAGACATCAGTGTCCGTGCGTGTCCACACACATGTTCTCATCTGTAACACCCCCCCACCTCCACTGTCATGGCAGTGACTGCAGCCCATGTTGTGGTTGGGACGTGCCCTGAGTGGGGTCCGACCCGCAGTGACC
>NW_022111375.1:118334-119226 GCF_000313985.2 Echinops telfairi
CGGGCCGCTTTGAACCTGTTCTAATCTTGATGCTTTTGTTGCTCAGAGGCTCTGTTTCTTTTGTTGTTGTTGCTGGTGGGGGTGGGGGGTTGCTACGATTTTCCTTTCTGTGAAATGCAGACTAGGGCCATCCATCGGGGCAGCATCTGGACTGAAAGTTCTTAGAAAGGTTGTAGCAGGGAGCCCTGGTGCTGCTGGACGTACGCCAAGGGGTTCAAAGCCACCAGCCAGAAAGATGACGTTTCCAAAGAGCTACGATTTGGGAGGCTTTTTCTACGTGGGCTTTCTTAACTTTCAAAATATGGGGCATGGGGGGCTGGCGGCAGCCATGCTGCCCCTGCCACCGGTCGGTCCGCCCCCACTTTCTGTTTCCGGACAGTAGATTAGTAATAAATTCACACACCTCACCATGATGAGAAAAAGGGGCAATTCGTGATGTGTCTCTCCAATGTGATCCTCACGAGCTGCCTCCACTCAGCTATAAACAGGGGAAGGGGCCCTGGGGTCCCTGCAGCTTCCTGAGTGAGGGGCCTGGGGTTTCTGGCTCATCTTGGTTCCCTCTGTTGTGCGGGCTGGCTGGAAGGGCAGCACCCAGGCTGTTTCCATGGGGATCCTCTTCTCTGCAGATGGCGGAGGGCAGACCCCTGGACTGGGGTTGGGGTTAGGGTTACCTCCCGTTCTCCCCCACCCCCACCCACCAGCAGATGATCCCAGCTCCCACCCCCACACAGAAGGACCGTCCTTACAACTCTGTCGGCCTACCTACCGATCCACTGGCAGCCCGTGCCCCACGGCAAGAAAGCCTTCAGCAAGAGGAGCCCTTGGTGCATTGTAAGGGACACAAGGCCAAGTCCACATCCCATCCTCAACCCCACCCTGCAAGCCCCGAGAG
>NW_022111375.1:120160-121290 GCF_000313985.2 Echinops telfairi
TGGATGGATGGGTGGATTGTGATAACAGTTGTATGAGCCCCCAATACAATGACTTAATAGGGAAAAAAAAAAGACTGACAGCTTGGGACACCCACAGGGGCAGCTCTGCCCTGTCCTGCAGGGCGGTGGTGAGTGGGCGTCCACTGGATGGATGGCATTGTAAGGGGCATTCTGTGACTTCCTCTCTAATTCCATGTGATTCTTGATCGACAGTGACCTTGGAAGTCCTTTCCCCGAGATGTTAATCTAAGCTGCCAACTCAGTGAGGCATGACCCAAGTCCACACGGAGGAAGGGCACCAGCCTGTGCTATGCGATCGATCTAATGAATGTCAGCAAAAAATCCAAATCTGGAGGAGGAGGCGCTATCAGAGCTTACATTGGGAACACCCGGTTTGCGGAAGGCGATGGGTGAACAGGGCATGCCCACAGTCCATCTGCAGCGTCCCCACACCACAAAGCCCCCAGGACATCCCCTGTGACCACGGCCAGGGGCGTGAACAGCCTTGCTATCAGACAGCCAGCCTTGTCTCTAAGGACAGGCAGACGCAGTTTGGTTGAAACATCGGAACAGGCAAATTCCTAAACATGGGACTAAGATACGTGGCTGCCAGATGCTGAAGGAGGAAGGAATGGGGAGATATCGGTTAGTGGTGGCTGAGCTTCTGTTTGGGGGAAGAAAAAGGTTTTAAAAATTAATAGGGAAGGGTTCAAGTAGAAAGCAAATGTTAGTGGCTGAAGGAAGGGAGATGCCGGACAGTGTAAGAGAGGACAAAATAATAATAATTTATAAATTATTAAGGGTTCTTGAGGGACGGGGGAGCGGAGGGGGGTGAGGAGCTGATACCAAGGGCTCAAGTAGAAAGCACATGTTTTGAGAGTGATGATGGCAACACATGTACACATGTGCTTGACACGATGGATGGATGGATGGATGGTGATGAGTTGGACGAGCCCCCAATAAAATGATTTTAAAAAATTGTGCTGACAGTTGTACAACACAGTAAACGTCATGAATAGCATTGAATTGCATATTTTAAAACGAAAATGGTTAAAATAGGAAGGGGAACAAAATCTCTTGTCATTTGATCTCATCTTTTGAGCCCTTTTAAAGCTGCCTCGGGCTTTCCT
>NW_022111375.1:123705-125226 GCF_000313985.2 Echinops telfairi
ACCCTCACCCACACCCACTCAGACCCTCCTGCAAACCCCAGACCCGCTCCGAGTCTCCCCCTCCCCAAACTCTGCCGTGCACCCACCTACCCAGACCTCTGCTGAAACTGTACCCCACCCACCTGGATCAGTCACTGGGACCCAGCCGGTACCCGCCCCTCCCCCCACCTCTCAGGTACGGTCCATCCAGGTCCAGACCAAACTGCCATCACGTGGACAGGACAGCACTGCCCCTGCGGGTGTCTGAAACTGTTAACTCTTTACAGAGCAGAGGCCCAGGTACACACAGGTGTTCCCAGGTTTCTGCGTAGACTTTGACTCACCCCATACCCCTACCCCTACCCTCCCAAGCACTCCTGCTAGACTCCCACACAGACCTCCACCCAGATCTCACTCCACCCTGGATCCCACCCCCCACCCCCCTCAGGACACATAACACCTTGTTCAATGGGAACCCCACAGGGACCTGAGACCCCTGCCTTCCCAGACCCCCTAGGAGCCCTGGATTTCCCACTACCACCCAGGCACCTAACCCGGTCACTTCCTTCTCCGGAGACAGACACCCCAACTCCACATGCCTGCCAGGAGCCCAGACCCACCAGCCTCCAGAATCCCCCAACAAACCACTACTGAGACTCCCCCTCTCTGGCAGCCTGAACCCACATTAGGACCCCAGACTTCACACACCCCCGTCCTAAACCCAGGGCCTCCCTCCTCACGGTCTCCCCCAGTCCACAAGGCACAGGGGGCCACATCCAGACCCTACCTTGGGCCCTCACCTCCCGGGAGACCCTTGACCTCTGCCCAGACCCCTGTGTGCACCTCAGAATCTGTGGATCGGCCCCATCAGTGATCCTACACCCCACGACCATGCAGGCCAACACGGCACTTCAGCTGTCTGCCCCCCACCCCCACCTCTCTTCCACTGTGGACACCAGGACCCTGCCACCCCCATAGACACAGCTGGAGCCCAACCCACGCAGCCACCTGACAGCCCAGCACTCAGGGTTTCTGCCACTCCCCCAACCCCATCAGGAGGGTCCTGGGGGTCTCCCGCCCAGCCTTAGGGGTCTGGCTTTTCCCCCAGGGCTTGCACGGATGAGGAACGGGTCACCCGGCAGCTGTCCACTTGGCCAGGTGCACCCAGGTAGGCCCAGGTTATTTATATTTATATATTCGCTGCCATCAAATCGTTTCCGTCTCCCATCGACGTCGTACAACAGAGTAGAGCTGACCCAGCCCCTGTGGGTTCCCGGGCTGTCCGTCTGCACAGGAGCAGGCTTGTCTGCCAGGAAGGGGCTCCTGTGTTTGAACCGCCGACCTTGCAGTGAGCAGCCCAATAGGTAGGACACTACCAGAGCTCCTAAATGCAGGGAGGTCCAGGTACATCCAGGTTGGCCCAGAAAAGCTCCAGTAGGCCCAGGTAAATCCACATAGGGACATCCAGGTAGGCCCAGATAAGCTCCAGTAGGCCCAGGTAAATCCACATAGGGACATCCAGGTAGGCCCAGGTAAGCTCAA
>NW_022111375.1:127212-128271 GCF_000313985.2 Echinops telfairi
AATCCACATAGGGACATCCAGGTAGGCCCAGGTAAATCCACATAGGGACATCCAGGTAGGCTCAGGTAAATCCACATAGGGACATCCAGGTAGGCTCAGGTAAATCCACATAGGGACATCCAGGTAGGCTCAGGTATGTCCATGTCACTCCCTCCCATCAAATAGATGGCAACTCAAGCTCAGGAAGCTCAAACTCACTGCCACTGAGTGGACGCTGACTCACAGCGACCCTGCAGGACAGGGCAGAGCTGCCCCTGTGGGTCTCCCAGGCTGTCCGTCTTTACAGGACCGGCTAGTGGCTTCCAACAGCTATTATGGTGAGCAGCCGGACACGTGAGCTCAGGTGGGCCGGGGTGGATGCAGGCAAGTGCAGGCAGGCCATGCACCCTCTCATGGACAGGGTGGAGACCTGAGCCAAGTCTCCTCCCCACTCGCCCCTGCTCCCCGCCACCGCTCCCCCCAGCCTCGTCAGTGTCTCAAGCCGATGGTGTCTGGAGTGTCCGGGTCATGCTGGTAGCTCCGCCACCCATAATTCAGACATCAGCAGGGTGCCCATGGTGGGCAGACTCGGAAGAAAGGCCTAGTGATCCCACTTTGAAATACGAGCCCGTTGAAAACCCCGTGGGCCCAGCAGAACACCGTCTGAAGGAGAGCTGGGAGCTGTGTCAGCAATATTTGCAACACCAGCAGGCCCGCCCGGGGTGGACAGGTTTAGCAGAGCTTCCAGGGTGGGGGAGACCAGGGAGCAAGTCCTGGCAACCTTTTGGTGACAATCAGGCCGTGAAAACCTTGTGGGGTCACGGCAGAACACGGTGGGGCCCAGAGCTAGCAACCACGTCTTTAGTATTTCAAATGCCAGCAGGCCGGGTCCCTGTGAGTCTGGGCGGACCAGAGGAACAAATGCATAGACATTCGTATGTGTGTAAGAAAGAGCTTTATATCCAAGAGCAGGTGTGCATTAAGAAAGCAGCCCAGTCCAGTCCAAGCCACAAGTCCGATATGTCCAGGCCCAGTCTATAAAAACCTCTTCAGACCCACGCAGCACAGGCAATGGCCCCG
>NW_022111375.1:147478-148827 GCF_000313985.2 Echinops telfairi
GGGCTCCGCGTCTCCGCCGGGTTCTGGAAGCCAGCACGGAACCGGAATTGCAAAAACCCCAGATCAGACACAGGGCCACAGCGGCTCCTGGCGCTGCCTCCAGGTGACCCCGAGTTGCAGAGCCCCCACGAGCGTCCGAGGGGACTGCGCCCTGGGGGGTTCCGGGGTCTGAGCTGCAGGCCTGTCTGCCCAGGCTTGTGGGGGTGCCGGGGCCGGAAGGTCCGGTCCTTCTGTCAGTACCAGGCTTTCAGCTGCCGGGGTGGCCTGGGGTGCGTCTTCCAGCCCCGTGGCGGAGGAGAACGCGTTGCAAGTACCCTGGACTGACCAAAGGACAGACAGACAGACCTGTGTTGGAGGAAGTCAGGCCAGAGGGCCCCATAGAGGCGGGGGTGGTGAGATGTCTGTCTCGGGGACTGTGGACACATTGTCAGGAGGGACCAGTGTGTGTGCATGTGGTGTGTGTGCATGTGGTGTGTGTGTGTGTGGTGTGGGCACAGTGGTCTCAGGGCTGGCACCGTGATGGGAGGGTCACCCCGGGCTCTTTGCTGCAGCACCACAGGCCCCTGTCCTCGGAGCCTGGGCTGCATCTGTGCTCCAGGGACAGAGGCACGGGGATGGGCTCTCTTTAGGGGTCCCCATTCCTGCCTTCCAAGGCGCCCCAGGTCCCCGGGAGCCTGTGCCCGCCTCGACCGTGGTGCCGCCCGGCACAGGCTCGGGGAGAGTCTCTAATGTTGCGTGGGAAGCTGAGGGGGCGGGTCCAAATCGCAGTGTCCCCCCCAGCCTGAAAGTCACCAACAGGTGGGGGAGAAAGGGGGAACCCATCTCAGTCATTAATGTATAACCCCCACGCCCCCACCCAGGGGGACAAACAACAGAAACGTGGGTGACGGGAGACAGTGGACAGTGCGACATACAAGGGCAATAATAAATCATCAATTATCAAGGGTACGCGAGAGGGGGAGGGAGAGGGAGGGGATTTTAAAAAGGAGCTGATACCCGAGGTTCAAGTAGAAGCACATGTCTTCAAAATGCCAACGGCAACCTATGTACACCTGCACCTGACACCATGGGTGTGTGGATTGTGATCAGGGCTGCAGGAGCCCCCAATAAAGTGATTTTTTAAAGAAAAATAAACAATGAACGCAAAGGAATAAGAATGCAGGGTTTGTCAAACGGAGAAGGAGCTGTATGAATGAATGCGGACATGAGCAAGCAAGGCAGACTCCACCCATGGATGCAGAAGCGGAACATGCCTAGCGCGCGGCTGCAGCACCGTCAGCGGCGAGAGCCCAGAGTAAACCCTGCCTGCGTGGGGACTCGCCAGTGCCAGGCTGCACGGCCCCTCCGTG
>NW_022111375.1:152191-153255 GCF_000313985.2 Echinops telfairi
AACGACCGAGCAGAGAGAGCGTCCGGGACCGAGACAGAAAAAGAGACACAGAGACAACCACACACACACACACACACACACACACACACCCAACATCAGCCTCTGTGGCTCTGAGACGCGGACGCACCAGATGGACAACCTCCCTCAAAGGGGTCCCGCGACCCCGCACTTTCCAATAAACACCGAGCCAACGACCGAGCAGAGAGAGCGTCCGGGGCCGAGACCACGGCCCTCGGTGCCCCTGACGGTCTGGCCCTGACCCTGTCCCCGGGGCTCAGCGTTCAGCTGAACAACAGGCCGGTGGACAGACGGATGGTCCTCCCAGGGAGGTGCGGGCTCGTTGGCCACATCGCCGTTGGAGATCAAAGGCCGGTGGAGCCAGGGATCGGATTCAGAAGGACGTGCCCAGGGAGGGGCCGACGGGCAGCATGCAGCTCAGAGGGAAATGGCAGGGCGGGTGTGGGCGACGCCAGCTCACCCCGGGACAGAGCATGGTATTGTCGTCGAGTGGAATGAAAGACGGCTGAACCCTCCTCTTCTGCACCTGAGTCACCCCTGGGAAGGCTGGAGAAACACATCGGGGAGGCACACGTGTGTGTAAGAAAGAGGTGTGCATATCAGAGCCGTCGTGCAGATACAGCCCATAAATCTGACATGAGCCCATCTGTCCGATTCCGGTCTATAAATCCTCTGCAGACGCACGCAGCCCCTGCAATGACGCCGAATGCAGGGAGCTCACAGCCCAGGGGGTGCAAAGTCTGTGGACCCAGTGCTGCTGGAAGCACCCCAGGCTGCGTGGTCTCCCCGTGGCTCCTCCAGCCCCAGGGCTGCAGCCTGGCTCCGTGCCTTGTCTCTGCAAGGTCTCCCAGGGCGGGAGCCGAGAGACAGCGTGTCTCCGCCTGCAGAGAGGAAGATGCAGGGGTTCCCGGAATCCTCCGGAGAAGGCCACGCCCACGCGGACGCCTCATTGGCTGTGACCTGATTGACAGGCCAGGCCCCGCCCCTTCGCTCTGAATCCTCTCCCGTTGACACCAGCCCTTCCGTTGTGTCAGCCCCGAGGAGCA
>NW_022111375.1:153577-155054 GCF_000313985.2 Echinops telfairi
GTACCCCACGGTCACAGCGTGTCGCCCTCAGACAGCTCACCCCGTCCCCCCCCAGGAAGGGTCACCTTGCTACAATGTTTCCCTCTCAGACCAGGGATCACAGGGCTGACACATTGTTGCAATGTATCCTCCCCCCCCCCCCCAGACAGTGAGGATGCTCACGTCTCCCCCAGGGGCTCCGGGGGCAGCAGGGGGGCTGGTGACTCGGGGGACCCCAGGTGAGAGGCCGCACGGCCCCCCCTGCCCCGAGGGTCTCCCGGAGCCTGTCCTCTGTCGGGCGGGGACACAGCCGGGCCTTTCTCCGGCGGAACTGCTGGTTGGATGTCCAAGCAGCACCTCCACCAACAACGCTTCTTTTCCTCTCCTGTCTTGTTTAACCGTGTTCAGCTCTGATCACACTCCGCACACGTGCATCCGTCGGGTCAAGCACATGTGTGCACGTGCTGCCAACCTCATTCTCGGAACATTTGCTTTCTGCTTGACCCCTGGGGGTCAGCTCCCTGGCTTTCCCCCTCCCTCCCTCCCTCCCTCAGGAACCCTTGGTCATTTGCAAATTGCTTAGTTTCCCATGTCTCACGGGGACCGCTGTGTCCATGCACCCACTTCTCTGCTGTCCGTCCCCCAGGGAGGAGGTCACAGGTAGATCCTGGTCATCGGCTCCCCCTTTGCACCCACCTTCCCTCCACCCTCCCGGTATGGCCGCTCCCACCACTGGTCCTGAAGGGATCATCCGCCTGGACTCCCTGTGCTTCCAGCTCTGATCTGAACCCGCGTGCATGCTCTGGTCTAGCCGGATTTGTAAGGCAGGATTGGGGTCACGAGAGTGGGGGGCGGGGAAGCATCTAGGAACTACAGGAAAGCTGTCTGTTTCCTGGGTGCAACGCTGCACCCTGACTGGCTCGCCATATGCACGAGACCCTTCTGTGCGGGGGTGTCCACTTGTCCACAGATGGGCTTTGGGTCTCCCCTCTGCCCTCCCCTCACTCACAGTGATAGGATTTTTAGTTCTGGGTCTTTGATGCCTGGTACCTGATCCCCTCAACACCTCGTGCTCACACAGTGTCCACCAGCACCTTTCACAGCCCACCGGGTCCCCTTCCGATAAAGGCCGTCCCCCGGTCCTCCTTCTCTGGGCCACCTGCCCTGTTTGTCCTCCGGCCGGGTGCGGGGGCAGCCCTTCGAGGATGGAGGAGGCAGCCCACCTGCGTGGCTTGGCCGCACACCTCTTGGGACCGGAGCCCCGTCTCTCTGGCTTGGGGGCCTCTGGGTGGGATCGAAAGGCCCACCTTGAGTCTCGCTGCAGAGCGCTGCCACGCCGCCCGGGGTCGCACCTCAGGGCCTGGCGTGCAGAGGGCAGCCACCCCTCAGGTCCAAGGGGACCTGGCTCTGCTCACTGGCCTGCGGGAAGGGGGTGTCTCTGGAGGCAGCAGCAGCCACAGGACGTGGGGACACGGGCTGGCGTCTGTCAGCACCTGCC
>NW_022111375.1:156887-157883 GCF_000313985.2 Echinops telfairi
GTCTGCTCCCGTGAAGACTGACCGCCTGGGAGACCCCCAGGGGCAGCTCCGCCCTGTCCTGCAGGGTCGCCGTGAGTCGGCGTCCACTGGAAGGCGTCCAGCATCATGAGGGGCGTCCCTGTGGACGTCCTTCTGTGTGGGGACAGATGGGGCTCCGTCCACGTGAAGGTGTGTTTAACTCAGTCTCTTTAGACCACTGCTTCTCAGCCTCCCTCTCGCTGCGACCCGTTCATGCAGTTCCTCGTGTGGCGCTGACCCCCAACCATCACATGATTTTCGCTGCGACAGCATCCCTGTCATTTTTCTACTGTGATGAGTCAGGCGACCCCCGAGAAAGGGCTCTTTGGCCCCCAAGGGGGTCGCGACCCACAGGTTGAGACCCGCTGGTCTAGGGCGTTGTTTACAAAGAGCGGGCCCTCGGACCTGCGGGCGACCAGGGACAGACCAGGACCTGCCCCCAGACAATGTGAGAAAATGCAGCTCTGCTCCCGAAAGGCACCCCTGTGGGCTCTGTCCTGATGCGTCGGGTCTGGGGGGCAGGTGTGAGACGCTGGGGGAGCCCAGGGGGTGCAGCAAGCAAGGCGCTAGGCTCAGCACCAGGTCAGCGGTTCGAAACCACCAGCTGCTCCTCAGGAGAAAGACCAGACTGCCTGCCATCTGAGGGGCTGGCAGGCCAGCTGAGGGGACCCGGCCCTGTTAGCTGGACTGCCCCTGGCCCCGCTGGCTGCCCAGTGCTCCCCTGAGCACCCGTTCTGCACTGAATCAATCCATGGCAGACACCACAGTGCCGGGGACAGATGGAATGCAGTCCAATTGTGCTTACAACCGATGGAGGTCTGCCTGGTGTTCAAGGTAAGGGGTCCTGATGGGGTCAGGAGTGAAAGTTTGAGCTGACCACCCCAAGGCCAGCAGTTCAAATGCACCAGCCGCTCCAAGAGAGAAAGACCAGACCGTCTGCTCCCGTGAAGACTGACCGCCTGGGAGACCCCCAGGGGC
>NW_022111375.1:162846-163895 GCF_000313985.2 Echinops telfairi
GGAGAAAGAGGGGCTTTCTGGGGACTGCTGCACCCAGCCCTAGCCCGGTCACCATTGCAGGGGCCCACAGGTCTGCAGGGGGGATTCCAGGGGTAGAGGTCAAATCCTCCTTCCACCGTCAGGAGCCCAGGTGGGGCTGTGGGAGTTTCAGGATGATACCGACCACGGTGCATTACAGGACAGGGTGGGAGAGGAGACCCCCCTCAGGGCGTCTGAGACCCCAGCACACACTGCCCGGTGACCCCAAACCACTCCCAATGCATCTCGACCCCAGGATGGGCTTCCTGGGTCTGCGTGAGAGAACACAGGCCTGCTTCTCTCCCCGCAGAGCTGCGGCCGGTGGGTTTGAACCCAGGACCTTGGAGTTAGAAACCTCATGCTTATGCCGCTGGGGAGCTGGTCAGCAGGGTGGGCGGCTGCTCGGGGAACCAGGCAACCCACTCATGTGGATTCGCCACCCTCCGTGGTTACACAGAGCCCTGCAGGTGTGGTTATGCGTTGTTCTGCTAGGTCCAGGATCAGCAGTTTGAACCCAGCAGTGGCTCCTCAGGAGAAAGACCAGACTGTCCGCCCCCGTGAAGACTGACCGCCTGGGAGACCCCCAGGGGCAGCTCTGCCCTGTCCTGCAGGGTCGCCGTGAGTCGGCGTCCGCTCGAGGGCAGGGAGGGAGTTAGACATATTTGGCTCAAAGCAGACTTGAGGGGAAGCCGTGGTGGAAGATTTGAAGGTCCTGTCGGGGTGGGAGGAGACACATTTTCAGCGGGAGACGTTAGCTGGCTCGGTTTCTGCGTGAGCGCCCCAGCTGGGTGTTTATAATCTCTTCCTCGGGGCAGTGTTAGGGTGGACGTCCGTTGTCAGCAGTTTGAGTGTGTCCCCAAGAGATAGGCCCGAGTCTCCACACCACCCACGCTGAACTGCCCTTGTTTGGAAAAGGAGTCGGGGCAGCTACGTGCAGGTCACAGTGCAGCAGGGGGCCCTTGTCCTACAGGAGGGGTGTCCTGACCACAGAGGAGAAGGGACACAGAGGGACGCAGACGGGAGACGGTCAC
>NW_022111375.1:165314-167391 GCF_000313985.2 Echinops telfairi
ATTTCTTGTACCTGTGTGATGCATGTGTGAGGGTGAAGCATTGTAACTGTGATGCGTTGTCTGAGGGGATACATTGTAACTGTGGTGCATTAGCTGAAGAAGATACATTGTAACGTGTGATACTGACTGAGGGAGATACATTGTAACTGTGATGCATTATCTGAAGAAGATACATTGTAACAGTGTGATGCTGACTGAGGGTGATACGTTGTAACAGTGTGATACTGACTGAGGGTGATACATTGTAACTGTGATGCATTATCTGAAGAAAATACATTGTAACAGCGTGATGCATTATCTGAAGAAGATACATTGTAACCGTGTGATACTGACTGAGGGTGATACATTGTGACAGGGTGATGCATTGTCTGAAGGTGATACATTGTAACCGATGCATTATCTGAAGAAGATACATTGTAACAGTGTGATGCATTATCTGAGGGTGATACGTTGTAACCGTGTGATACTGACTGAGGGTGATACATCGTAACTGTGATGCATTATCTGAGGGTGATACATTGTAACCGTGTGATGCTGACTGAGGGTGATACATTGTGACAGGGTGATGCATTGTCTGAAGGTGATACATTGTAACTGATGCATTATCTGAAGAAGATACATTGTGACAGGGTGATGCATGGTCTGAGGGTGATACAGGACAGCACTGTGCTACACCATGTGGGAGCACAACATTGCAACAATGTGGCACATTGTCTGAGGATGATCGCTTGTAACAGATGTCACACCTGAGGGTGATACATTGTCACAGGGTGGCATTGTCTGGGGGCAACGCCTGGTGACCCACCCTGGGAGGGTTAGACCTTGCAACAACTCATTGTTGGGAATACTTTGCTGCTTAGTGTTGGAGAGGAAGTCGGCCGTTGGCTATCCAGGTTCCAGGTCCATGATGCGCCTCCCGGGCCGGGGCAACGGTTCCACCATCCACCACTCATCTTAGGGTTCGGGGCTCAACTCACCTGGCCCGGCCACCTCTGTCCCAAAGTTTCCAAACCAGGACCCGCTTGCTGGTGTCAATTCAATTCCGACTCACGGCGACCTGCAGGCCGCGTGGATCTGCTCTCGGGGCCTCTGTCTTTCTGGGACCCTTGGTAGCTCAGTGAGCTCAGTGTTGGGCTGCTCACCGCTAGGTCGGCAGTTTGAAACCACCAGCCGCCCGGTGAGTTTGATTGGAGTTTGACACCCTCCTGAGAAGTTCCCTGGTGATGCATTCGGTTAGACACTGGGCTGCTCACCACAAGGTCAGAGGTTTGAACCCACCAGCCGCTCCCAGGGAGAAAGACCAGACTGTCTGCTCCTATAAAGACTGACCGCCTGGGAGACCCCCAGGGGCAGCTCTGTCCTGTCCTGCAGGGTCGCTGTGAGTCGTCCACTCGATGGCAGCGCTTTAGGAAGACAGACAGACTCGGAGGAAAGGCCTGGCAACCAGTTTCCAAAAATCACCCAGTGAGACGTCCCCAGACCACAGCGCAGGGCCGGGCAGTGGCATGTCCGTCATGCCCAGGGCCACCTGGTGGCCAGGCCGACTGGCTTGGGAGCATCTCAGGAAGTCTGAACGACTTGGGTGTTGTGTGACTCCGACTTCGGGTTGGGGGTGCAAGACCTCTGCCCTTCCGCTCTCTGAGACCCCCCCACCCCCACCTGCCCGGGAGCTGCCAGGTGCAGACCGGAGCAGGAGGAAGCTAGAAACACACAGGTGGGCAGCAGGTGTGTGGTCTCTCCCTCTCACGATCCCCCACCCAACAGAGTCCAACTCCCGTCCTCAGCCCCGGCCTGTGGCCGCCCCTACTGTGTGTTCTGAGCACCGTCCAACCTGGGGGAGGGGGAGGGGTACTTCCAGGTCTGCTTCCAAGTCAGACAGGTCCTGTGCGGATCCACGGGCTCCCACGGGCGCATCTGCAGGATAAGTCGGCCGGCCGGGCCTCTCTCCTGAGTCTGTGTCAGCCTTGCAGAACACCAGCAGGCTGCGCCCTGCGAGGGGAGGTGTGGGGCGGCGCGTGGGGTGGGAGTATGTCTGCCTGTGCCGGCCCAACCGTCTGATGACAGGCAAGGAGCCCGG
>NW_022111375.1:168150-170371 GCF_000313985.2 Echinops telfairi
TAAGAGCTGTAAGAGCCCCCAATGAAATGATTTATTAATTATTTTCAGAGACCGAACCTAATGCTATGCACTCGATTGCGACCCGCGGGGCGCCTACAGCCCGGGGTGGCCGGCCCGTGGACTTCCGACGCTGTGACTCTTTACGGGAAGAAATCGCCTCGTGTCCTTCTGGGGAGTGGCAGCGGGGTTCGAACTCCTGGCCTTGCGGCGAGCAGGGCAGCCTCGGGGTTCCTCGCCACGTTCTAAGAGCCGGTGACAGACTGCCGGGTTTGGCCAGAGTCGAATAAGGTCTCGGGGTCCCTGGCTCACTTGCACTTCGCTGCTCCCCGGAGTCTCAGCACCTCGATGCCACCCACCCGCGCCTTCCCCTCGTGGGCTGGGAGCATTTCCAAGGTGCTATTGCGGAGCGACAGTGGGAACCAGCCCCGGGGGTGCGGAGACGCTCTATTTATACCTCTGCACCTGTTTTCCCTTAACACCTCCTCACCTTGCAACACCAGCCTCGCCTGGGGGGGTGGGGGGCTCTATTTAAAGGCAAACCCTTCCACCCGGGAGTCCCTGGTGAGCACCCCACCCCTGGGTGCAGGCAGGCGGTCTCCCTCCACACCACCTCGAACACCCTGGGCGGCGCCGTCCTGCTCAGAGACCCGCGGGGGCCGCTTGGAATTGGGGGTTCGCTCCCCGCCCCCTCCTCGCCTCCCCACGCCATCCCGGGAAACTGGTGGCCCTGAGGGTCACAGAGTCGGCGGATCGAAACCGAGCTGCGGCTCCGAGGGGGAAAGACGAGGCTGGCTGCCTCCGCGACGGCGGGCGGCTCCTAAAAGTGGGGGCGCCGCGCGCACAGGCGGCTGCACTCGCATGGGCCCGGGATGCACGGAGATCCCCGGGCGGGCGCGCAGCATGCTGGGAATATCCCGCTTCCAGCGGTCCAGCCTGGCGGCGCTCGCCGGCCCGACGCTGCCACCTGCCGGCGGCCGGCGGTATTGCAGCCGCCCGGCCTCTCCTCCTGGGGGCCTGGGGGCGTCTCGCCCGCCTGCTAACCTCAAGGTGGGCGGTTCGAAACCAGCAGCCGCTCAGAGGGAAAAAGAGGGGGTTTCCTACTTCTGCAAAGGGTCAGCGCTTCGGAAACCAGGCGTTGCATCCACTCGGTGGCAGGGAAGCAAGACAAGGCCGAGCAGGCGCTGAGATGACTGTGCACCTGAACCGGGGCCCTTTCTGGATTCTCGGGGGGCGGGGGGGGGCACATGGGAGACTGGAGATGGGAAATGCAGGGGAAGAGACAGCCAGAGACCTAGAGAGACAGAGAGATGCAGGCACAGCCAGAATACGAGACAGACAGACAGACAGGGAGGGAGGGAAGGGAGGGAGGGGCAGCAAGACCCAGAGGTGCCTGGGGAGGGACCCAGAGACGGTGTTCTCTCTCAGAGATATTGCATAATGAGAGGGCTCAGAAAGACCGAGACGCTGAGAGACAGTCTCACAGAGACAGACTGACAGTGAGCTTGGGGCTCAGGTTCTCAGCCTCCAGGGAGCTCAAGTGCTGGGGGGGGGGCAGCACCCAGACCCCACTGTCTAACAGAGCCGCTCTGATGAGGTCAGTGGGTGGGTGTGTCAGGTTTGTCCCTTGACCGGGGACTAGGGACCGTGCAGACCTGCACAAGGGACAGGGGCCCAGTGGTGGGGGTGGGGTGCTGCTCTGTCCGCCCACAGGGCCGTGTCTGAATCTGGGATACCGGGTGTGCACCGCGCCCCAGATTCCCAAGCTCACCGGGGAGGGCGGCACTGGGAGGGGGCACACCGGGGCTGAGGCCAGCTCCCGGCAGGGGTGGGGGAGTCGCATCTGGGTCAGGTCGAGGAGCAGGAACACAGGGGCACCTCAGGGAGGGAAGTGGGTATCTGCCCTGGGGAGGGGGACCCCTCCCATCAGGACGTCCCCAGAGAGATGCAAAGACGGAGTTGGGGGGGGCAGGGCGGGGACCGGGGGCAGGTGGGCCCTTCCTGCAGTGACCTCTCCATTCCTCGGTGCAGAGGGTCCACACCCTGGTCCCCCGCCCCCAACCCCATCAGAGGCCGGGCACCAGTGGGCTTGTCCGGCGAGAAAGAGACTGCTGGTGGGCTGGGATCCGCAGGGATCTTGGGGGCACCCCTGAGAGCCTGCTGGGCCACCAACAGACACATGGAAAGGCTTTGTGACTGGCTTCAGAGAACATCAGAGGGGCGC
>NW_022111375.1:171470-173263 GCF_000313985.2 Echinops telfairi
AGATACAGTGTAGCTATGCATATATATAGTATAGATGTAGATAGAGATATAGATAGCAGACATTGATACAGATATCGGCATACCTATACACACACAAATAGATATACAATTACAGCTACCTATAGATACACACATGCATATGTATACAGATACAGATATCGTCATAGATACACGTATAGATATCGATATAATTTTTTTTTTGATATCGATATAATTTGCTCCTGTCTCTCATGTCGAAGAGGAAACGTTTCGACCAAAGGGATTGTCTCCGCTCCTGCGGCCGACTCCGTCCACTGATGCACAGTCTCGCGTCCTCAGTCTCGCGAGGACGGCGCACGCGGTCTCGCGCACGCGGTCTCGCGCACGCGGTCTCGCGCACGCGGTCTCGCGCACGTCGGCCAGTCCCTGGAGCAGGACGTCCTGCGCGGTGCATGACGGAAAGCCCGTCCCAGGATCCCCGCAGGGCGCAGTTCCACTCTGACCCACGAGGGGGCGCCAGCAGCCCTGATAGCGCAGCGGGCAAGGCGCTGGGCTGTTCACCACCCGGGTCCGCAGTTCAAAGCCAGCAGCCGCTCCCAGGGACAAAGATGAGGCTGTGGGCTCCGGGACAGAGGGAAAAGTGTCCGTCGTCTTGGATCTGAAGAGGGGTGGTCGGGCAAAGACGTTTAGGAAAGCAGGGGTGATCCTGACAGCGTCTATAACTGTCGCGATCATTAAAATAAACTAACTAAATAAATAGGTAAATAAGTAAATAAACTCCACTCCCCCCAACTTTAAAAACAAAACAAAGCAGAACCTACACCGACTTCATCTGCCGCAGCTCCTTTGTTGCTCTGTCATCTAAATCAAGGTGTGCCTGGGGTGCTCACCTCAAGGTCAGTGGTTCGAAACCACCAGCCGCTCCTCAGGAGAAAGACGCACGCACACACATGCACACACACATGCATGCACACATGCACACACACGCACACACATGCACACGAACATGCGTGCATGCACGCACGCACATGCACACGCACGCACACACATGCACGCACACACATGCATGCACGCACGCACACACATGCACACGCACGCACACACATCCAGACTACGTGAGAGTTGGCTGTGAGTGTCCTTACATTAAACCGGCCTCGTCAACCCGCTGCCCTAGAGGTGAATGCAGCACACCGGCGTGAAGCAGGGAACCAGGGGAGGGGTCTGAGGGACCGGCCCCAATCCCAGCTACGTGGACGCCCGCGCCTGCTCCCAGAAGAATTCACGTCAGAGGACGGCACTGAAGCTGCAGCTCCGGGAGAGGGACAGGTCTGATCAGAGCGCATGGAGGGGCAGGAAGAGTGGAGCACATCCTGGCCCACCAAGCCCTGAGGACGCGATAGCCCCACTCAGAGCAGCCAGTGCACAGAGAGGACCACATGGCCGCCCCACTATGAGACAAGACATCCCTCACTGACCCACAGCCCCACAGGGGACAACACTGGAGACCCAGTGTGGGAATTCCGCCGGATCTGATCCCACCACACCGAGGCAAAACACTAAGGGCGTGCAACAGAACAGCAAGGGGAGCAGAGCAAGGAGGTCCCAAGGGAACACCAAAAATAGGCTTTGGGCCAGAGCTTGACACCCCATCAGACTCGACCAGAAAACACCCCTAAAGGCCAACCAACAGTCCTTGAACCAAGTACAGACTTTTCCTTTTTTTGTCATTGACTTTTCGTTGTTTTCCTTTTGTCTCTTTATTTGCTCTGTCTTGTTTTTGTGCATGTTGTTGTCTCCGCAGGCCTGTCTGGATA
>NW_022111375.1:189556-192845 GCF_000313985.2 Echinops telfairi
TGTCCCTGTCCCCTGTCTGTTGTCCCTGTCCCCTGTCCCTGTCCCTGTCCCTGTCCGTTGTCCCTGCCCCTGTTGCCAGGAGATCTGTTTCTCTGGTGGCCTCTGAGCGAAGCTAATCTCAGGGCGGGGTGGGGTTTCCCGGGCATTCCTGGCTGACCCCTCGGGCTGGAATTTCCTGTTTCAGAATGTCTGTCCGTCCGTCTGGCCCTCCTGGGTGTGTCTGACTGAGTCACAGGCCGGGGGCCACCCAGTCCCTGGGACCTCCGCCTGTGGGCAGGGAAGCGGGACTTCCCTTCTGCCCCCCAGGCAGGCAGGGAGCTGACCCCCAAAGAGAGACACCAAGAGACGGGGAGAGAGACGAGGGGAGAGACACAGAGACTCCAGCAGGGCCCGGGCAGAAGCCAGAGAAGATTAGACGCTGGGACGCGGCCACTGGACTCTCGGGCTTTCAGGTTCTTGTGAGAAAGGCGGGTTCTTACGAGGGGAAAGAGGGGGAGACGGAGCTCAGAGGAAGCAGGAAGTGGCGGAGCGGGCAGCGGGCCAGAGACCGACGGAGAAACACGCTAACGTCCCGTGAAGTCAGTCATTAGTCACTGCGTGTGGAAGGACACTCACACACCATCTTGAGTGGTTTGCTCAGAGCAGATGGGGCGCTCTGGGGAGCACCGGGCACCTCTGGGGGGCAGAGCGGACGTGGGGGTGGGGGATACTTATAAATGGCCCCAGTGTTGCATCTGCACATTTTGGACCCATGAAAGAGAGAGACAGAGAGACGCAGCAGAGATAGAGAGACAGGCGGAAGGAAAGGAAAGAAGTCAGAGACAGAGACAGACAGAGGGTGCAGGGAGGGAAGGAGACACAGACAGACAGACAGACAGAGACAGACAGAGGGTGCAGGGAGGGAAGGAGACAGACGAGACAGAGAGTTAAGGGGAGACCCAGAGAGGAGGAGAGAGACAGACAGAGAGACACAGGGGCTGGAGGGGACACAGAGACACAGAGAGACAATGGGCCCCCCTAGAGTGGACAGGCAGACTTGCGGGTCAGCATCGACCGACCGGGGGCAATCGCAGGGGCTGCTGATGGGCCCACACTGGCTACCTCGGCTCGCCTCCCACCCACCCCCACGCCCCCAGTAACTGCCCCCTGCAGTGCAAACCCCTCCACCACTCCCCAGAGAAAGGCAAGGCTGACTGACCACCTGGGAGACCCCCAGGGGCAGCTCCGCCCTGTCCTGCAGGCTCGCCGTGAGTCGGCGTCCCCTCCATGGCAATGCATTTGATTTAGTTTTCATTTTGTTTTAAAATAGTTAGAACAGACTCCCTCGTGGCTCAGGGCTTGGTGTTTGGGGGCCCCCGTGAGAGCAGCGCTTTTGTCCCCCTGGCCCCGTAAGCTTAGGGTGCTCTACACCATGTGCTTCTCAGATGGACACTGACCAGCAGGCAGAAATGGGGGGGGGTGACCCCTGCCCCAGGAGGTCAAAGAGGGCAGGACCTCCCCCCCACCAGAGCCCACAGAGACTGAGCCTTCCCGTGGGCCTGTGCCCTGGGCTCAGACTCAGAGCCTCCAAATCTGTGAGAAAATACACCTCTGTTTGTCAGCACCACCCCCTTGTGACGCTTCACATGCTGGCGCTGCAAACCCGCGGGCTCCTATGAGCTCCAGGCAGCCTGGGCGGCCTGGTGAGGAAGCGGCCGGCCTCACTGGGTGACGTGTGCACCCCGAGAGAGGCCGCGGAGGACAGAGGAAGACCCTCGGACCAGGTCTACTCAGCCGAAGGAGCCCACCCCGTCCACCCCGCCACTGTGGAACCGCAGGTGCAGGGACACCGGCTCCTGCTCTTGAAACCCGCCCCCTCCCCCCGCGTGGTGTTTTCATCTGTAGCAGGTCCAGGAGACAAGCAGGCCTTGCGACGGCGCCATGTCCGCACTGGTGGGCTAGAGAAAGTAATTCACAGCCCCCCAGAAAGCGCTTTGTGCATAAGAGCAGTTGAATAGTGAGAAAGCACCCCAGTCCTGTCCAGCTCATGCCCATCAGTCCGATACGAGCCCCTCGGTCTGATACCAGCCTAGAAAGCGCTCCTCAGACTCACGCAGCTCATGCAATGACGCCGAATGCAGGGGCGTCTCGGCCGGGTGGGTGGCACGTCTTGTGGGTCCAGTGGTGGGAGGAGCATGCGTCTGGTCAGCGACAATGTCTCCCAGGATGGGAGCCTGTGAGTCCGGCCTCCAGTGAGTGAATTAGCTTCTCAGCGCCTTCAAATGAGGTCGTCGAGCTGCGACCTGGTGGCCAGCCTAGATAGTCCACCCCTTCCCTCTGAACCCTCTCACATGGACCACGGATTCTATGATGACCACAGATTACGGATCGGCCACGGATTCTATGATAACCACAGAGTCTGTAATGACCACGGTTTGCAGATCGACCACAGATTCTGTAATGACCATGGATTCTGTGATGGCCACAGATCGACCACGGATTACACGGTGACCACGGATCTCAAAGACCGGGGCGGGGGGCAGAGAACGTGGCTCCATTGTGACACTCTCCTATGATGATGGGCGGCTCCCTGGGGAAAGTGTCCACTGGGGGAGAGAAGGGGGGTTCCTCTCCCCTAAACAGTCTCCCTCCTGGAAGCTCGCAGGGCAGGCAGTTAGCTCCACCCTGCCCCCAAGGGTCGCTGTGGCCAGCTTGGGGTCGAAGGCCCTGAGTTTTGACTCCTGTCAGACGGGAACTGTTTATTTCTGGTGGCGGATGCATGAAGCGTGGTCTTGAAGCTGCTGTCGCATGGCGACCAGTCTTCAGATGGGTGCTTGTAGGTGGGCACATCTGCAGGTGGGTGGACCTACCTGGAGACGATAGAGGAGCCGTCTCTCAGCTCCTGTGTTTGTCCGTGGTCTTAGGTGACCCCTGAGAAAGGGTCGTTCGCCCCCCAAACGGGTCGAGACCCCCAGGTTGGAAACCACGAGGTCTACAGCCTTCTGGTCTCCGGGTCCTGCAGGCTGGTGGCCCGTGAGCCCCGTCACTAGAATCGTGTTTGATTCTCATCCTACGTGTTCCTTGCCCTGGACGGGCAGGCCCCCAGCTGCACCCTGCGTGGCCTGTAAGCCCCCCGCCCCCAAAGGAGGATGTGGGAGGCTGGCCTTGTGCTTTGTGCTGGACCGGTTGACCCGCATGTCCCCTGCCCCCGCAGACTGGGGGCCCAGGCACACTGGACCCTTGGGCCATCCCTGCCGGCGTCTGGATGGCTGAGACGTTTCCCAACTCTTCCCGCCGCCTGGTCTGCGGC
>NW_022111375.1:193833-195662 GCF_000313985.2 Echinops telfairi
GTGTGCCCGCAGCTCTCCTCGTGCAAGTGTGAGTCCCTGTCCTTTGGGGGTTCGTCCCCCGGGCCGGGAGGTGCGCTGAGCCCTGATCTCGGCGCTGGGGGCTGTAGAGTCTGGTGCAAAGCAGACTGCACCCGGGACCTGTGTTGACAAGGGGTCCGGGCTCCCCCACTGGGGCTCAACAATGGCGATGAGTTTGGTTTGGGGGTGGGCTTGGGCCCCAGAGAGACGCGGGGGAAAGGCCTGGAGACGACTGTCCGGGAACCAGCGAGGGGTCTGCGGAGGAGCCCGGAGCACGGGGTGGGGGAGACGGGTGTGGGTGCAGAAGCACTTAAGAGATCAAATGCACAGCAGCTGCGGTCGGACGTCTAAGGAGGGGAGGGGAGGGAGACGCTGGGCAAATGGTCCTATTATGAAAGACAAGTGTGAAGGAGGAGATGCAGGCTCTAAACAAAAATAAACTCATTGCCATCAGTGGATGCCGACTCACAGGGACCCTGCAGGACAGGGCGGAGCTGCCCCTGGGGGTCTCCCAGGAGGTCAGTCTTCATGGGAGCAGACAGTCTGGTCTTTCCCCAGAGGAGCATCTGGTGGGTTTGAACTGCCGGCCTTGTGCCATCGTGTCTCCTGCCTGAGACTAAATGCCGTCCCGAGTCCCCCTCGGCTTCACAGCCACACACAAGCCCCACGGACAGAAGGGGGTGCACGCTGCAGTGAGGGTCCCTGGCCGGGAATCGAACGCGGGTCTCTGGCAGGGAGCATGAGGGTCCTGATGCTGAGCCTGCATGCGGCTAGATAGGGGCTCTGCCTGCTGCCACCCTCCATTGTCTGGTTCCACTCCGGGCGCAGGGGGAGGAGGCGTCTTAGGGCGAGAGAGAGCCGGTGTCCATGTCTCCCTTCAGAGACCCATTGCCCCGGCGGCCTGGGTGCCCTGGTTGCTGAGCGCACCTGTCTTTGCTGTGCATGGGTGCGTGTGACAGAGACTGAGAGAGGCTGGGAGAGAGACAGGCAGGGAGAGACAGAGAGAGACAGAAAGGAGGGAGAGACAGAGAGAGAAGGGAGAGACAGGGAGAAATGCTGACCCTCCCTTTGAGCTGTGTGTGTTCCATGAGTGTGTGTGTGTGTGTGTGTGTGTGTGCCCCGATCCCATCGCCCGGCAGGGAAGCTGCAGGCTCCGGGCTCCATCGGGTCAGGGGCATCTTGCCGCCTGCCACTCCCAGTGCTGGGGAGCCAGCCAAGCTCCCTGCACACCACCCCTGCCCGGAGGGGGGGACGGTGTCCCGAGTGCATGAGTCACTCCGCAGGGCGGTGGCCCCGCAGGGCGGAGCCCTCTTTGAGCTGCCAGGACATCTGGGGCCTGGCCCAGGCCCCCTCGCTGCCCCGCCCGGAAACCACAGGGTGTGGGCTGAGCTTGCTGCCTCCTGAGTTTTGCAGGACCCAGGGAAGGCAGGGGCTGCCCCCCGCACACACACACCCCACACACCTTTTTAAAGGGTTGGAGGAAAATTCTTTTAAAGACTACTATTGTGTGATATGTGAAAATTACATACATGAAATTCAAATGTCATTGTCCATGAATAAAGGTTTACTGTGCTCATTCTTTCTTTTTAAGTGTCACTGAGATGTAATCAACATATGATACACTTCAATAGCTCCGTCCTGTTTTTTCAAAGCTGTGTGTTCTTTCCTATATCCTCTAGAACGGCTTTGGCAGTAGTTGCAACGGAGACCTTACGACCTACAAAACAAACTATTTTTAATCAGGATCTCTACACTAAACAACTGTGAGTACTCCAGCCTGCTTCTTTAATAGGGCACTCACAGTTTGTCCA
>NW_022111375.1:200480-202090 GCF_000313985.2 Echinops telfairi
TCCATTAGCTCCTCAGGAGAAAGACCAGACCGTCTGCTCCCGTGAAGACTGACCGCCTGGGAGACCCCCAGGGGCAGCTCCGCCCTGTCCTGCAGGGTCGCCGTGAGCCGGCGTCCACTCGAGGGCAGGGAGCGTTGTGATTTGCGGACATATACAAAATATTCGCTTCCCCAAGCTCCCTCCTCTCTGTTCCTTGAAACTTCAAGGGCGGCGAGTGCGACCCCAGGGCAAGAGTTGGCTTTGATCGCGTTTGGTTACAATTATTTTCCGACGTCGGCTTCCCCATCTCTTAATCGTCCAGGGCTGCGCTCACAGGATGCCACAAGGGGGTGGCTTTGTCAGACAGACGTTTATTTTCTTACAGTTTAGGAGGCTACAAGTCTGAATCCAAGTGAAGACTCTCTCTCTCTCCGTGGGCTCTGGGGGAAGGTCCTCATCTTGCTCGGCTCCTTCCTTTCTTTCCGTGTAATCCCTTCGTGGTCTGTGGCTCCCCTCTGAGCTCCCACTTGCCCCGTCTGCTGAGTGACGTCACAATGGGTGTCTCAGTTACAGAGGAACCAGAAGGGGGTGGCTTTGTGGAACAGAGAGTTATTTTCTCACAGTTTGTTTTCTCACAGGCTAGAAGTCTGAATTCAGCCACCAGCTCTAGAAGAAGATAGTCTCTCTCTCTCTCTCTCTCTCTCTCCCTCTCTCTCTCTCTCTCTCTCTCCCCCTCGCTGCCCTCTGGGTCCCTTTCAGCTCCTGGGACCTCAGGGATTGTCACACCACACCTGTATCTCCCGGATCTGTCTCCTCTCTCTGGGTCTCATCTGCTCCCTTTTGTAAACCTCAAAATGGATGGGCTTACACACACCCTACAGAGCTACGGGTTCCTGCACATGAGCAAGGAAGCCCAATTCCAAATGGAACCCTGTCCACAAGTATGACCCACAATCATGGCCACCGAGTGGACGCTGGCTCACGGCGACCCTGCAGGACAGGACAGAGCTGCCCCTGGGGGTCTCCCAGGCGGTCAGTCTGTACAGGAGCAGACAGTCTGATCTCTTTACCAAGGAGCTAATGGATAGAGAGATATGCAGATAGACAGATAGATAGATAGATAGATAAATAGACAGATGATAGATAGATAGATCGATAGGTAGATCGATGACAGATAGATAGATAGATAGATAAACACACTGCCATCGAGTGGACGCCGGCTCACGGTGACCCTGCAGGACGGGGCAGAGCTGCCCCTGGGGGTCTCCCAGGCGGTCAGTCTTCACGGGAGCAGACGGTCTGCTCTTTCTCCCGAGGAGCGGCCGGTGGTTTCAAACTGCTGACCTTGTGGTTATTCAACCAACCCAATAGCCCTCTGCCACCAGGGCTGTATCCATCATGGCACGCCCGCTGCTAACTGGGTCGCATTTTCAGCACACCCAGGCCAGGGTGGCACAGGTGGGGGCCAAGGGAAGAGAGCAAGTTCACTGCCCCGCACCCTGGCGCTGCAGGAAGGGCCCCTCCCCCCCTCCCTCAGCACTGGGGTGTCGACCGTGAACATTGATGCTGTGTCCCCTCAGATGGCTTTTCGGACGCTGACCTTTACGATGGAATCCCTGGTGGTGGAGGAG
>NW_022111375.1:202972-206090 GCF_000313985.2 Echinops telfairi
CGGCTCGTGGGGCGCTGGTGGCTGAGCGCTGCACTCCTGAGCCAGGCAGGCGCTGTCTGCAAAACCTCCCTGTCCCCGCCTCTAGGGGGCGCTCTGAAACAGAACCTCCCCGTCCCCGCCTCTAGGGGGCGCTCTGAGACAAGAACCTCCCCTCCCCGCCTCTAGGGGGCGCTCTGAAACAGAACCTCCCGTCCCCGCCTCTAGGGGGTGCTCTGAGACAGAATCTCCCCTCCTTGCCTCTAGGGGGCGCTCTGGTAGAGAACCTCCCTGTCCCCACCTCTAGGGGGCGCTCTGGGAGAGAACCTCCCTGTCCCCGCCTCTAGGGGGCGCTCTGACACAGAACCTTGCCTCTAGGGAGCGCTTTGGGACAGAACCTCCCTGTCCCCGCCTGTAGGGGGCGCTCTGGGCTGACTTCCTCCAGACAGATGGGTTGGGTGGTGCATGGGACTTTGAAAGCTCTCCTGCAGCACAATGCACATGCATCCACTCATCTCCAGTCTTCCTGGCTCGGGGTGCAACTCCCACGTGCACAGGAGCCCCCCGTGGAGAACACCGTGCCCTGGGGCAGGCGCACCTTAGTCCTCAGAGCAACACCTTTGCATTTCAAGACCCTAAAGAGGTGTCTCGTGAGGCGGACTGACCTGAAGTAGCGTCGCCCTTTGCGCGCTGGACGGATGCTACCAGAGCCCTGATTGGCTGTGGATCCGGGCGAGTCGAGATCCCTGACCGCTGCAGCCTTTTCTCCGCGCATCACGGTGTGACCGGCGGGTCCAGGTGTGAGGCTGCTGGTGTTCCTGACACTGAGCTGTCCTCCACGCGGAAGGCTGTGATCCTACATCGTCCAACGACCCTTTCCCAGGGCTCCCCGGTTCATCACAGTAGCAACATCACAGTGACGAAGTAGCAGCAAAAATAGGGGGTCACCACCACAGGAGGACCTGTACGAAAGGGTCGCTGTGAGCAAGGCTGAGAACCACGGCCCTAATCGGGACGTGGATGAACGGGGCAGTGGGTAAACGGTGCTGTGCACATATTGCAAAAAAAAAAATCTTAAAACCAGGAACGATATAAGCCCACCCAGCCACCCTTGAGTTAGGGTCCAGCACTCCGTGCCCCCAGGGTCTCGGAGCTGAACTACAGCCATGCCCAGGCTTCCGGTGCCTGATTTTCCCCAGAAGCAGTGTCCTCAGCCAGGCCTTCCTTGGGCAGCGCCTCTGGGTGGCGATTTCCACCCGAAGCCGAGCGGGTTCCCCGTCTGCACAGGGGCCTGGGCTCCCTGGCTTCCGTACCCATGGGCCGAGTCTGTAAACATGCCGCGCTGCCTGCACAGTGAGCTCAGGAACTCCCCGCCCTCCGTCCTCATGGGGCGGCTGGGTGGAGACATTGCTCAGGACGTTAGCACGTGTGGAATGCGCTTCTGGTCCCACGGGCTGCTGGCACGAGTGTGGACACTGGAGAAGGCCGAGGGAGGGTGTCGTGAGCACGCATGGAGTCCCAGAGGAAGTCTCTCCTGTCTCCAAGCCTCCCCAGGGTGCATGTGGAAGTTGGACATCGAATAAGAAGGAGGCACGGAGAAGGATCCATGCATTCGGTCTGTGGTGCTGGAGAAGACTGGGATGTACCACTGGACAAAGAACACACAGTCCGTCTGGCAAGAAGTCCAGCCAGAGTACTCCTTGGGGGCAAAGATGGTGAAACTCGGTGTGTGTGTGGGGCCCGGGCTGAGTTGACAAACAAATTCAAGGATGCTCGTCTGGTGCGAGAAAGAGCTTTGTACCAAGAAGTGCTTATGTAGGGAGCAAACATCCCAGTCCAACTGAACTCCAGGAGTCCGATCCTTGTGCACACGTCGCTCCAGACTCCTGCAGCCACAGGCGACGATGCAGGAGGCAGGGAGCTCACAGGCCAGCAGGTCCAGTCTTGTGGATCCAACAGCGGTGGACGCCTCTCCAGGCCCCCGCGGGTCTCAGCCCACAGGGAGGCATCCGCAGGCGGCAACCTGATTGACAGGCCAGACTCCACCCCTGCACTTGTACAGCGTCATGTGGCCACGGAAATGGTGTAAGGGTGACACTTGGTCTCGCGGTCTGTGGACGTGTGGTCAGGAGAGACCGGCCCCTGGAGAAGGCCGTCGTGCGAGGGGAAGCGGAGAGGTGGCGGCAGACAGGAAGGCCCTCACCCAGACGGATGGACACGTGGCTGCAGCCGTGGCTCGGGCACAGGGGGACGAAAGACTGGGCAGTGTGGTTGTGCGGTGCCTGGGGTCTCTGTGGGTCGGAATCGGCTTGACCCTTGCTCACCCCTAGCCCCCCACAATGACAACCGTCTGCTCCGTCTCCCCGGACACCCGCAGGGTCTCGGTCGGCTGGCGGGCAGTGAGCTTGGGGGCCGTGGGGAGGGGCTGGTGTCCGATCCTAAGTGCCCAGTGGGTCCTTCGTGGGTGGTGAACCTTCCTCGCCAAGCCTGCGGCTCACCCTTTGCTGACCCGCTTCCTCCCGTCTGCAGGTGGAGGTGGGAGCCCCAGAGACGACGGGGAGCAGCAGGGTAGGTGTGCGCCTCTGAGCCCCTGCCCGCGGGAGGGAAGGGGCTCGTGTGGTCAGACCAGAGTCTGAGACGTGTTGCCGAGATGCCCCGGGAGGGGTGTCCACCCCTGACACAGAGCCTCCATCTTCCGTGTGTGTGTGTGTGTGTGTGTGTGTGTGTGTGTGTGTGCGCGCGCGCGCTTGTGGGTGCCTTTGTATGTGGGGTGCATAATTGTATGTGTGCGTATGTGTCTGTAAAGTGCATGTGTGTATCTGTGTGCATCCTGTGTGAATATGTGTGTAAAGTGCACGTTTGTATGTGTGTGTAAAGTGTATCTGTGTCTGTCTTGCATGTATAAAGTGTGTGTGTTGTGTGTATGTGTGCAAAGTGCATGTGTGTGTCTTGTGTGTGTAAAGTGTAGGTGTGTGTGAAGTGTATGTCTGTGTGCATGTGTGTGTAAAGTGTATGTCCCTGTCTATATGTGTATGTCCTGTGTGTGTGCGCGCGTAAAGTGCATGTGTATCTTGTGTGTTTATGTGTGTATTTGTGTGTAAAGTATATGTGTGTATGTATTTTTCTTGCATGTGTAAGGTGT
>NW_022111375.1:206775-208141 GCF_000313985.2 Echinops telfairi
TCCATGACAAGGGGTCATTATGTGAGATCCTGGACGGTCTCTGCATGATGGGGGGGGGCGGGGTCATCACATCGTTTCATCCATGGAGGGGAGTCCATTTCTGTACATCACCTGACAGCGGGTCACAGTCGGGGATCACGCTATAATATGGGGGGCTTGCCCTCCAACACCCCCCCCAAAAAAACCCCAAAACTCAACTGCCATCGAGTGGACGCCGACCCAGAGCAAGCCTGCAGGACAGGGCCGAGCTGCCACTGCGGGTTTCCGAGGCTGTCAATCCCGAGGCGGGGGAAACAGCCCCTTCTCTCGCCCTCTGGGCAGCTGCTGGCCTCAAACGGCTGACCTCTCGGCTCCCAGCCGACCTAAGTAGCCACTCAGCCACCAGGGCTCCTCGGGGGTGACGTCGCATGTGTGACGTGACGCTGCGGGAAGGTGGTCACACACTCAGCTCACCGTAGCACCCAACGCCCTCGCGTCCCCTTCTGCAAGGCACCTCCATCCGTCGCCGGTCAGTCCGTCAGGCCCGTGAACGAATGCACTGCCCTACGTGATGGACGGTGACATGGTCACATGACCCGCGGGTCCCTGAATCCCCTCCGCAGGTGTACGGTTACCCTCCAGCACCTAAGCCCGGGGACGGGGTGGGGGCACCCATCTGGCGATCTGGGGGCTGCCTCTCGATGGAGCGAGATCTCCCCCGGACGCTGCCCCTCGGGCTCTGCTGCCCACGCGCTCCGAGTCACGGCACCTGTGCTCCCCCCACAGCCGACTCCCCGGGCGTCATCCCCGGCATCGTGGGGGCCGTGGTGGTCGCCCTGGCCGGAGCTGTGTCCAGCTTCATCGCGTACCAGAAGAAGCGGCTCTGCTTCAAAGAACACGGTAGGCCCCCAAGCACCACCGTCGTCCTGCGCCTAGGGGGGCGTCCCTTGCTGCGCCAGTGTCCCTGCACGGGGAGCCTGCTGGTCATGCCACTCCCGTGGCCTCTGATAACGCCTCGTGCCCGGGTCCGAATCCCGGGGCCGCCACGCTGACCACTAGCTGACCACCGCACCGCTTTCCCATCTCACGTGGCTCTGCTCCTCCTCGCTGACCACGCATCCCCGGGCAGGGCAGGGTGACATGCTGGCCCCTCGTCTCCACCGGGACAGGGTGTGCGGACTTGCAACAGGGGGGTCCCAGGCCTTTCTCCCTCGTCTCCCCTCGCCTGGCAGTTCCTCTGAAAGCCGTCCACCACGGTGGACCCTGCTGGTGTCTGACAGCCCAGTGGCACTTTCTGGCTCCGTGGCAGGCCGTGTTCGGTTGGGGGGGTCATGGGGTTTGCACGGGCTGGTTTCAGAGCTTTCCTCCCCGTCTGACGCATTCCGGG